>NC_134837.1:8424096-8747653 GCF_004210375.1 Tachypleus tridentatus
GATTTTAATTTCAAACATATTTATTGTGAAAAACTAGAGTCAAACCATGAAGAAGAAAGGTTTCTGTAATCTCTTCAAGATGAATTTATTTACTGATTGTGCAAGAAAACTATTCGAAATAATTCTATTTTAGATTCTTTGTTAACTTCTGAAGTAGAAATTGTTGGGAGAGTAGAACTTTTGAAACACCTGGATATAAGTGATCAATTTTGTATCAGGTTTGTTGTTTTACAGCATATGGAAATCAGGCATAATATTTTGATTCCAAATTTAACAACAAGAAACACATGTTGTAGAGACGCAACATAAATTATCTGTTGTGAATTGGGAAGCTGAGTTATTTGGAGCCACTTAGAAAATGTGGACAATTCGTAAAGAAATGTTCTGAATATTTTAAACAAATATATTTCGTACAGAGAAAAAAGGTTGAAAAACAGGTTCGCTCACAAGACGTATGAAACATACAATTAAAGAAAAGCATCACAATTGTAAGAATTTTAAACTCACTGGTGTTATAGAATATTCATAATATCATAGAAGATTAAGAAAGTTGGTCAAACAGGAAATTAAATCATCCAAAATGTATGAAAACAAGAATTAACAGTAAAGATTTTAAAGTACGTTACGGGTAAACAGAATGTTAGGATGGAGATAAGATCCTTGAAGGATGATAAAGGAAGGTTTGTATCTGATGATTATATAATGACTAGATTACTAAATTCTACTTTTTCTTCAGTTTTTACTAATGATAACTTAAGCAGTATCCCTCATCTTCAAAAACTGATAGATGAAAACAAAGTTGAAGAAAACCATTACATAAATTCTGAGCTTCTTAAAATAAAATTTGGAAGAACAACAAGATTACTAGAACAGATAATATTTTACTTTTAATACAGATCAATGACTGGATATGTGAGCCACTTGCCATTATTTTTTGTAAGTCTTTGAAGAGTGAACAAATGCTAATTTGAAACTGGTTAATTCACTCAACTCTTCAAGTAATTATAGGCCTATTAGTCTTACATCAAAGATAATTTGCAAATTCATTTAACAAAGTTTAGAATTTTTCGACTAGTCAACATGGTTTCACTGAGGAAAAATCTTGATTTAGATATTTTTATTAGCTTTCTAAATGTTATTGCATATGTAGATGAAGGTAAAGGTCAATATAAGTATTGTGTATCTGGATTTTTAGAAAGCATTTGACAAAGAGCCGCATAAAAGACTTGCAGAGAAGTTTATCTTTATAGGTGTGAGGTATAAATTGACTACTTCGACAGAAGAGTGGTTTGGTTTAAGAAAGCAGAGGCTGTTTTAAATTTATTTCAGTAAAACTAAATTAATGTTGTAAGTGGTGTACCTCAGGACTCAATCTCAGGACCATTGCTCTTTTCGATTTATATTCATGACACAGGTGAAGAAATGGTCAATAAATTACTAAGATCTACCGATGATATCAAGATCTTGGGTGCTAATCCTGCGTCACAAAAGATTTAGATAATTTAGTGAGTTCGACAAATAAATCACAAATGCGTTTTAATTGTAATAAATGCAAAATAATTGAAATAACCTCAACAGCTTCATGAAAAGAAGGGATCTTGATGTGATAGCTGACAGTTTTTAAAACCATCAAAGGAGTATGCTGTTTTCGATGGTAGAGCAAATAGGATTTTAGATCGTATCAACAGAAATAATGAAAACAAGTCAAAAGTTGTTATAATTTCATTGTATATGTCACTGATTAAGCCACATATGAAATGTTTGCATCTTACCTAAGGAAAGACACTGTATTGTTGGAAATGGTTCAGAGGAGGGTTATTAAGATGGTATATTGGATGAAGAGGTTATTATACGAGGAGAGATTGAGATCCTTAAAACTATTTCTCTTGAAGAAAAAAGCATTAGAGAGGATGTGATTGAAGTTTTTAAGATTGTAAAAGAAATTGATTATGTTCAAGTATCAACATTTTTCACACCTAATAAAGAGAAATGTAGAAGAAGGGAAGACAAATACAGAATTTGGGAAGATAGAAACTGACTTCAGCTAAGACACTTTTATTTTTCAAATAAAGTGGTTGGCCAATGGAATGGTATAATTTCGGATGTTGTGGAGGTAGTAAGTCTCAGTTAGTTTAAAATAATGCTTAAAGGATATATGAATGATACGAACTGGCTTTAAATTATTATTTTTTATGTAAATATTTTGCTTGGTAAAACTGCCGAAATGGACCAACAGGTTAATTATTGACCCTAAACATTGTGTTATGTTATTTATATAGTTAACGCTTTACTTTCTAAAAGTTGATTAATTAATTAGATTTAAAAGATATGTAAATTAATCATTATATATTCCTTAATAACTTATTAATATTATATTGATTAATCACATTTTGATTATGATCGCGTCCTCAACAACAGAGGGCACGTTTTAATACTGATATTTTTTATTTGTGTAATTAATAAATACTTGATATTTATTGTTTTTGGTTTTTTGATTGAACGTTTGTGGATGTAGTCGTACAAACCCATTATAAAAATATAATATTTTATGTACCAACTTTAATTAACTTCTAAATTTTGTTTTAAGGAAAAATTAAATTTATTTAATCATTTCTTTGCGTTGTTGTATTTTTATTAGATGGGTTATATTAAATTTCTAACAAACAATTGTTAAATCTTAATGAAAGTATGTGATAGATATGAAAAATAATCATCAACACTATATTAGTCCGGCATGACCAGATAAGTACAGCACTCGATTTTCAATCTGAGGGTTGCGGGCTCCAGTCTCTGTCCTACAAAACATGGTTACTCTTTTAGCTATTGAGATGTAATGAAGCGACGGTCAGTCCCACCATACGTTATTAAAAGAGTAGCTCAACGTTTGACGGTGGGTGGTATTGACTTGCTACCTTTTGTCTATTCCTTCACAACTAAAGTAGGGACAGATAAAGCAGATAACTTTCAGGTAGCTTTGAGCGAAATTCAAAGTAAACCAAACCAGTTAACACTATATCACTGGTATGGTATATACTCTAAGAGGTTTACTCTACTTTCATTTTGTTGGAATGGGTGTTAACTATAAACTACTGTAATAACACTGTTTTTACTAAACTGATACCAATAACAATCATGCTACAGTCACACTGACATCCACATTGACCTCTCAGAAATCATATTAACGCCTAATGTGATTACGTGACTGATAGCGGAACTATGTTCACTATCTACCACTCCGTGTAAGTTTGACGACTTTCTGTTTACAGCTTTTACTGAGGATTTAGCTGAACCATCGTTACAAGGATAAATGTCAGAATTTTGGAATACCTCTGAAGGTCCGGTGTTCTATCCTTACTGCGATGACCACAGGCTTAGCCGTCGTTTCATTAGTCTTGTTGACCGAGACTCGGTTATAAATAATCTCAACACGAAATACCCAGATATTTTCAGTTAACTAGATTTCAATGCCTCATATTCTAAGCATAAAAGGTTTATATACCTCGTCATACGCTGGTTCCACAGTGTTAGTATCAGTAGTTTTTCTAATATTTTTAAAGGTAAACAACTGGTACAAAAACTGTTGAAATGGACCCAGATGAGTTCAATATAATTACCTTTATTGTTTAATAATACTTCATGTGTCCTGACAGTTTATATTGTTCTAAATGTAAAGAAAATCAACTTCTTTGTTAACGTCCACCAGATCTATCGCTGTTAGGCCTATATTGTAGATCCAATTGTTTAATGACATAACACAGGAATTCTAACGTTAGGCTACACCTGCATTTATATTTTATAAACCATATACAAGTAAAGTTTTTTTTCTGCAATGTTCTATACAAGTATTCACAATTTTCATTAAACAAGCACTACATATAAGCTGTTAAATTTTCTTACAGTTTCGGACGTTGTATAATATGTTGATGTGTATGTGGATATATGTCTTATTAATGGTGGAATAATGCTTTAAGGCGACAATTTACAGCTACAGTTATATATTAAGTATTATGTGTTATAATATTTATGATGTCCTCCGGTGAGACAGAAATACGTCTTCAGCTTTACATCTCTAAAACCAGAGGTTTGATTCCCCACGGTACATACAGCAGATAGCCCGATATTCATTATATTTTCATTCTTTGAAAAAATTACTTTTAATACATTACGAATATGTTTATAAGAATAAATTTGTACTTATAATTTCTAAGATAATATAATGTGTTGATATGAATGTGAATATATGTGTTATTGTGGCCTAACGTTATATTTTCATATTAGTGAACTACTGATTCTGTTAAAAACATCAGGACAAATACAGTTGTTAAACTACCAGTACTTCATACGTTAATAAAAGTTTAAGTATTAATGCTCCATTTCAGTTACCAGTATATATATACATTATCATAACTGTAAGCTGGGTTAGAGCATTGTTTTATGTAGATTTGATTGTGTAACGTTTGACAGACCGAGATTATTCCTGGTTCTGTTTAATTAATGCATCGCCCAAGGCTTGCATAACCCCTTTACTGACCCTGTTAGCGTCAGCTCGTTACAGTCTAAACATTCAGCGAAATGTTTCTTATTGTGTTTCTCTTGAGTAATCGTCGATATATTATCATCAATTTTTATATACTTCTGAACCTATACTTCACTGTATCGTACTTCTCTTACACATTTAAAATATCTAGCGGTGTCTTTGTTAGGGCTGTATCAAAAAATGTTCAAGCCTATAGTTTGAAGTTTCTGATATTAATATTTATTTCTATATATATAATATATATATAGGCAGAAAAGTATTAAGTGTAGATATACATCTATGATAAGATAGATAAACAGGTAGACATGTAGATATTTATACAGATGATATACAAGTTAGCAAACGCACAGGCATATATTTATATAGAGAAATATATATATTTATACAGCCAGGTAAATATATAGGTAGACCGATATACAGCCAGGAAGATTAATATATTGAACGCTAGAATACATTGCTATTAAACGTTCAAACAAGTTAACTGGTTTTACATGTTTTAGAATTTATGTGTAACGCTACACAAAGGGAATTAAGCTGTTCATAGTATTGAAAGGAGAGACGAAAGTGAAAGTAGCTCGACATCAGATGCTCACCCTCAGTTCTTGGGTTACTAATGTTTGACTAAATAGGGGGATTTGACTGTCATTCTTATAGCGCACCCACATTCCCCAAATTTTTTTACAGCAACCACACGAGCTCTCGGTCACATCCGAGGTTTGGTTACTGTAAATTGTATCAATTTACGACCAAAGTGAACCACAATTTTAGTAGTTCCAATTAGGCCCTCCTGTGAGCCAGCGAATATTCAGACACACAAATAAAAACGAACATATACATACTCTTGTCCTTACATTGCTCTGCGGACTTATACTTCTATAAACCTGGTTTCTGTATCCGTAAAAGACAAAGCGCACATAGCCATCTGTGCTCAATAACAACATAGTCCGACTTATCATTTTAATAACGTGGGAAGTCGTGGAGACGTATTTGTCAGTTGGAAAGTTAAACTATTTTACATGTTAATCGGTAAAAACCTTACACTAGTTATGTAGCAATGAAAAAAAACAGCAATGTTACTTTTTTGTCACTTTTTACACCATCTCTTGATTTAAACTATTTTTGTTCCTTTAACTATCTGACCAATCATGATACAGATAGGAATAACAATGGATAACAAGAATCACTGGGATCATTCATTACTTCAGTTGTTTCTAAATATCCTATGTAAATTATTTCGGGTATGTTCTCGAACTTCACATGATATACATATTTTTATATTACAAGCAAGTCTTTCAATAAATTATTTGATATTAATGTACCAGCCACACGTATTTAAATCTAAATGAAAAGGAAAGCATGAAAAGTCTTCAACAACAGAAATATGCTGATAATAATAAGTTTCTTTCTTAGCCACAATGTTCACCCCTTTATGTTTTCTTTAATGGATATACATTTCATCTGAAGTCTTTCGTTTTCAGGAACAATTGGGTTGTACAAAGGAGGTTGCTGATATATATATTATAAGACTTACATAACAAATTTATTATAACTACTGGTCAAACTGTATTCCGTTTTTAACATTGACTAACCAATTAAGTTCCGTGCATTACATTCAAGCTGATAGTAAATACAGTTTGCTTGTTTTTTTTTAATGAAGAACAACCCAATAATGGTTTCATGTTGCTGACATACAAACTTCATGCTGAAGAACGCCCTTTACGAGTCTCTTAAAATTTTAATACTAATATTGTTACAAACTAAGTAAATACTGATTCAAAAGTAAATAAATATTAATTTAATTTTAAGTATTTTAGAAAATAGA
The DNA here is from genome assembly GCF_004210375.1 of Tachypleus tridentatus. Taxonomy (NCBI): domain Eukaryota; kingdom Metazoa; phylum Arthropoda; class Merostomata; order Xiphosura; family Limulidae; genus Tachypleus; species Tachypleus tridentatus. The sequence continues at coordinate 8,430,456 of NC_134837.1, forward strand.
AAATGCAACGTGAAAACATAACACCAAGGGATTGTGTTTTTGTATCACCTTTTTTTTGAGATACAACATAAAACAATACACCAAATTACACGAATATCACAGGGTTTTATATTTCAGCTCTATCAGTTTAACAAGGCACACAGAAAATGAGAACATTTAAAATGCTAAAATAATTTATTGGATAATCAAAGAGATAAACAAATGTAAGAACAAACAACATCTGATTAATAATATAGAAAGAAAAATTAAAAAGATTGTTATTTGTTGGTTTATTTTTTACTAATTAGAACAGATGACACTTAATATTAACAAAAAATTGTTTTTTTGTTGTTGTTTTATTCGTGAAAGAAGAACTATATTGTTCATTCATTCCGCTGACCTGGAAATATAGATAGTGAAAAAGATCCCCAATTAGTCGTCGGCCATCGGTAGTTTAATTTAAATTAAATAAGTAAGTATTTGCACATTGTTTATAAAGAACATTTTAGGTTTTACTTCAGTAAGCTACAGGACATTTCTTAACCGTAGAATAAACAACAATACAATTATTAGATCTGAATTATACAATTGTTTCTTACCATCAATCTCGAAACCAGAGTAAGCGATTCATGGATTTTGCTTTAAACAAATTTTGATAAAATATAAAGAATAATATTGAGAAGTTTTTTTTAAACAAAGATAAATCATTTGTAGTGAGAAACACAACAATCATGAACACTTACAAACACATTGTTAAGTCGATTGTAGGTATTATCTTAAAAAACAACAACAAACCTATAAATATGTATAAGTCAAATGTTAAATTATTATGGACACTTTCAGACATTAACATCACTTATTTTAAACTTATGTATTTTATTTGATCATAATATCAGTGCCAATGAAACAATGAGAGAAACTGGTGAATATTTTTCACATAAAGTTGTGTAAACAATTTAAAGTGTTTCAAATGTATTCTATAAGCTCACATGGTACGTATATATTTATATTACAAGAAATATTTTGAATAACTAGTTTTAAATTAATGTATCAGCCAAACGTGTTTCATTGAAATGCACATCAACGTACTCGAATAACAGAAATATGCTGATAAGTAAATATTTTTTTCCAGGTGTGTTAAGCAACCTGCGGGACCGTTTTTGGTGAGAATGGATAGTATTGTTTATTTGTTTGTTTTTGAATTTCGCACAAAGCTACTCGAGGGCTATCTGTGCTAGCCGTCCCTAATTTTGCAGTGTAAGACAAGAGGGAAGGCAGCTAATCATCACCACCCACCGCCAACTCTTGGGCTACTCTTTTACCAACGAATAGTGGAATTGACCGTCACATTATAACGCCCCCACTGCTGGGAGGGCGAGCATGTTTAGCGCGACCAGGATGCGAACCAGCGACTCTCAGATTACAGTCGCACGTCTTAATACGCTTGGCCAGAATGGATAGTAAATATGCAATTAATATGTATAGGTGTAGCAATATGTGTACGAAAGGCCTTCAAATTACAGTTAACAGTCAAACTACATCCTGTTTCGAACATTTACTAAATAATAATGTTACCTACATAGCATTCTAACTAATTTTAAACAGTTTTTAATAAAGAACAACCCAATAATGTTACTGATGTACAAACTTCATATTCAAGAGCGTCCTCTTCCAGTTTCTAAACATTGTCAAAATTTTCATTGTTTTATTCTTTTTTTTAGAAGAGTGTCTCATAAATATCAGTTTTAAATTAAGTTTTTAAACAATAAAACGTAAAAACACAACCATCAAGGGATAGTATATTTGTACCATGGATGCAAGATAAAACGGTGCATGAATTCAACGAATATCAAAGGTTTTATATTTCTGCCATACCAGATAAACAAGACACGTAGAAACTAACAACATTTAAGATCCTGAAATAATTTATTAGACAATTAAAGGATAAACAAAATATGAGAAAAACTAAAACCTTCTTTTTATGATATTAGTGATTTATTTATTTCATTTTTCCTCAGTTAAAAAAATAAAGGAATATAGTATTAATAGAAAAACTGAAGCTTTTTGTTTTATGAAAGGACAGTAATATTCATTCTACTGATATGGAAAAACATGGAGTAAAAAAACTAAACTTGATTAGTTGCTGGTCAAAGGTAGTTTAATTTAAACTGAATATGTTAGAAGTTTTGGCATTATGTTTGTAGTGCATTTTAGCTTTTTAGTTAACAGGTTCCAAGTTGTTTGTTAACCATAGAATAATGTAACGATATAAATCTCAGACCTTAATTATACAAATATTTTTTGCCATAAATCTTAAAGCCAGAATAAGCTGTTCAAAAGAGTCTGAATTAAACGGTTCTGTACTAAAAAACGAGATAGTGTTAAAAATATTTGATAAAACAATATAAAATCAGTTGTAGACGAAAAAAATCGAAATAAGAAATACGTAAATATAGACATTACATTGTTATAACAAGTAAGAGTACAAAACAATAAGAAATGTAAAGTTTTTACATTTATGTGTGAAATGTTCAATTATTTTAGAAATAAAACGATAAACCAGATCGAAATAAAATATATACAATTTAATTTAATATAGAAAATCGTAAATATTAGTTTAAAGATCAGGTAATTATACATCTCAGGATATAAGACGTAACAAATGTTCAGACTTTCGATACTAAACATTCACAAGTAACTAGCTGAGAGATTTCTTAGTTAATAATGTAATAATTGAGAATTACTTTTGCATGAAACATTTTCAGTTTTCAGCTATCATTATTTATGTTGATAGAATCAAATACAGTATATCACTCTCAGGATGACACTGATATACATATATATATCAGTTACATTTGTAAGAGAAGCGTCCCTCAACGTTTATTCTACAGCGTTGACCTCGTTTTTCAATTGAAACGAAGAATGTTCTTACGTGTGTTCTACTGTTGATTCGTGGAATTCTATTCTTAAACACCTAATATTTCATCAATGGCTAGAGAGTTAAAATGTAGATTTTTCTTGAACCTTTGTTTTTTTTTTCGGGGTTGTTACCACAGTTAATAGATTTACGCCAGAAAATGTAAGATACAAAACTTATAATCGTATTAATTACAACGCCAATTATATTAATTATTTCTGAATAATTTCTAAAAAGAAACTATATATTTGTAAATACAGCCTACAGCTTATTCTTACAATATATTTAACAACATTATATATTAGCCCTCTAATATTCTAGAATCTGAATATTAAGAAAAATAGATTTCATCTTTACATCCCAATATATTGAAACTTAAACACCAATTTGATCTCGAAAAATAAAAAAAAACTACAAAATTTACATTCTTAAATAGTGGTAAAGAGTTAAACAGCCTGGAAATTTTAGAAATAAATATAATTTCAAATAATTCCAAGAAAAGCATTATAAACGACCAAACCAACTTTAGCTCCGTCCCACTCATATCAAGGTAAATGCCAAGGTTGGTTCCAGTTTTCTTGTTAAACAAATATAAACCTGTTTACAAACGCCTATCCTCCACCTCTGTTGATCCAACTAGCTCTAAGTGGGACGGACATAAAGCTTCAACAACCATTGTCAACCAGAAACCAACCAGTCAAGGAACAGCAACATCAATCAATACGGACCTTTCATTCACAAATACAATTATTACTATAAATCTCTATGTAACCAACATAAAGCAATGTTACAACACACTTTCAAACTTCATGGCTCCTAACCTCCACAAGCATTTCAAAGAGGGTCACAGTTCTCTGACCTCCCCAGCATAGGAATATCTTAATTTTTATTAATACCATAAACACTTAACAAGAAGATAGGAAGAATTTTAGTATATTCCTGATGGTGGCTTTACTGGCGAAACCACGGTTGTTGATAAATGAAGCATTTCTGAAACGTACAATTATCTTTATTTTTTACTCAATTGTGCACTTTCACCAAGTTCTAACGGTTTCAGGTGTCAGTTAATAAAATGCATAACTTTTTCACACCAATTTCAGTTTTACGTAGTCGAAATACATCAGTAACAATATTATCACAAATATATTTGTGTTATATATATAGCAAAAACTATCACCAGTAACAATATTATCAGAAGTCTACTTGTGTTTATATATACAGTAACAAATATCGTCAACAAAAATGTTATCGGAAGACTTATATACTAACAAACTGTTATCAAAAACAATATTATCACAATTCTGCCTGTGTTTATATATATACAGTACCAAACTATCAGCAACAACAATATTATCAGAAGTCTATAGTAACAAACAATCATTAGTAACAATGTTATCAGAAGTTTACTTGCGTTTATATATATATATATAGAACAAACTATCATCAATAACAATATTATCAGTAACAAACTATCATCAACAACAATATTATCAGTAACAAACTATCATCAACAACAATATTATCAGTAACAAACTATCATCAACAACAATATTATCAGCAAAAACCATCATCAACAACAATATTATCAGAAGTCTACTTGTGTTTACATATATAGTAACCAACTGTCATTCACAAAAAATATTCTCACAATTCTACTTATGATGATACACGGTTCCAAATTATCATCAACAATAATATAATCATTGTACGACCTATTCTCATAAACCTCAGTCCAGAATTTACATGAAACTGTAGTTATCAATCTCTTGTGGCACGAGCTGTGTTAAAAATATTTTCATTTATATAGTTTCATTTCACCAGATAACAAACCTTTGTGTATGAAGTTGCACCACTTCTAACACTTAGTAGTGATACCTGCTATACGTCAGGTAAGAAAACAAACAGTACTATATTATCTTTGTTATTGTTGTATTAAGGCAAATATTCATGATGGTCTATCTGTATTAAGTTCATCGTGTGAAATCATACCTCACAGTCTAACCAAGGAGGTCTACAAATTGTCTGCTGACCACCAAGACTACTTATTGGGCTAATACAATGCAATATTTTGTTTCAAACGTCAAGCTACGAAGTATATCATTTCAGTTTGTTTTTTTTAAATTTAACTGCTACAACATTTACTGTTTAACATTTTTCAACAATGCTTGAAAATTATCATTACAAACAATAAGCCGGTTGAGTATTGTTATAACTCTCATTCAGAAAAAGGACTCACCACAATTATACTGACATAATATAATCACACTAGTCAGACTGACACTGATTATAGTATAGTATCGCAAAAGTCACACTGACACAAACAGGTGTGTCACATAAATAATTTGTTGAATATCTGTATCTAAAAAACAAAAGTACTTCGACAGTCAAATATTTTTACGTTGATAATAATGTTTATTTGAAGTAAAACTTTATGATTATCAATGAAAATGTAACAATAAAGTTATCTTTTAGCAATATAATTGATGAAAACGTCTTGAAAACTTAAACATTAAACAGTGTTACAGTTTTATTAACTTTGTTGCTAATATGTTAAAAATAATATGAAATAAATGCATACTGATTCCAAAACCATGTTTTACCAATGAATATTATTTATCATTTCTTGTTGTTGTATATTTACAATACAAAACAAATAATACCGACATACTTCCAAATTTTCTACCATGATTACTATGGGTCAAATTTTATAGCTTATTTACAGTTTAAATGGTAAACATGTTTAGCGATGGGTTTCGATCCCGCGATCTGCAGTTTGGAAGACAAACACCTTAATCACTAGGTAATAACAGGCATAACTAATAAAAACCACTTCCGTTTAAAAATGTTTGAGATTCGATAACTCGAATTACGTTTCGCTGAATATTTTGTCTTAAAATTTGATTGATAAACAAAGGAAGGCAAACAGATAAATATATTAAATATTACAATATATTATAATTAAACCATACAATTAAACTGATTAATCCTAACAGAGAGAAGCAAAATATATGTTTTACTGCGTGTAGAATCTGTACGAAATAACTACAGTAAAATATATCTCTATAAAACACGTTAAATCACTCAAAGTGAGACACGTCTCATTGTTCAATGGTAAGTGTTATGGCTTATTACGATAAAATTTGGGTTTCAATATCTGTGGTGGAAAGATCACATTTGCCCCATTCTGTAACTTTATACTTAACAACAAACAGTCACAGGTCAGATGGATACATAACAAAAATACTGACTTTGTTCTTCATTAAAATGAACACCGGGAGTTGGGCACAGCACACACAGTCCACTGCGTAGCTTTATGGTTAAATATAAACAAAGATTATGTTGACGTTAGAACTTTAGGAAATCAAATTGTCAGATACTAGCTTCCAACTGAAAGTATGTAGGAATAAATGGGTGTTAACCTCCTTCAAAACATCTTAATCAGTCTGAAAAAATTGAGGCCCAGTAACAATAGATACTACACACTTCTTAAAGTTTTCAAATATCAAGTTATTAAATCATGAGCTATCAACGTCTGATATGTGTTTTTTTTTAAATAACGTAAAATAAAATTTCTTTATATTTTATAATAAAACCCGAAGTATCCTAATTAAAATGATTGCTTGGTATGTGAGATGTTTGATATTTCTGTAAATTTACTTGTCGGTTTCATGACTTGATGACGTATATTAAGTTTGGTTCCTAACATTTTCACGCGCTATCTTTCCAGTGTTATTCTGTGTGAATTAACATTGACGTCACAGTTTTCCATCTCATTTATAGAAGTGTATAAGTCCGATAGTGTTTAATTATTTAACTTTATTTTAGTCATGGCATCTATCCGTATCCAATGTCATTGTTTAGGTGAGTTACACATAGCTATTAAACTGTTTAAATATACTTTATTTCAATTACAATGCTTATAATTTCACAGAACCACAGAGACTACTTACTGTACTAAAGTAATATAATATTTTGTTTTAAACGTCAAGCTAGGAAGTATATCATTTCAATTTTTAATATAACTGCACTACAACATTTACTGTTGAACATTTTTCAACAATGCTTGAAAATTATCTTCACAATCAATAAGCTAATAGAGTATTATTAGAAATCTTATCAGAGAATAGAAAAATGTGAGTCTATTTTGAGAAATGTACTTAAAACGACACTGGTAATACTTCGTCAAACACTGACTTGAATATATTCTGTTGATTCATATGTATAGATTTACCTGGATTATAACAGCGAAGTTGTTACAGATTTTGTTCAAAAATTCTTTTTCGGATAAACTCGGAGAGGTCTGGTTCTGGCACAGTTCTATAGTGTTTTTCTGACGCATAAACAGAAACAAACAGTGTCATAAACAACCAAAGGATGACTTATTTATTACAGGTATGGCGCTGTAAGACATTTTATAACAAACGTGCAAAATTTATATAAAAATATCTGGTATTCGATGTATTGCGAGATAAATAAATAAATGTCGTATAATGTGAAGCATGGCATGGTTTCTTCTTCATAAAATTGTTATTTGTTCAAATATATTTGTATAAAATAATAATATAAATGTAATTAGTTATATTAAGTGTAACTAGTTTTTTTTTAGAAACGTATTGAACAGTGAATTTGGAAAAGATTGAATCACATTTTTACATTACTAAAATACATATAATTATTACTTATGATAGCGTAATAATACAAGCTTCAAACCTTTCTTAATGCGTGTTACTATTTTAGTGTTGAAAATTAATAAAAAATGATAAATAATACGTTTATACAACAAAAATATTCAATTATTTGTCGCTTTGATTAACATCACACCAGTATCACCAAAACAGTGGCTTCAAATTATTGCTATAGCAATTACAGTTATGGTATAGAACAATAATTACATGCATGCTTTATATTATTGTAGTAACAATACAATGGGCACATAGTTGTTGCAGCACTACTAGAATTAGAGTAGAAGTGTTTCGGTATTAGTATAATTAGCACAAAAATGTTACAATAAAATTATAATTAGCATAGACTTGTTGCAGTATTAAAACACGTATATTGTGGTGTCAGTGTAATCATTATAAAAACGTCAGAATACCCGTATGATCACCGCAGACAAAGGACAGTAACATTACAATATTCTATTTCCGGTAAACGCTGCATTAATGTGCTCTCCAGTTGGAAACCTCAAAAAGACACTGAACTGTCTCCAACACCTACGAAGTAATAATATGAGATTTTGAAATCTAGTAATGATTTGTAAATAGTCTGTATTATAGTTTTACAAATGTATTGTAAAACTATGATAATCGCCTTATATCTGTTCTCGTAATATTATAATAAGAAGAAATACAATACCACATACCTGTTTAATATACCATAATACTAACTTCACATTCACTCCAATTATATAATAGTTCGCCACAAAAATATGTTCTATTAATACTTGCATCAGAGATATTCTTATCGCACAATACTTATTGATCACAAGCTTCAATATTGCAAAACTGACTCATCACTTACAACAATACGACAATACAGACTCATCGGTTACAACAATATGACAATACAGACTCATCGGTTACAACAATACGACGGTCCTGACTCATCGGTTACAACTATATGACAATACCAACTTGAATCAAATAACTTTAATACTTACCCTGACTTAACATAATATAATAAATATCTCACAGATACACTACGCAGTGTTATTCACCTAGAAAAGTTTAATATTACATTACCCACCCTGTATACATGTGTAACATATCAAATACCAATCCTTTACCTTTGTCTAATACATCATAATAACCACCCCATACCTCTCTAAAATATCACAAAAGTAACTTCACCGAGGAAATATGTCAGTTACTCTGCATAATAGCATTCACCGTCACAAGTGTATAATATCACAATATTCTCCTATACATGTATCTAACCCACCACAATACTCCTTCTCTACACGTGTGGACAAGCTTGGCCTACTGGTAAGGGGTGCACAGCTCGCGAACTCTGGGTTACAAGTAAGAATCCCAGTCTCATCAAACATGTTCGCTCTTGCAGCTGAGGGGACGTTATAATGTTACGATTAATCAAACTACTCATTGATGGTGGTTGTTGTTAACTAGCTACCTTCCATCTACTCTGTCAAATGGTTAGAACAGATAGACCTCATATAACACTGTGTGAAATTCAAACAAACTTTACACATATCTATCACATTTCTAATATTGTAATTATCAGTTCGCATAACATCCTTTACCATTTTACCACTGTGTTAAACAGATACAAATAGCAATGTTATACTCAACAAACTCACAGATAAGCTCGTTAGAAGATATTCACAAACCGCCACTCTTGTTTTTTTGGCCTCTTTCTGATCAAAAACATAGTAAATTTTAAATTATACTCATCGTAAGACATTACAATTAGGCCTATTACATTATTAAACACTACATTATTTATCTTAGCCATTACAGGTTTTCATGAATTACAGCAGCGTATAATATGGTATTCCAGCCACACTACATTCACTATATTCATTGCTTTTGTGCCAAATGGTTTGTAAAAATGAAGTTTCGACCACGACTACATTTGTTGTATTCCGTTAAACCTGAAAAGCTCTGGATTGAACGAAACATGTCGTTGACAAAGGATAAGGTGAGTATGGTTTAGTTGAAGTACTATTTTCATACATTTTTCTAATTCTAGAAAATTCCTTAGGGACTATATAAAGTGTGCGAGGTTAAAATATAACAGGCCTAATAATAATGTCTTATGACAACTACAGTTGTAATACTGCTCGCCATCTTGTAAAAATCGACTACACTATGACGTAATGAAACTTGCGACATCTCTGATCTTCACTATAAAATGGATGAGTTTTAACAAACGTCCCTAACTCATGCCCTAACACCTCAGAAAAGACATTTCTTCATTATTGCAACAAAAGTATCTTAATATCAAAAATTAATTCGTAAAACAATTAATACAAAAGATTTACAAGATTTTAGTAATATTGTTATTCCCTTTCTTTTGAGAAGAACTGGTTGAGTTATTAATAATACTATTATTACTCAGGATATTGTTATATGAGTAACATTTATATATATATATTCTATACATTTGTCTTTCATAACATTATCGGTTTCAAACTATCATTCTTAATTTCTGATCTTTCAAACTATTTTTCCATGTTTTCTCTTCTTTAGTTTGTTTTGTTTTTTACATTCATCTTTTGTTACCCGAAATCTCACTCTGATTAACTTTTTTTCTTGTTGTTTTGAATTATATTAATTAATAACACATTCCTTCAAATATTCATTGAATGTCCATCACCTGAGAACACTGGAATAAAGAGGTTTGATCTTGAATTAGGTGGCGCTAAATATTTACGTTCAAAACGTTCTTGAAATCAGCATTAGGTTAAAAATTTCTGTTCAACAATTCGTTATATAAATAAGTCTTGGGTTTGAAAATTATATTGTTAATGCTCATGTGGGCATATTAGTGACATAAGTTGGGCAAATATAACATGTTATTCTAATTTTAGATCGCTCTATCTCTTCTTGTCGTATAATTTACAAATATATTGATTTTGTAGTAGTGAACAAACCTTGCCTCCTGTGTTATGTCATGTTACAATAATTAAACAAAAATTGTGTAGTATTTTTCTTTAACTAAATAGGTTTAATTTTATTATTCTTTTTAAGGTGTTCTTGACTGTATCATGGCGACTAGAAAAATACGTTTAACACCGAAACCAAAACCCTTGACAATCAGCTTCTGACTGGATAACTCGAATAAGATGATTATGATGAAGGCTAACTTCAACTGAATTCTTCAGTAATGTTTTATTGGACTAACAATTTACTTATAACGAACTGATAAAACTCTGTGAATATTAACCACAGAAGTATATACTGCGAAAACACTGTGGATATTAATAACTGAACTGTACACTGTTAAAACACTGTGAATATTAATAACTGAACTGTACACTGTTAAAACACTGTGAATATTAATAACTGAACTGTACACTGTTAAAACACTGTTGATATTAATAACTGAACTGTACACTGTTAAAGCACTGTGGATATTTTTGTTTTTTATTGTGATTGAGCATAAAGCTCCGTCCACCATGGTTGTGGAAACTCGATTCCTATCATTACAAGTCCGTATACATACCGCTGTGCCACTGGTGGACATTGTGGTTATTAACAATAATAACGGTAAATTGTGAAAACACTGAATATTGGTAACAAGAACTTTAAACTGAGAAAATATAAAGCTGCAAATGCGAATAGAGATTTAATAACTAGTCACCCATTATAACGCGAATTATGTCTACTTTAAATGCTCTGTAAATTGTTAAACATGATGAATATTTATTCTAAGCATGGTTACAAATCGACCTGATGAACATTTGTTCTATCAATTTGATTAACAGACAAAGTAAAACATGTTTTATGTTTATTGTATAAATAAATTGAAAATGAAACTAACAAAAACATCTTTTCATAGGAATTAAAAATGTTTTTATTACAGTGAAAAAGTTTGTTATTTAGTGAAAGTTATCTTTCATTACATTAAAATATATTGTTTCCTTTTTTGATACTTGAATACAGTATCAGTAGAGAAACATTGTTCATTTGTTGAAAATTACTGAAGAAATAAAATTATAACGTTATTAAATTTGTTTCTGTATCAAATACACATTTATTACTAATTTAATTAATACCAATAACATCTAGTTTAACAATTACTGTTTTCCATCGTAGCCATTACTTTAAGTTATACCATAATTATGTATCGTTTTTAGGATTCTGTTACAGTATTTTATTAACATGTTTTGTTTTGCATAATTTCGACAATATTCATCAGTATTATACCATTGATATGTATTATTTTGTGTCGGGATTATTTTCACTTTAATATGATTCCGTTGAAAGAGGTGTTTTACTAATACCGTTTCTGTCCAACTGATACCAGTAACAGTCTATCTTCAGTCACACTTACACCCGTATTAATCTTGCAGAAATCACGCTGACACCAATATCAGTTCGGGTCAAACTTTGGCACCCCTAATAGACTAACACTAGTCGCTCTTAAATCCATAAAGACCGACATCAATCACACCGACTTTCATAAATCTCGTCTAGTCACATTGCCACCAATTAGAAAGTGTAGTATTAGGGTTAAAAATAGTGAAATTAATTGTAGATACCCTACTCTATTGGGCAACAGGTTTTAGCCATTGGCTAATGTAGACGAGGAACTACTGGAGGGAGGGAAAGCAAAAGGATTAGACAAGGATGTGGATTATGTACTCAAAGATGTTATTGTTATATATTATTCCTTAATGCATTATATCGATAGAATAGTCTGTGGAGTAAATAGGGAGAAAAGAGTTAGATTATTTACTCTTGGGCAGAAGTATAAGACATAACTGACACAGCAAGAAATAAAATGAAGGAGGCTGACAGTTATGTAGTGTTATTTGTGTACTTAGACGCTAATTGTATATGGAAGAGTAAGTCACAGGAGCTTCTTTAATAAGTATAAGACATCGATAAATGCATTTAAAGATAAAGACCATAGAAACAACTGTGGAAATGAAATTTTGAGTGGATGGTTTACACTTAAGTAGGAAAGTGTCTGACATGTTTGCAAAGACCAATAACTCAGCTGTAAGGGAATATTTAAATCAGGACTGGAAAGTGATGAGGGAAAAGATAAACTAAACGAAACAAAATTGAGATCTAGAGGAAAGTTTAGCATAGAAAATCCGCACAAAAGAAGTTTTAACAGTATGTTTAGTTGATACTATTGTAATGCTAGAAGAATAACATGTAAAATATACTACTTTAAAACAGAAGCAGGAATAGAAGGTTTTGATGTCAGAAATATCTTTGAAATACATGGTTATATATTGTTTAAATGGAACAGAGTAGTAAAGAAAGAAGACAAAGCTGTATATGTAAAGTGTAAGTTACATATTGTTGAAGTTGAAACTATTAAGGATAATAGCAAAGAAAATGAATCCGTTTGAGTTTCTGTTGGGGATAACAAGGGAAAAGTCCTTAGTAGGAACTTGCTACAGACCACCAGACAAAACTGATGCAATTACTGAGAAAATTTGTAATAAGATAACAGTTTCAGCTGTTAATAAAGTCATAATTGCTGGTTATTTTTTAATTTCAGACATATTTATTTGTAAAAGCTAGTGTCAAACCAATTCACCAATTGGTCAAGGAACCTTGTAGAAATAATGCTGTTTTAGGTTTATTGTTACCTTGTGATGAAAAATGGTGAAAAAAGTGGAAATTGTTGAACACCTACATACAAGTGATCATTGTTGTATTAGGTTTGATGTCGCGTGTTCGAATCCTGGTCGCACCAAACATGCTCCTTCTTTCACCCGTGAGGGCGTTATATTGTGACGGTAAATCCCACTGTTCGTTGGTAAAAGAGTAGCCCAAGAGTTGGCGGTGAGTGGTGATGACTTGCTGCCTTCCCTCTTGTCTTACACTGCTAAATTATGAACGGCTAGCGCAGATAGCCCTGAGTATCTTTGAGCGAAATTCAGAAACAAACAAAACTTGTTCAGAAATTCTATATCAGATAAACTCAGAGCAAGCTAGTTCTGGTATAGTTCTATAGTGTTTCTCTGACGCATAAACACAAATAAACAGTGTCATAAATAACCAAAGTATAACTTGTTAATTAAAAGCTATGGATATGTAAGACGTTTTAGAACAAGCGTGCAAAATTTATATAAAAATGTCTAGTTCCTGTTATATTGTGAAAAAATAAATAAATGTATTATAATATGAAAAATGACCTGGTTTTTTCCTGTTAAAACAGTTATCTGTTTAAACATATTTAAATAAAATAATAATATAAGTACAATTAGTTAATATTAAGTGTAACTAGCTTTTTAGAATTGTGTTAAACAGTGAATCTAGAAGAGATTTAAACAATTTTTTTACATTACTAAAATACATATAATTATTACTTGTGATTACGTAATAATAAAAGTTTCAAATATTTTTTAATACGTGATACTATTATAGTGCTGATAATTAATAAAAAATGATAAAATAAAACGGTTATTAAACAACATTATTCAATTATTTGCAATAATTAACCACAGAAATCTCTTAACATGAACGAGGCCTCTTTTTTCCAACTTGAGAACAATCGCATTGGTGTTTTTATGCCGTTCAGAAAACGAGAAATACCCATCTACGCGAGCGCTGATTGGCTGACAAGCACTGATGACGTAACTATGGATTCCCTCACGTACCCAGTATGGAGAAGCGCCGCAAGCAAACTATTAGTAAACGTCGGAGATACAAATATTTTTTATTATTTCGAGCTCAAACATGATTATTACAAGTGGCCATTTGGACTATGTCTTTTACTTATCAAAATGTATTTGTATATCACTAGTCCTGGGGGAACAGTTTATCATTGTTTAGGCCTATATAATATATAATAATTTAGGAGTTGCAAAAGTCGTAATATTTATCTGTATGAGCATATAGTCGTAATGTATACACCAAACTCGTAATACACCAAAATTACGCTCAAATCGTAATGGTTGGCATCTCTTTACCTATCGCACAGTCATTCCTCACACACTCCAATACTACAAATCTGACTCATCGGTTACAACAATACGTCAATGCTGATTACAGCCAACTAACTTTAATACTTATTCTAAGAGAGCATAATATAATAAATATCTCACAGTTACTCAATGCAGTATTATTCACCTAAAAAAGTTTAATATCACACACATATATATATATACATGTTTAACATATGAAATACCAATCCTTTACACGTGTTTAATACATCATAATACTCACCCCATACCGACCTAACATATCAAAAATAACTTCACCAAGAAAATATGTCAGTTACTCTACATCATAACATTTACCTTCACAAGTGTTTAGTTTCAGAATATTCACCCTATACTAGTAAAGTTTTTAATGCAAGATTCTATTCTAGTTTTCACAATTTTCATGAAACAAACACTACACACAAGCTGATAAATGTACTTACAATTCCTAAGATAATATAATGTGTTGAAGTGTATGGGGATATATGTGTTATTAATCGTGATCTGACGTGTTAAAGTGACAATTTACAGCAAAAGTTATATTTTCAAATTAATGAACTACTGATCCTTTTAAAAAAACATCAGGACTAACACGGTTGTTAAATTACCAGTAGTTCACATATTAATAAAAGTTTAAGTATTAATGCTATATTTCAGTTACTAGTCTATACACATCATCATAACTAAAAGCTGAGTTGGAGTATTGTTTTATGTGGACTTGATTGTGTAACGTAAGACAGACCGAAATTCTTCCTGGTTCTGTTTAATTAATGCATCGCTCATGGCTTGCATAACCCGTTTACTGACCTTGACAACGTCGGCTCGTTACAGTCTGAACATTCAACGAAAAGTTTCTTAACGTGTTTCTCTTCGTTATATAATCATCAATTTTTATATACTTCTCTATCTATGCTTCACTGTATCGTATTCTCTTACACATTTAAAATATCTAGCGATACCTAAGTTGGGACTATATCAAAAAATGTTTTCGCTCTTATCTTGACAGACTGGCCACATACACAACAGAAGGTCTCTGGAGAATGCATGCAGCTTCTTGATGTTATCTCTTGTAAAATCAGATAGATCAATGTGTTCACTCAGGCAGCTGGAACTAAACTGAAGTGGTGAGTGGTGAGCCCCTGTATATATATTGGTATGGATAGTTCTAGAAAAATCTTGTAAGTTCTACAACATTCAACAAAGTTCTTGAAAATTCTCTATCAGCTACTCAGCTCTGAATCTGACTGTTATTTCTTTACCCAGGTCAAAAAGCAAAGATAGAGGTGAAAAATAGGTCTTTTGCATTTAATTTAGGCATAAGTAATTTGGAAATAACATTTTCTGCCCAGGAAAAAGAATAAGTAAAAATTTTGTTGCATAGTGTAATAATCAAACCATACAGTTAAACTGATTAATCCCAACAAACAAAACCCAAAATATGTTATTTAATTTTATTCTTTTCAAAATAAAACTGTATTCATTTTTTTCTCTTTCCTTCGTCATATAATCTGTAAGAAATAACTACAGTAAAATATTTCTCTAAACAACGTTAAATCATTCATGGAGAGACACTTCCGATTGTTCAACGGTAAGTGTAAGGGCTTATGACGCTAAAAAGTGGTATCGATACTATTAACAGGCAGAGCACAGATAGCCCATTGTGTTACTTTGCGCCTAAATTGAAACACATAGAATGAAGCATTGTAAAGGATCAGT
Source organism: Tachypleus tridentatus (assembly GCF_004210375.1). NCBI lineage: Eukaryota > Metazoa > Arthropoda > Merostomata > Xiphosura > Limulidae > Tachypleus > Tachypleus tridentatus. Next base: position 8,446,697 of record NC_134837.1, read on the forward strand.
AGTAGTTTATGTTTGTATTATATTAACAGTGTCAATCATACACACATAATTGGGGACATCTGATTGTTGTCAAGTTAATCGTGTCATTCTCCTATATTTTTCTGTATATTATGCTCTTTATGAACGTACTTTTAGTTTTAAATATCCATAAGTTTTTCATATATTAATGTCAATCACATAATACTAGCTGTATTACTTGTTCGTTGGGAAGAAGAAATAAAAACTCGTTAGTAATAAAAGATAGTATATTGAGCTTATATTTTGTTTCTTATGTAATAAACATTAAAGTGCCATAAAAATACATAAAGATACCAATGGTGAAAAGAAAAAGATAATGTTTTGAAGAATTTTATAAATATTAAATTAGACAGGGAAGAGACAACCACCATTGTGACCCTTCTCATGTTATCCTGTACCATTGTGTTAACTTTTGCGGATTGAGTACTTTTTTTGAAATTAGATCAAACTACCTACAAGTAGGTCAAAAATAAAATAAATATGGTAATAGTATATCTAACTGAACATACAAATCTTGCATTTTTACTTTTTCGGTGAAACAATTTTTTCATAACTACAAGTCTCTTAACAAATTTTAGGTACTAGTCATAGACAAGGCTGCATCTATGCATCCACTGGTCATGCAAATAGTGTCACTCTTATAAAACACCTATAACTGAAAGAGTGGAGGATATTTTTGGTATGACACGGATTAGACCCTGACGCGCCATTTTAAAAAATCCAAAGTTTTACAACTAGGGTGACCTGGAACCAGGTGTACGCAGTTAATAAAAACTTTAGTGATGTTACAGCTTATTATATAATACATGACGTCCAGTCTTTGAACGTAGAAATCACTGTTTATCATTATCTGTTTAATCAGGTAAAGATTAAAACATATCCATAATGGTAGTGTATCACAATAATCCAATTTAGAAGTCTGCAAGTTTGTGTGTATAGTAGAATCACAAAAGGAAACAATTACTCAAGGTGATATGACAGTTACTCACACATACACAGCTAACATAGCTGCAATAATGTACACCAGCCAGATGGGGACTAACAGAAACCATTGTATCTCCATGTCTTAAGAATCCTCAACGTGTAGTACTACCTAACTCAACTGTTTCAATAGTTATATACATACACGTATATAACACCAGCATCATGTTATATATCAAAACTTAACCGATGACATACGTGAAAGAACATCGTCGTTTATGTACATTAGAGAAAAGAAAACAAATCGTCGTTTTGTATATTCGTAGAGGAAATAGTACAAGAAAGAGGAAAAGTAGTTCAGACAGAAACAGAAAGGATATATTTGTTTTGAATTTCTCGCAAAACTACACGTGAGCTATATGTGCTACCAGTCTCTAATTTAGTAGTGTAAGACTAGAGGAAAGGCAAGTAATCAATACCTCTTACCACCCACTCTTAGACTCCTCGTTACCAAAGAACAGTGGGATTTACCGTAACTTTATAATGCACACTCATTTCGAAGTTCGAGCATATTTCGTGAGACGGAGACTCGAACCCTCGACCATCATATTACGAGACGAGCGCCCTAACCGTCTAATTCTTCTCATCGATAAATATCGCCAAGTTATTACAATATTTTCCCAGTTTATTTCTGCAGATATTTTTGACAGGAAATTTAAAAGGCGGACACAAAATTTGCAAAACTGATAAACGGGCACTAAATGTACGTTGATGTGATGTCGAAGAATCGAATAATAACGAATAAAGTTTTTGTTTCGAAAACAATCGAGAATTCGTCATTTGAATCCAAGACTGTGGTTCTCCTTTCTGAGTTTCCTTTTGAGACAGTGGTAAGTTCAATGATTAACATCTGGCAGCCTTTGAAAACTGTCTTCACACAAGACAGTCAGTGTTGGGAAGTATCGTCGTAGTTATGACACAAATTGAAATACAATGTCTTCATTGTCAGGTATGAATTTTTTGAATTTCTGGAAAAAACATGTCTTAGTAAGTTCGTAGCATTTAATGTAGCAAGGCAACATTTAATTTTTCATTGTCCATGATACCTTTTGACGTCATGCCTGCATATATCTACTTGCAGGCCTTTCTCTGTAAAAAGTGTATTCAGACAGAGCACCTGGTCATTTATCTCTCAGTTCTAACTTTATGCAAATCATTCTTACCTAATCTGAAAAGCATCCATGTTATATTTAAGTTCATCATATTTGGGCAACTTGAGTTGCTTGCCATGATCGTATTGTTATTCGTGGGTTTTCTATATTTCTGTTATGTTGAGCTGGGTGATCGTATTTTGTGTTTTAATTCTCTCTATTTTCAATGTCCGCTCTCTCTCACTTTATTCATTCTAAATTTGTGTTCTTATTCTATTTGTTTCCAACCTTTCCTTTTTCCTCTTTTCTTCTTTCTCTTGTTGTTTAATAAACTTTCGTAGATTACCAACTTTCAGCCCTAGTCGCTTGTCCCTCTTGTTCCCTCTTATCAAATTCAGTTGACATTGTTAGATAATGTGTTTATAATCTCTACAATATTTCCAGTATATCTAGAGCTATACATATATAGATCTTTTTGTTAGATAGCGTGATTGTGACCTCTAATAACGGTTATTACCAACAGTTATTATAAATTTCAACTAATTAATTCTGACACTCGAGAATCTGATATAAATTCATAGAATAGTAATTTATATTTCCAAATATATATTAAATTGAAACAAAAATAGATAATAAAATAAATATAAAATATTAAATCTGTTACACAATACACAACTCATTTACATTAATATAATATATTGAAATAAGTCAGACTTATGTACGTATATTCATTACATTGATGATTATCGCAATTGCATTCAAAGGCGGCCCACTAATTTTAGAGCACAGTACAAACGAATTATTCTGTCTTCTCTATTATTACAGTACAGTTTGTGATAATTTCACTTAAAACATTCGTATACACTCTTTATGGCTTGACTCACAGAAACCCAGTCTAGATTTATCTTTAACTAAATTTTCGACGCATATTTATATCCCATTATAGGTCTAGAACTTCTTCACACCATGAAACATTATGATGCAAATATAAAAACTTCTAAACGTATGTCTAGGTTCTTTAACTGATCCAAGGTTTAATCCATCATTAGTCGTAATTTCTTGTAAATTGTGCTTTACTTCCTCAAATGCGGTATTTAAAGTTTGATCTAAAGTAATTTTTGTCTCCTTTTCTCTATCATTCTATAAAAATAGAGAATACAAAAGAACTTCTTATTGTGTATTATTTCAAATTAGTAAACCATAATGATTAATTTTTAATATAAATAAGAAAGAATGACAGTTTGTTTTAACTCTTTTAATGTGTAGTTCGAATAAATAATTATATCCACTGACTGCAAAATTGAGATTTTACCCCACGATTACCAAAGAAACATGCAAGAATAAGCCCCTCTACTCAAAAGAATCGCCAAACTTGGGTGTGTGCTGTCATCTATGGCCTATACCATGAAACATGGATGTTTATATGCTTCAGCTGACTGACATTGTAATGACACGTGCTTTAACTATACGTATTTTGCAGCTGATTTTCTTTCTTTACGGGTGAGTTACTTACTTACGTGTTACATTAGTAATACTTATCAGTCACTTTCAGGAATTATAATATATTTCTTCTTACAGGCTAATATATAACAGAGGTTTTGTAATTTGCCGATATCAGGCATTTGTATGTGGATAATTGACACTTGAAATTAATTATGCAGTACCTCTAATTAACACGAGATATATATAACAACTTTAAACAAATTCAGATTTTCTATATAAAAATATGCTTGTATTTGACCGTCGGTCCGTTTGAAACTTATCTTGCAAATTTCTTAATCAAACGTTATAAATTTCATATCGATATAAAGGCCTTTTTTTAAGAAGTTTCGTTGGTAAAAAGAGTGGCCTAAAAGTTGGCGGTGGGCGGTGATGACTAGTTGCCTTGCGTCTAGTCCTACACTTCTAAATTAGGGACGGCTAGCGCAGATAGCCGTCATGTAGCTTTGCGCGAACTTCAAAGCAAACAAACAAATATTTCTGTAAGAAGTGAGGAATACATATAAGCTTTTCAATTTGAAATTGCTTTACCTATTTATTGCTTACCAAAAATTTAATAGAATGAAACTTCTACACAACGTCGTTGTCATCACGTGACGCCTGGCTTCCATATGGTCATTAGTTGTTTTTCTTTTTTATTTTAAACGTTTTTCACAGATATAACACTTAACCCGAGGGTTACTTCCTGAAAAACAACAACAAGAACAAACGTTACACCAAATAAAATTTCTGCACTTTCTTGGCCGATTGAGGTTATAAACACATGTTTTTAGTTTGTTTAAATTCATGAAGTTATTACTTTGTAAATATCCATTCAGGCGTTTCTGCATTCTCTGTTATATTTGCCTTCATTTCCTTTAAAATTACTTTACTTTACAAAAGTTTAGTTCAATTTCGTTTCATTTTGTATAAGTGTGTAACTGTTTCGTACTCTGTACGCTATTATAAATACCATCACTGTACTTTATTCCTTACGTGTAGTTTTATTAAATAAAGTTACATCTACCTGAGTGTATTTGTCACTCTACGGAAATATTGTTTAAAACAGACCACGAGTTATTGATTTAATACATAGTGCTTGCAAGAAATGCTGTGTGTATGTAACTGATAATGTAAGAAGGATTGAAACAAAAGTACATATTTTGTGAGTCACAGATAGTTGTAGAATAATATTTTAGTTGGAGGTAAATAGTTTGTAGTGTGGTTTATCTATATATAAAACTAAATTAAAGGTAAACTTTAGCGCCAAAGTAGGCTTATGTTTATTGAATGTTCTCTCCACTCTGATGGTCACTTTGAAAACGATCGACAATGATCTACACTATCAGATTATTATCAGTGTTCTGGTCAATTTTTGCTTGACCTGTAAAGGTCAGTGGCTATTCTAAACCTTTCCATTCCTTCTTGACGGTTTATTTATCTATAGTTAAATACTAGGCGAATTATAGCACAAGATCAGGGTTCAAACATTTCACTGATTATTACACTTATCCCAAGTCTTTCCCTCTATATAAGGACACTTTTTACCACTCGTCATAATTTGATTTGATATCCTGCACTTCACAAACAGTTCATTGACATGTCATCATATTTCACCAGATTAAGTTATTAAAACGTATTTGACACAACTACACTTTGGGTAATAACATTTTACATGAACACCCGTTAAATACACTTCTGCTAACAGAACTTAGACAATAGCATAGGATTTAGCTATAGATGGCCTGTTCAGTAACCTTTAGTGATGTTGTATTGTATCGTGTATTTTAAAACGTGGAAACTCAAGAGACTATGTTTATGTCAGAGATTATAGGTATGAACTGTTTATAGACTATTGTGAAAAGTGAAGTACTGATCTCTTGTTGTCTCAGAAGTTCTGACGTTCACTTATCAAATCAAACATCACTCATCACAGCTGGAGTTAAAATAAATTTACATGTGTTTTTGATATATCCGGAGGCGATATAATTTACGGTTATATATTCATTTGTTCAGTTGTTATAGAAGATTGTATTTCGTTTGTTTTGTTGCTGTGTTTGTTTGTTTGTTTTAGTGAGATGTGTATTTATTGTGTGGTTGTGTCCTTCTGTTTCATATTATTATATAATTGTGAGTTTTGTTATTGATGTCGAAAGAAGTGGCGTCTTAGTAGCTAATTGACGTGTGTGGTTTGTTTCCATACGTTGCGTAATAGCTTGTTTACTTTGATTATTATTCTTAATTTGGACGATCTTTGTAAACTGTCACGTGATGTTCCTTACAATTATAACAATATGGGTTTAAGTGTACTTTCGGGCGTATTAAGTTATATTGATCTCTGCCCCAGACCACACATCTTGGATTTATAGGTTGCTTCAACATGTCCTTATCGTGGTCTGCCCCAACATGACCTTATTGTTAACAAATGAACCATTGTGTCACAGCAATGGCTGGTGTTTTAATTTCTTCTACTTGAAATGTCTCATATCAGCGAAATATACTGTTAGTTTATTTTGCTTTGGAATTAAGCATAAAGTTTTGCAATGGGCTCTCTGTGCTCTGTCCACCATTGGTATCGAAATCCCGTGTCTAGCGGTAAGAGTCAGAAGACATTCCATGTGCCACTGGGGAACAAAATACCGTTAGATATTAGACCCTGGTTACCCAGTGTTTCGTGTTCGTGTACTATAACCATGTTGGCTGGTTGTGTGTGAGTTTTACTTGAGGTGATTTATTCTTCTTTTCAGTAGTTAATATTGTTTTGTGACAGTTCATCTGGAGTCTGTTCTGTGTCTGTGAGGTAGCGTGTTCCATTTATTTCTAATATTTTGACGTCAGGTTTGGATCTCGGTAAAGGTATTGTTATATGTTCTGGATAACAGGTGTCTTGAGTCCATTATTTAAATATGTCCGTTTGACAAGTATTCTTTCCTCAGCTACCAGTTTTATAGCAACAATTTCTATGTTTGATTTCCTCTCTTCAGGTGTGTTTTTATATGTTATAGTGATAACCTTTACGATGATATTAGGCTGTTGTGTGTGTGTGTTGTGTTTGTTGATGGAGTTCTTTGTGTCGGTATCCATGTGTGTTTCTATTGTTTCACATATCTGCATTATATTTTGTCTTGTTGTGTGTTGTTTCATGTGTTCATGTTGTTTGACGTGTCTGTGTTGTTTCATATATCTATGTTGTTTAATGTGCTTGTGCAATTTTATGTATTTTGGTTGTTTCACGTATCTCTAGTTTCATGTATCTCGGATGTTTCATGTATCCGTATTGTTTCATGTGTTTGTAGTGTATCACGTCTTTGTTTTGTTTCATGTGTTTGAGTTGTTTTGTATGTCTGTGGTACTTCAAAAGTCATGTGATAACGATATGAATTAGAATCAATGTTGTTGCATTCGACCTACCACTCCTTCAATGCAACTGAAGTGGATATACGAGCCATTGTTCTTTTATATGCAAAAACGGCTCGTTTGGGTTGAGAAAATATTTTACATAGAAGAGCGAACAACGTTTCGACCTTCTTCGGTCATCGTCAGGTTCACAAAGAAAGAGGTAACTGACCGGAAGCTGACCACAAGTTTGAAAGGGGTTGTGTAACTGTGTGTCGAAATGTAGATGGCAGTATTAGATGTTTGAATTAATATAATAAAATAAACATCTAATACCGCCCTCTACATTTCGACACACAGTTACACAACCCCTTTCAAACATGTGGTCAGCTTCCGGTCAGTTACCTCTTTCTTTGTGAACCTGACGATGACCGAAGAAGGTCGAAACGTTGTTCGCTCTTCTATGTAAAATATTTTCTCAACCCAAACTAGCCGTTTTGCATATAAATTTCTCAACAAGTGGGTTTCTCGACATCACTGAGCCATTCTTCTGTTGTCTTTTAATCATCAAGGTTGGCCTCGATTTTACTTGTTTATGTTTATTAGAAAGGAAACCGTGGTACCAACAGAATTAACATGGAAGAAGTGACTAATCATCTTTCTTATAAAGTGCGATTATTAATTTTTGTTTAGTACTTAGTTTATGATAAGCAGTTTTCTCAGGATCTGGATCTGTAGCATCTGGAGATAAGCGAAATGTCTATACGGTAATAATTTAACCTATAATATGAGGTTTGATTTAAATACATATGGCTAAAATTTAACGACACATTTTCCTTCAGCTTATCAGCCCCCCACCTCTGGGTGAAACAGTTGTAAGTTTATAAACGTACATCACTAGAATCTGGGTTTTATAGTAAGTTTGTTATTAATCAGTTTGTATGTAAAACTGTGTACTTTACTACGTTTTGTTTTACAAATGTTTTATTAACGTTTTTTTAATTATATTTTTAGTAACAAGAACATACTTACTTCTATGCCAAAATTAGTGTGTTAAAACTAGTTGAAGGTCATCACTGATTAATCACTACCAACACTTAAGACGTTCACACTTCATTCTTTATATAATCACGATTTTAATTTATTCACTGTAAAGTAATACTACCCAAATAATCGTTACGTAACCTAACAATAGTGGTAAATCCGCAAAATAACATTTCAGTTCTACAGTAATTATAGATATGATTGACTGATTGGACTTAACCACGAAACTAGATAATGGGCATCCCGTCCTCTGCCAATAAAGGCGAGCTGAACCCGATTTCTACGACTTGAGTCCGCAAACATACCGTTGTGCCACAGAGGTGCTATAGGCCTATTATATTACTAGTGTCGCCACATGATTAATCACCACATGCATAAAATACCTATATTTTCGTCATAGGTGTGTTACATGGTCACTATAATAATCGCTAGTACATGAGGTACGTATTTACTAATAACAAGAACTTCAAACTGTTAAAAGACCATCTCTAGTAACAACAAGAACTTCAAATAGTAAAACAAGTTGTTTTTTTTACCAATATTTACAAACTGTGAAAAGATTTTAGATCAACTTCAATAACAATTATTAGTTTTGTTACCGATAGTTTCATCTCACTCTATAGTTATTGCAAGTTGTTTAAAAGTTCCTTTTATAACACGCTGTATTGAAAGAATTATGATGATCCAAATCAAAAAGCCATGTGACAAACATGATATAAATCTGCGGTGGACAGTATTTTAACTATGGTTGTAAATCTGAGAACTTACCATTTTGTAATTCAGTTAGAAACGAAACACGGCCCGGCATGGCCACATGATTAAAGCGTTCGACTCCTAATCTGAGGGGCATGGGTCCGAATCCCCGTCACACCAAACATGTTTGCCCTTTCATCCGTAGGTTCGTTATAATGTGACATCCAATCCCACTCACTATTCGTTGGTTCACTTGTTTGTTTGTTTTGAATTTGAAGTTTAAGTTTTGTACCAGGCTACTTACTTTGGTATTGGAAATTAATTTTAGAATTTTGGAGAATATTTGACAGCCTATAATAATCGACCACAACGTGATGGCCCCTTTTCAGGGTCAAATGTAACAAGCATACATAAATACATTGCATCGAAATTAGTTGGGGAGAAGGCGTTGAATAATTTTCCTGATCTGACTTCAAATACTTACCCCCTTAGGCTACTCCCAGACAACGTAAACCAGATCAGGTGAATATCGTTACAGGTAATCGAGAGTTATATAAAGCAAAACTAACACACACTCATTATTTTCTTCAAGCAATGGTTTAGTTAACAAGTTCTATTAGAAGATAACAAATAGAGAGGTATATACGTATACTGACAAGCAATTGTATATAAGTAGGCAACTGTATAAAGTAAGGTACTATACAGAGAGACAAATTAAAACGAAATTTACAAATACACAGACTAGCAAATATGCAGGTAAACAAATATACAGGCAGTGAGAGATATATTTAGACAGATACACATGAAGCAGATATATAGGAAGACAGATACAAAAATATGAAGATATATATATATATGTAAAAAATATTTAGGCAAGAGGAAATATAATTATATAAGCATACAAACAGGCAGACATATAGTTAGGCAGATAGACATGCATTTAGCTATGTAAATATGCAGGCATCAATGTAGAAAGGTACAAAGATCAGTAGACATATGGTAGGTAGAGAAATATAGAAATGGGGATATAAATAGGGAGGCAGATATAAGTGTAAACATATATATATATCTAGTAAGACAGATAAACAGGGAAACATATACATATTTAGACAGATAATATACAACTTAGAAGACATACAGGCATATAGTTATGTAGACAAACTATTGAACTCTCCAACAAGTTAATGATTTTACCCGTTTTAGAATTTAAGTGTAACGCTGCACAAAGAGTATTCAGCTCTTCATAGTTTTCATAAATAGACTACAATGAAGGTAGTTAGCCACGAGTACACTACAATCGACTCTTGAGCTACTAATGTGTGACCGAATAGTGGAATTTGATTGTTCCCAAATGTTTTTATAACGACCACAAGAGCTTTTGGCCACATCCGAGCTCTGGTTACTGTAAATCGAGTCGATTTACGACCAAAATGAACCACAATCTTACAAGTTTGATATAGACCCTCCAGTGGCACAGCGGATATGCAGTCAGACAAATAAAAAACAAACATTTGTATACTTTTGTCTGTATATTAGTCTGCGGACTTATACTGCTAGAAACCTGGTTTCGATAACCGTGGTGGGCAGAGCGCATATAGCCATCTGTGAATAATAAGAGCATAGTCCGACGTATTATTCCAGTAACGTCTATTTTACAATTAATCGTTGAATGCGTTATATCAGTTTCGTGTGTGAGTTTCTGAGTTACTAAATACAGATGTAACTGATATTTTTAAAGCGAACTTATCCTGTATTGTTATTTCTTTTCAGCTTGTGTTCCATCGTTAAGTACGAACAGCCATAGTGAAAAGAAAAAAACAAAGAAGCAATGTGACTTTTTTTTCACTTGATTTAAACTATTTTTGTTCCTATAGCTATTTGACCAATCATAATACAGGTCAGGATAACATACTCATGAAATGCATAACTTTAACCACGTGGATGTTTAATATCAGGACACAACATTCTCACATTTAGGTTTCTTATAATGGATATAGATATAATTGTGACAATTTACATAATCCGTTTTCACCGAAACTTGACTTGCACTATGGATTTTTGCTGGTGTATATTATAGGACTTGAATAACAAACATACTATAACAACTGTTCAAACTGGATCCTGTTTTAATATTAATAAAATAACTATGTTATGTATATTATATTCCAGCTGATAGTAAACAGTTTATTTAAATAAAGAACAACCAACAATGGTTTGATGTTGCTGACGTACAACATTCGTATTGAAGAACGTTCTCTTCCGGTTACTCAACATTCAAATACTGGCACTGTTACAAGTTTTCTTGAAGTTTATTATTATTATTTGTTCTGTGATATTAGATTAACAAGTACTAATTTAATTTTACGTATTTTAGAAAATGCAACATATAAACATCAGGGAATTTTATCTTCACCTCTTACATACAACATAACAGAATGTATTAAATTCCATGAATATCAAAAGGTTTTATGTTTCCATTCAATCAGTTAAACAAGGCACACAGAAACTGAAGATGCTGAAATAATTTATTGGATAACTAGAGAGATAAACAAAATATGAGAAAAAACAAGGTCTGATTAATAATATAGAAAGATAATATCAAAAAGATTGTTCTTTATTGTTTTATGTTTTACTAATCAGAACAAACGGAATTTAATGTTGACAGGAAAGTTTGAAGTTTTTAGTTTTCTTGCCGCTAACCACCTGGAAATACATAGAGTTAAAATAAAACGTCAAATAGCCCAACGGTAGTTTAATTTAATTTATACATATTTGTACATTTTGTGTGAGTTATGATAAATAGCTAGCTGCCTTGTCCCTACTCTTACATAACTAAATTAAATAGCCCTCATGTAACTTTGCAAGAAATTTAAAAAAGAAACAAACTGATATGAGTGTTATTGTTATATGAGTATTTTATCGTGATCTTTCACACATTTGTTTTCCATTTTTCTATATTTTCTTTGCTTCATTTTCTTCTGTTTTACATATTAACCTCTTGTTATGCGAAATCTCACCTTGATTAACATATTTTGTTGTTATTATCTGTTGTATTAATTAATAACACATTATTCAGAAACAATGGAATAGAAAGTTCAATCATAAATTGAGCAGGACTAAATATTTACGTTTGAATCGTTCATGACAACAGTCTTACGTTAAGCACTTCAGTTCGACAAATTGGGTAAACGAGCATTGTTGAAAAAGTCCTGAGGTTTAAAGTTTATTGTATTAATGCTCAAGTGTGTGTATAGTAATGGAATACGTTGGGTAAAAATAAAATATTATTCTAGATTTTGAATCACTCTATCTTTTCTAGTCATATAATTAACAAATGTACATATTTTGTAGAAGCAAATAAACCGTGCTTCTTGTTTTATATCTTGCTAGAGTAACCATGAAGATATAAAGTTACTTTCATACAAGTAAATTGTCGTAAGTTTAATACGTTTAGAAGGTGTTCTTGACTGTATTATAACAACTGGAAATAACCCTTGACAAGCAGCTTCTGGCTGGATGACTCAAAGAAAGTGGTTATGGTAGAAACCGACTCTAAGTGAATTTGTTAGTAGTGTTTCACTAGACAATCCAATTCCTTATAAGGAATTGAGAAAACACTATGGATATTAACAACAGAACTGTACACTGTGAAAGTAAGGTGGTTGTAATCTTGACTAAATCCGAATAAAATCGTCTATTACTTCTTATTAGACTAATCGATAATTTATAAGTGACTGTAGAAGTATAGGTTATTAATAACAAGAACTGTAAAACGCAAACCGGATATTAGCAACAGAACTGTACACTGTGAAAACAACATTGATATAATCAACAGAAGTGTCACCCTGTAACTATGGCAGTTATCAACAACAAGAAATTTCAATCTTGAATGTTCCGTGGATATTAACAACAAGAACTGTTATCAGTGAAAGTGTCTTTCTGTAATCATAATCTTAGTTGCAATTAGTTCTCGTTCATTTTTACGAGAACTGTCTCTAATATTCTGGGTACATTATTACAAATAATAAAAATGTATCAAATGTATGGATACAGATCTATCTTACCAACAAAGACCATCATTAGAACAACACAAAAAATGATGCGTACTTATCACAAAATATAAAATTAAACAGTGATCCACCGTAACAAATAAAGCAGGCCTGAAAATAAAAGCAGCGAGAAAAGCTCTGTTCTTCATTCTGTTGCTATTATGTTGATATTAACGACTGTCGCTTAGAGTTTTGCTAGAGAAAGAAAAGGAAATTTCATCATACTGTTGGATTTCTATTCAGTCAGTGTTTCGAGTATTGTGGATATTACGAAAGAACTATGTACTGTTAGAGAAATAGTTTTCCATATCCTTGTTGTTATAGTGTTATACCTATTGTTAGAGAAATATGTTTTTATGTGCTTATATAAATAATGGCAATGAAATGAAAACTAAAAAAACAAATATTGTTATAAGATAAACGTCTATTATTTTCTGAAAGCGTCTTTTTCATGTTCCATTACATTAAAATGTTTTGTACATGTTTTCCTGTTTGAAAGCTAATTACACTATCAGTACAAGAACATTGTTAAAGTTGTTTTTATATAAAATGTGACATTGAGTACTTTTACCGTTTGTGTCCAACGGAAACCAATAACACTCTCTTTTTCAGTCACACTAACACTCCCATTAATCTCGTAAACCTCACACTGACCTTCATAACTGTCTAACACGAGTAACACTGACACGAATATCAGTCTCGCGCCAGTCACAATGAAACCTATAAAGACCCTAATCAATCACACTTGCATTCATTAGTCTCGCACATGTCACACTGCTACCAAGTAGAAAGAATAATATTAAGGTTAAAATTGAACTTAATAGTAGAGACCCTATTTTATTGAGGAACAGGTTTCAGTCATTGGCTAATATAGAATAGGAACTGTAGGAGGATGGGAAAGTAATAGCAGCAGACAAGAATGTGGAATATGAACTTAATGTTGTTATATTGAAAGGTGATTCCTTGACACAGCGTATGAAATTTGAAGAAAAATTAAAAAAAAGATAAATTAGTTAGATTTTGCTACCGTAGGAAAAAATAACTAACACGGCAAGAGATATAATGAAGAGATCTGGCAACTATGCAATATTTGTTGTACACGTAGAGGCTAGCTACATAGAGAAGAGTAAGTCTGAGGAGCTAATTAATATGAATAAGACGTTGATAAAAGCTTTTAAATATAAAGGCCATGGAACTAACTGTGGAAATGAAATTTGGAATGGATGTTTTACATTAAAGTGAGAAAGGTCTCACATGTTTTCAAGAACTATAATCTCAGATGTAAGGGTTTTGTTTGGAATTTCGCGTAAAGCTACTCGAGAGCTATCTGCGCTAGCCGTCCCTAATTTAGCAGTGTAAAACTAGAGGGAAATTAGCTAGTTATTACCACCCACCGCCAACTCTTGAACTTATCTTTTACCAACGAATAGTGGGATTGACCGTAACATTATAATGCCCACACAGCTGAAAGTGCGAGCATTTTTGATGCAATTGGGATTCGAGCCACGACCCTTAAACTACGAGTCGAACACCTTAACCCACCTGAACATGCTGAGCCTATATATATGTAAAGCATGAGCTACATCATATTAATGTTGAGAATATTCAGCACAATAGCAAGGAAATTGAAGCTATTTGAATTTCTGTTGGAAGATAAGAAGGGAAAAAGCTCTTAGTTGGAACTTGTTACAGACCACCAGATGAAATTATTTAGAAGTTTTACAGTGAGATTTAAGATTCGAGGTGTTAATGAAGTCATAATTATTAGTGATTTTAATTTCAGACATATTTATTGTGAAAAGCAAGAGTCAAACGATGAGAAAGAAATGTTTTTGGAATCTCTTAAACATGGATTTATTCACCACTTGTGTTAGGAAACCAATAGAAATATTTCTATTTTAGATTCTTTGTTAACTTCTAAAGCAGAAATGGTTGGGAGAGAAGAGGTTTTGGAACATCTAAATGCAAGTGATCGTTGTTGTACTAGGTTTGATGTTTTACTGGATATGGAAATAAGACTTGTATCTGATGATTATATAATGACTAGATTATTAAATTCTACTTTTTCTTCAGTTTTTACTAATGATAACGTAAGCAGTATTCCTTATCTTCAACAACTGATAGATGAAACCAAAGTTGAAGAAAACAATTACATAAATTCTAAGTTTCTTAAAATAAAATTGGGAAAAACGAAAAAAAAATAGTTTTACATATAATATTTTACTTTTAATACAGATCAATGACTGGATATGTGAGCCACTTGCCATTATTTTTTGTAAGTCTTTGAAGAATGAACAAGTGCTAATTTGAAACTGGTTAATTCACTCAACTCTTCAAGTAATTATAGACATATTAGTCTTACATCAAAGATAATTTGCAAATTCATTTAACAAAGTTTAGAATTTTTCGACTAGTTGACATGGTTTCGCTGAGGGAAAATCTTGATTTAAGTATTTTTGATATGCTTTCTCAATGTTACTGCATACGTAGATGAGGGTAAAGGTTTATATAAGTAATGTGTATCTGAATTTTTAGAAAGCATTTGAGAAAATGCCACATAAAAGAATTGTAGAGAAGCTTATTTGTATTGGTGTGGGGTATAAACTAACTAATTATACAGAAGAGTAGCTTGGTTGAAGAAAGCAGAGGGCTGTTATAGATGAAGTTCAGTAAAACTATATTAATGTTGTTAGTGGTGTACCTCAGAACTCAGTCCCCTGACCATGCTCTTTATGATTTACATTAATGACATAGGTAAATGAATGGTCTATAAATTACTAAGATCCACTGATGATATCAAGATATTTAGTGTTGATTCTGATTTAGATAATTTAGTGAGTTCGACAAATAAATCACAAATGCGTTTTAATTGTTAGAAATGCAAAATAATTGAAATAACCTCAACAGTTTCATGAAAAGAAGGGATATTGGTGAGATCCTTGAAACTTTTTCTCTTGAAGAAAGAAGCATTAGAGAGGATGTGATTGAAATATTTAAGCTTGTAAAAAAAAATTGATAATGTTCGTGCATCGACATTTTTCACACTTTGTAACGAGAAATGTAGAAGTAGGGAAAACAAATACAGAATTTGGAAAAATAGAAGCTGACTTCAGCTAAAACACTTTTATTTTTCAAAATAAAGTGGTTGGCCGATGGAATGGTATGTCTTCGGATGTTGTGGAGGTTGCAAATCTGAGATAGTTTAAAATAATGCTTGATAGATATATGAATGATAAGGACTGGCTTTAAATTATTATTTTTTTGTATAAATATTTTCTTGGCTTAGAGGATAAGGTTCCCGAAGTGGACTAATCGGTTACTCGTTGACGTTAAACATTGTGTTATGTTGACAATGTAATATACAGGCGGAAGTGTGAAGCCCTTTGAAAATGTACATTTTCAAATGATATTTGTATATCATAGGTTTCTAATTAACGCTATACTATCTAAAGGTTGATTAATTAATTAGATGTAAATGATATACTAATTAATTATTAGATATTTCTTAATAACTGATTAATATTATATTAACTAATCACATTTCAATTATGATCGTGTCATCCACAACAGATGGCATGTTTTAATACTGATCTTTTTTATTTGTGTATTTAATAAATTCTTTTGTGGAAGTAGTCGTATAAAATCATTATAAAAATATAAGATTTTATACGAAAACTTATAAATTTTGTTTTAAGTAATAAATAAATTGAATTTAATCATGTCTTTGTGTTGTTGTATTTTTATTAGATTTTTGTTGGTTTTTTTAAAGATTCTAACACACAATTTTTAAAACTTAATTAAAGTATGTGATAGACATGAAAAATAATCATCAACACTATATTAGTGTTAGTTAGATGACCAGATAAGTACAGCACTCGGTTCTCAATCTAAGGGTTGTGGATTCCAGTTTTTGTCCAAAAAATTATGGTTACTCTCTTAGCTATTGAGATATAATGAAGCGACAGTCAGTCCCACTATACGTTATTAAAAGACTAGCCAAAGATTTAACGGTGGGATGTGTTGACTAATTTCCCTTTGTCTTTTCCTTCACTACTAAATTAGGGACAGCTAAAGCAGGTATCTTTCAGGTAGGTTTGAGCGAAATTCAAAGTAAACTAAACCAATTAACACTATATCACTGGTATTTCTTATACTCCAAGAGGTTTACTCTACTTTCATTTTGTTGGAGTGGGTGTTTACTATAAACTACTGTAATAACACTGTTTTTTACTAAACTCACACCAATAACAGTCATGCTTCAATCCCACTGACATCACTAACAACATTTACAAATTACAAGAGATGTACCTACATGATTGACAAAAATTGTATACTATGAAACACCAACTTTAAAACGTGAACATAAATAACCTATAGATAATGTTTATGTGAATTATGTCTATAAAACATGTTATGGTAAATTGTTAACTATCATGAATATTTGTTATATGGTTACAAATCTAACTAAATAACTCTTAGTAGTTGAGTTACAGAGAAATTTCGGCTATTTATAGTTTTGAAAGCAGAGACTAGAGATAAGATAGCTAGACATTAGCTGCCCATCCTCAGTTTATTAATATGTGACCAAATAGTGGGATTTGACTGTCTTTCTCATAACGCACTCATGCTAAAGGATTGGATCGCGCTTTTATAGCAACCACAAGAGCGCTAGAAATCATAATTCCATCAAGCTGACCACTTGGCCACACCTGAGCTTTGATAATTGTAAATTGAGTCAACTTACGACTAAAGTGAACCACAATTTTAGTAGTCCGAATCAGGGCTTCTATTAGTGCAATAGATATGTAGACAGACAAATGAAAACGTACATGTAGATATATAGATACTTTTGCCGCTGCAGACGTATACTGCTATAAATACGTTTTCATAACCCGTAGTGGGCAGGGAACATGTAGCCCCCGTGCTTAAAAAAACAGTCAGACTTATGATTACAATAACGTAGGAAATCTTGCAGGTGTATTTATCAGTCAAAAAGATGGACTATTTTACACGTTAATCGATAAAAACGTTTCACCGTTATGTAGCATAATCATGTAAGAGATTCTACGTAACTAAATTCAGATATAACGGATATCTTTAAACTGACGTTTTCCTGTGTTGTTATTTCTTTTCAGCACGTGTTCCATTGTTAAGTACGTACAGTTATAAAGCAATGAAAAACAAGGAAACAATGTTATTTTTCCTCACTTTTCACAACATCACTTGATGATTTAAACCTTTTTTATTCCCGTAGCTGTCTGACCAATCATAATACAAATCTGGACAACATACTCAATTGTCAATTGTTTCTATTAAAAAGTAGATACCGTCAAATATTATCTAAATACCTTACTTAAAGTCACAACAGAACAACAGAAATATGCAAATCATAATAATGTGTTGTTTTTTTTTCTGGGTGTGTTAAGTTTTCTACTGCGTTCTGTATTCTGGGATGGTATCTTTAACTGTATACTAAATATATAATTGATATATGTAGGTACATTATTACTCGTACGATAAAATTTTATATTACATTTAACAGTGAGCTCTGTCACAATTAAAATATTTAGATGTTAAATATCTGGCAACAGTTTTCAGCTCTTCAAGTTTTCTTTACTGAAAATAGGTTTGGATGTTACTCTTTACGTAATCTCAAGTCTTTCGTTTTTAGGAACACTTGGCTTGAAACAACAGGTGGTAAACAGAAGGATTTTCGAAATGTTTGTATGAAAATATTTAATTTTTATAGGTATTAAATATTAGTATTGGATAGTATAAAATTCAGTAATTAAGCTCATAATATTGACCGATCAATCCGTACTTACAACCAGGAAATAGTTAGGTGCTCAGTGTATACTTGCTTACTATACATTAGTAATTATAATTCATAATGTGCTTAATATAGAAATAAATATATTGGACTATACACACCAGATGTCACTTCAAATAATAAAATTGAGTTTTTGATAATATTTTATTCATACATCCTAAGGATTATTACAATAATACGACTTTGTTTCTTTTACATTAGAAGAGGTCCACCTAGATGAATGACTATAATTGTAAACTGTAAAACATCAAGTTTAAAACATGAACATAAATAACCTAGAGATCATGATTATGTGAAATGTGTCCACAATACATGTTAGAGTAAATTGTTAAATATGATGCATATTTATTTTAACTGTGTATGTGTATTATCTCACTGCAAAGTCACATAGAAGTACCGACGGAGTCCACCACGGGGAATCGATTCCTTGATTTTAGTGTTGTAAATCCATTTAATTACCGCTGTATGAAGTGTAGCGTGCACGTCTTCACAAAACCGTTTCACAAGGTACGCTATATAAAGATTGTTCGTATTGTCCGTTTTCTGAAAAGTTTTTGTTAAACCTCAATTTGTTCCTAATTATTAACATTAATATATATGAGATACTGTTTATTTTCATGAATTTGTTAAATAGTGAGAATCTGAGAATTAAATAAACGTTTCTTTCTATTGGTGTTCCCCTTCGTCCTGCTCACTAGTCAGTATAATAATATTGTCATGGAAGTTTAAGTTTTGCATCAGGTTACTTACTTTAGGAATGGAAATTAAACTTAGAATTTTGTAGATGGAGTCCGAGAAAAATGGTCGACGGCAGAGGATTGAAAGTTTGTCACACGATAATATTCGACAATAACGTGACGGCCTCTTTTCATGGTCTAGTGTTGTCGGGCATGTATAAATTAATTGCCTTGAAATTAGCTGGAGGGAAAGAGAAACGGAACTACCCCGAAATAACCCGCTTTTACAGAGCAGGAGTTTTATAATGTACCCGATCTGACCTCAAACACTGACACCCTCAGTCTACTCCCCAGAAGATATAAACCGGATCTGGTGAATATCGTTACAGGGGATCGACAGTTATATAAACCAATACTCACACACACTCGTCATTTTCTTCAAGTAATGGTTTACCTGACATGTTTAATAAAAAGGAAACAAATATATAGGCAGACATGTACATGGGCTAGCAAATGTATACAGGTAGGCAAATATATAACGTGAGACACATGTACAGAAAGAAATAAAAACGAACATATACAAATATACACATTGGCGGATAAGCAGGTAGACAAATGTACAGTCAGGGAGATGTATATTTAGACAGATATACATGAATCAGATGTATACGTTGAAAAAAACATTAGGCAAGAAGGTATATAATTAGATAAGCATACAAACCGGCGAACGTATAATTAGACATGCATTTAGATATGTAAATATGGAGATATATGGGTAGGAAGGTTCACAGATCAATAGACATGTAGGTAGACAAATATACAAATGGGAATATATATATATATAGAAAAGTATACAGACAATATCTGTGGTAAGATAGATAAACATAAACATATATATATTTAGACAGATGATATACAAGTTAGCAGACGCACAGGCATATATTTATATAGAGAAATATATATATACGTAGGCAGATATACAGCCAGGTAAATATATAGGCAGACCTATACACAGGCAGGTAGATTAATATATTGAGAGCTAGAATGCATTGCTATTAAACGTTTAAGCAAGTTAATTGGTTTTACATGTTTTAGAATTTATGTGTAACGCTATACAAAGGGACAAGAGTGAAAGTAGTTAGACAATGTGTGACTAAATAGAGGGATTTGACTGTCATTCTTATAGCGCACCCACATTTCCCAAATGTTTTTATAGCAACCACAAGAGCTCTGGTTACTGTAAATCGAGTCTATTTACGACCAAAGTGAATTTTAGTAGTTCCAATTCGGCCCTCTAGTGGCCAAGCGGATATGCAGACACACAAATAAAAACGAACATATACATATTCTTGTCTTTATATTAGTCTGCGGACTTATATTTCTAAAAACCTGTTTTCGATATCCGTGGTAGGCAGAGCGCACATAATCACCTGTGCTCAATAACAACATAGTCCGACTTATCATTTCAATAGCATGGGTAGTCGTGGATACGTATTTGTCAGTTGGAATTTTAAACTATTTTACATGTTAATCGGTAACAACCTTACTCTAGTTATGTAGCAATGAAAAAAAACAGCAATGTCACTTTTCACATCATCTCTTGATTTAAACTATTTTTGTTCCTATAACTATCTGACCAATCATAATACAGGTCGGGATAACAATAGATAACAAGAATCACTGGGATCATTCATTACTTCAGTTGTTTCTGCTATTAAAGTTAATCCCGTCAGAAATAATCTAAATATCCTATGTAAATTATTTCGAGTGTGTTCTCGAAGTTCACATGATATGCATATTTTTATATTAAAGCAAATCTTTCAATAAATTTTTTGACATTAATATATCAGTCACACGTGTTTAATTCTAAATAAACACGAAAGGATAAAAAGCCTTGAATAACATAAATATGCTGATAATAATATGTCACTTTCTACGCCACAATATCCACCTCTCTATGTTTTCTTTAATGCATTTCATTGTTAATGTTTACCTTATCTGAAGTCTTTTGTTTTCAGAAGCATTTGGGTTGTACTAAGGAGGTTGTTGATATATATTATAAGACTTGAATAACAAACTTACTATAACTACTAGTCAAGTTGTATTCTGTTTTTAACATTGACTAACCAGTTAAGTTCCGTACATTACATTCAAGCTGATTCTAAATACAGTTTGTTTGTTTTTTCAATGAAGAACAAACCAATAATGGTTTCATGTTACTGACGTACAAACTTCATTACTGAAGAACGCCCTTAACTAGACTCTCAAAATTTCAATACTAATATTGTTACAAGCTAACTAAATACTGATTTAAAAGTAAATAAATATTAATTTAATTTTAAGTATTTTAGAAAATAAAAAAAATGCATCGTGAAAACACAACATAAAGGGATTGTATCTCTGTATCACCTTTTTTTTACATACAACATAAAACAATACACCAAATTCCACGAATATCAAAGGGTTTAATATTTCCACTCTATCAGTTCAAAAAGGCACACAGAAAATGAAAACATTAAAGATGCTAACATAATTTATTGGATAATTAAAAAGATAAACAAATGTAAGATAAAACAACATCTGATTAATAATATAGAAAGGAAAAATAAAAAGATTGTTATTTCTTGGCTTATTTTTTACTAATTAAAACAGAAGACATTAAAAGTTGACAAAAACTTTGAACTTTTTTTTGTTTTCTTCGTGGAAGAATAGTTGCGTCATTCATTCATTCCGTTTCCTAGAAAATACATAGAGGGAAAAAAAAAGAAACCCAATTAGTCGCCGACCCACGGTAGTTTAATTTAAATTAAACAAGTAAGTATTTGCACTTTGTTTATAAAGAACACTTTCGGTTTTACTATAGTAAACTTCAGAACATTTTTAAACCATAAAATAAACAATGATACAATTATTAGATTTGAAGTATACTATTGTTTCTCAATCTTAAAGCCAGAGTAAAGTAATTCTGCTTTAAACAGTTCTGTATTCAACAAATAATAAATATTTGTTAAAACAAATTTAAATCACTTGTAAAAACAAAATCAACAATCGTGAAAACTTACCCATACATTGTTATGTCAAGAGTAAGAATTATTAAAAAAAAATTATATATATAAATATGTTAAATTATTACAGAGATAACACTGTAAGGCAGAACGAAATAAAATTGATAATGTTTACTTTTGTATAAAAAATTGTTCCAATAACTTTTAGAGATTAAATAGTTATAACCAGTCCAAAACTAATAATAAAATATGATAATTATCCTAATTATGTGATTTATTTTGATAAGTTTATAAAAGTTCAGAGTTAGTAGTTAATGAGGGCAGCGTTATTTTTTTTTTCTTTCGGCTTGTTTTCGGTAAAAATAAAGTAACATTTTTTTTACTTTACGTGACTCATGGTATTAATATTTATATATATGTATATATAATAAAATAAACTTACGATGTATAGAGCTGAACCGAAACTTCTATCTCTGTACTGGATAAAAATGTAATTACATTTTGTCAAAACTATTTATTTTACGTTGAGAATTCATATAGAGTTACATAATTTACGTGATACGAAAATACGTTTAACATATTACGGAAACCATTACAGCTTCACAATGAGCACGAAGTTTCAACCTGATACATAAAACTGAATTGGAAAAAACTTTTGAAATATAAACAGAGTTAAATCATTAAACCATTCTTTCATTCCATAGATTATGAAATATTATTATGAAATTTTGTGTTTACACGTCTTTACTACTTTAATTAGCATAAAATAAATTACAACACTTACCGAATCTTTCTCAAAACACATATCAAACTGAAATAATATTCAAGAAAAAGGGTAGAATTTGTTATATTTTATTTAAACGGTAACATTAAACATCTTTATCATAAGTTTATTTGTGTTAATATATATTTCTAAACTAGAATCAGTAACAATATAATCATTGAACGATCTACTTTTGCAAAACAAAAATTTCCTGAATTACCTTTAACGTTGAATAGCCTTCAATTTTCCTTGAGAATAAAATATTATAATGGTGAATGAACGTTTTTAAGATACACAAGTATAATCACAACAGAAGCTATCAAGTACTGCTATGTCAACTACAAATACAATCGTATTTCTTTTTGTCGTAGCAATTTACAGACGGTCCATATCAGCCGTCTCTGATTTTGAAGTGATAGGCTGTACTGAAGGCAGCTAATGAACATCACCAACTGCCAAGTTTTGGACTGGCCTTTGTCAACAAATAGAAGGATTAACTGTTACAATATAACGAGCTCACGATTGAAAGAGCGACCATATTTCATGACAGGTTTTGCTCACGTGACTGGCCGATTGTAACTCGTGCTCCCTTCACACCAAACTTTGTGGGAACCACCACGAAGAAAATATCTCAGACAATATTCTTATGTTACTCCACATAAATAAAATATATTATGTATTGTGTTGTTGAATCATGAAGAGAAGTGTCCCTTCACGTTTAGACCACAGGGTTAACAACGTACATTAATTGAGATTTAGAATGTCCTTACCTGTGTTTTCTGTTGATTCGTGGAATACTGTTCTTAAACACCGAATATTTCATGAATGGTTAGAGGGTTAAAACAGGGATTTTTCTTGAACCTCTACATATTTCGGCTTGTTACAACAGTTAATAGGTTTACGGCAGAAAATTTAAGATGCAAAACTTTTCATCATATTAATTACTCTTCCAATTATATTGATTATTTCTGAATAATTTTTACAAGAAAACTACATATTTGTAAAGACAGACTAAAAAATTATTCTTATAATATATTAAGCAACATTATATATCAGCCCTCTGATATTCTAGGATCCGAATATTACAGAAAATATATTCAATATTTACATTACACTTTACTGAAACTAAACACCAATTTTATCAGGAAAAACAAAACTGCAAAACTTTACATTGCTTATATAGTATTAATAAAAAACACAAATCTAAAAAAAATTCTGAACGACCAAACCAATTTAAGCTCCGCCCTACTCGTATCAAGGTACATTTCAAGGTTACTTTCAGTATATTGTAACAAACTATAATAAACAGCAATATTACCAGAAGTCAACTTGTGTTTAAATATATATAGTAAAAAATTGTCATTCGCAAAAAAAAGGAAAATCCTCACAATTCTACTTATGATAATATCCACTTTCAAATTATCATCAACAACAATATATTGTTTTTACGACCTATTCTCATAAGTCTGAGTCAAGAATTTACATGAACTATAGTTATCAATCTGTTGTGACAAGAGATGTATTAACAACATTTTCATTTATATACTTTAATTTCACCAGATGACAAATCTTTGTGTTTCAAGTTGTACCACTAGTAACACTTAGTAATGATACACACTATTCGTCAGGTACGAAAACAAAGAGTATTATATTACCTTTTATATTGTTGTATTAGGACAAATATTCATGATGGGCTATGTGTACTAAGTTCTCCGTGTGAAATCATACCCCACAGTTTAACCAAAGAAGTCTACAAATTTCCTGCTGACCCAACTCGAGGGCTATCTGTACTAGCCGTCCCTAATTTAGCAGTGTAAGACTAGAGGGAAGGCAGCTAGTCATCACCACCCACCGCCAACTCTTGGGCTACTTATTTACAAACAACGAATAGTGGGATTGACCGTCACATTATAACGCCCCATGGCTGAAACACTGACTTGAATATTCTTTGGTGCGTATGTATAGATTTAGCGAACCTGCGACCCTCGGATTACGAGCCGAACGCTTTAACACGCTAGGTCATGCCGGGCCATTTCTGAATAAAATCTGTAACAACTTCGCTGTCATAGGCCACTATTCGTTGGTAAAAGAGTAGCCCAAGAGTTGGCGGTGAGTGGTGATGACTAGCTAGCTGCCTTCCCTCTAGTCTTACATTACTAAATTATTGACGGCTAGCGCAAATAGCCCTCGTGTAGCTTTGAGCGAAATTCAAAAACAAACAAAACTTGTTCAGAAATCCTATATTAGATAAACTCAGAGCTATCTAGTTCTGGTATAGTTCTGTAGTGTTTCTCTGACGCATAAACAGAAGTAAACAGTGCCATAAATAATCAAAGGACAACTTGTTCATTATAACTATGGAGATGTAAGACGTTTTAGAACAAACGTGCAAATTTTATATAAAAATGTCTAATTTCTGGTATATTGTGAAAAAATAAATAAACGTATTATAATGTGAAAATGACCTGTTTTTTTCATGCATTATTAATATCTGGCTGTGTTTATAATCAAATGAAATAAGACCCCTCTAGTGTAATTATTTTGAACTACTGCTTTTACTTATCCTACTATTAAAAGTAAATAACCTTTGTATAATTATTTTTAACTTTTGCTCAAAGTATCCCCATAAAGGTTGAACTCACTGTCCTTTTCTCTAGAAATATATAAAATAAAAAATAATATTTTCTCTACTAAAAGACGTAATTACATGTTAATTTGTTTCATTTACTGTATATTGATTACACTAAGTCATTTTCTGAAACAAACAGTCTAGAAAGTCCGTCTTTGCAATACAAAACCACGGCTTTCACCTAACCATTTTACAATTACCTTCTCACTCTGCTCGTTAAATAAATTAATTATCGGTGA
Organism: Tachypleus tridentatus; assembly: GCF_004210375.1. Taxonomy (NCBI): domain Eukaryota; kingdom Metazoa; phylum Arthropoda; class Merostomata; order Xiphosura; family Limulidae; genus Tachypleus; species Tachypleus tridentatus. The sequence continues at coordinate 8,472,531 of NC_134837.1, forward strand.
CTTTGTTTTATTGCCTTTATAATAAAATTACTTTTTTGAGAAAGTAACAGTTTGCTATGTTGAAAATCACGCAGCCAACATTGTTTAAGTATAACTTTGCAACTCTACAGTCAATCTAGAAGAAATAAGATTAACGAATCCAATTTTAATTGACTAGCTGTATTATATTAATATTTTATACTTTAACAAACTGAGTAATAAAATCAGTAGGGTAGGTGATTGGTAATATTGTATGTTATTTCATACTGGTAAAATTAGTCATATTTCAGTTATAAATAAACACTTCAGTATACCGCATAATCACCTAGCGGAAGAAACGATAAACAACATTTTGGAGAATCCCCCAACTTGAACCCTAACAAAAAACTTAGAAGTTGTTAGGTTAATAGACTTTGGCTTATCCTATTGACATTTTATTTCTTTTTTTTTCACTTAAACCGTTAACTGTATTTTCAAATTAACATGCATAATATCAGAAGAAACGTTGTAGTGAAATTACCCTACTTAAACTTTACAAATTCTGTAATCAGTATTTAATTTTTTAGATATTCGCCAATAGATAACGTCAAATTCTAAACACAATAAATGTGTCAAGTGAACGATCAAATAATTTTTAATCCATTATTTATATCTTATATAAGACAAAGAAACCTGGTGTTCTGATTATTGTGGTAACAAAAAAAAATTATGTCACTGCTGCTTTGCTGATAAAAATAAATTTGTTATGTTTTCGTACATATTTATGTTTCAATAATTTCAAATGAAATACAGACATTTGGTCCTAAGTAATAACAAAATGTTTGTGTCATGTTCGGCATAAACATATTCAAATCCGTTCTGAAATAACAGCAATATTTTGTTCCACTAGTAATAACTTTGATCTTTTTTGTATAACCTAAATATAGGTCACACAAAATCTGTTTGGTGGTTTTCATTCTTATAAAGCAATGTTTGTATAGAAATGTTTAACCCTAAAGCTAACTTTACAATTTTAATTTAAATAAATGTATATAATTTGAATGCATATAAGCTGTTTGTTTTCTTAAAATTACAATAATGATATAGTAAGTCCCTAATCAGGTCTGGAAGTAGGTGTTTCTTTTATTGTGCGTCTCCCGGTGGGACAGCGGTAAGTCTTAAGAGTTCTAACTTTAAATTCAGGGGTTTGACTCCTCTAGGTGGACATAGAAGACAGTCAGATATGGATTTTCTATAACTAAGCACACAAATTTTTCGGTCCAAAGTTGAACTCCTTTCATGTGTAACTTAAGTTCCCAGTGACGAAAAAAAGATTTTGGAAATACGTAATGGTTCAGCGACTACCACTGCAAACAAACATAAAGTATGAAAATGTTATTTCCGCATGTATTCCACAGTGTTACCTAAGTACTTATGTAATGAAAGGCTATCATCAGATAATAGATGAAAATAAATGTTAATAGACAAGAGGTACCTCTTTAGACCATTGTTCTCTTTGGTGACAGGACTGGAACCTGCGATCCACAGATTACATATTGAGTACCCTAACCTACAGGTGATGAAGTAAATATCTTCCCATCTTTGAACAACTGTTACCTTTGTAAGGGATTTACTATTATGTATTTGTTTTAATGCTGATATTTGTTTTAGTTAAATATATATTTAGAAATGCGTATTTTTCGGCCATTTGAAATCGTACTATGTAACACCAGAAATATGTCACGTAACTATAAACAAGTTATTTAAAATCTTCTTTTTGTAAAACGGATATATTTACTCCCGCGTGCTGTTTAATTAGAAATTAAAAGTTTGATGGGTTTTGTTTGTGAATTTGTTTACTAAATTTGTAACATTTTCAATAGGTGGCAGTGTTTCTATTTTAATTACATTCTGCTTACTATCTTTGCGAAATGAAAGAAAATGTTATTGCATTTAACGACAGCCAATCAACCCTGAGTAAGTGTTTTATTTACTTTTAACATGATAATCAGCCTTAGATACTTTGTCTTTATTACCCAAGTACAATTTCAGGTTTAAAAATGATTCTTACAGAAAGCATAGGATGAAGGTGTCCCCTGCTTGTTCAGACTTGTAAGTCTAAAGGCAGGGTGTACTTACCAGGTGTAAGCTACCTTGAAACAATGTGTGATAAACACTGATATAAGTTTGTTTACCAACTTCACTGGTAATTTACGATTCTCTCGGCAGAAGGATTTGCGAAATATTATTATCAGAATATATATTTTTCTATCGATATTAAATATCAGAATTGGATCCATACAATTTAGTAACTAAGCTCACAATACACGGATAGTCTTTTTTCGCTGATATATACATAAAATGTTATAGTCTTAGTGACAACAATATATTATTGAACACAAATTTTGTTTGAGGTGCTGATAATTCACAATATATTTTTAGACGATATTTAAGATTTAAACTCAGGTGGAAACGAGGTAAGATTGAACACTGATCGACTTGGAATTTGTACATGAAAGAGATACAGGTAACTATGCTATAAATATTTTTAAGAAGTAGAAAAAATACATTAAAACTTAATGAAATCTAGTATCACTTAATATGTTGAAACTTTCATTGCTTGACACAGGACTAACGATTCCTTACTTTTAACTACGAAATAGTAAAGTGCTCAGCGTACACTTGCTCGCTACACAATTTCCTGTGTCGCATGGAATGATCCATTGAAATTTATAAATGATATTATGCCAAGTGTATAAATAAATATACCGGACTACAAACAGTCAGGTGTCACTTTAAATAATAAGAATGAGTTTTGTGATGATATTTTTATTTAAAGATCACAAGGATTATTAAAATAATATGACTTTAGTCTGGTTTACCACCCATAATGTGATTCTTGCATATGGTCACAGTATAATTTGTCTCTCAGAGAAAATCACTTTAAACAACCACAAGAAACAATAAGATAAAGTTATTCATTAAAGTTCCTGAAATTCTAAAAACTTGTCTAAGACACGTACCCGACAACGGTTAGTCGCAAACTCTTTTTTTTGTAAACTTGAAGATGACCTAGGAAAGTCGAAACGTTGGACTTATCAATAAAAATGTTAATATCCATACTAGCCGTTCTAAAATACATTTTTATTCAGCAGTTGGCAAGAACTATATAACTTTATTATGAATACCATGCCATCGTTCCACGTAAACAACTGGTTTTTTACTTATTTCTGAACAACGTTAAAATCTCCTTGGACAACAATAAGAACTTCAAAATGTGTGGTTAAGGTCTCTAACTGATTCGAAGTTTTATCACAAGTCGATTTGGTTTGTTTTGAATTTCGCACAAAGCTACTCGAAGGCTATCTGTGCTAATTTAGCAGTGCCAGAGAGAAGGCAGCTGGTCATCACCACCCACCGCTAACTCTTGGGCTACTCTTTTACCAACGAATAGTTGGATTCACCGTCACATTATAACGCCCTCACAGCTGAAAGAGCGAGCATGTTTGGTGCGACCGGAATTTGAACCCGCGACCCTCGAATTATGAGTCGAACGCCTTAACACACTTCGCCATGACGGGCACCACTAGTCGTAATTTCTTGTAAATTGTACTTTACTTCTAGCAATTCGTGATTTTTGTGTTTCATCTAAAGTAACTTTTGTCACCATTTTTCTATCATTCTGTAAAACCAGAGGGAAGAAGATAAAATAATTTATTGTTGGGTATCATTTGAAATTAATAAAAATTAATCATTAATAAATTCTTAATGTTAAAAATAAAGTATGAAAGTTGGTTTAAATTCTTTTATTACATTGTTTGGATATATCCGAATAAACAATTATATCCACTGACTGTGAAATCGGGATTTACCCCACGGGCACCACAGAAAAGTTATCTTAAATTTCAACATGCGAGAATATCCCCTCTACTCGAAAGTTTGTTTATTTGTTTTTTCAATTTCGCGCAAAACTAGGCTATCTGCGCTAGCCGTCCCTAATTTAGCAATGGAAGGCAGCTAGTCATCACCACGCCAACACTTGGGCTACTCTTCTACCAACGAATAGTGGGATTGACCGTAACATTATAACGCCCCACGACTAAAGGGCGAGCATGTTTGGCGCGACGGCGATGCGAATCCGCGACCCTCATATTACGAGTCGCACGCCTTAACACGCTTGGCCATGGCGGGCCCCTACTCGAAAGAATCGCTATCTTGCGTGACTGCGTGTGGTAGACATTTTGTCTAAAATATTTTCACTACAATGGTTCTTCACCAATCCCAAAACAAGATGATGAATATATTTACATTTGTCAATTTTGGTTTGTTTTCAATTTCGCGCAAACCTACACGAGAGGCTATTTGCGCGAGCCATTCTTAATTTAGCAGTGCAAGATTAAGTGGAAAGCAACCACACACCGCCGACGTTTGGGTTACTGTTTTATCAACGAATAGTGGGATTGACTGTCACGTTATAACGCCCACACAGCTGAAACGGCGAGCATGTTTGGTGTGACGAGGATTCGCACCTGCGACCTTCGGATTACAGGTTGAGTGCCTTAACAACCTGGCTATGCCGGGCCATTTTTTAAATTTAAATATAACCACGTATTGAAAGTTTAAAGCACTAAATTAATTGTATTTAACAATGTCTTTGTATTGTTGTATTTATAATCATTAACACTATATTAGCCCGGCATGGCCAGATGAGTACGGCACTTAAATCCCAATATGAGGGGCGCGGAACCGAATTCCTGTCATACTAAACATGCTCACTCTCACAGTTACAGAGATATAATAAAGCCACGATCAGTCCCACTGTTGGTTAGTAAAGAGTATCTCAAGAGTTGACAGTGGGTGGTGTTGCCTAGCTGCCTTTTCTCTAGTCTTTCACTAATAACGCAAATAACTCAAAGTACCTTTGAGCGATATTCAAGGTAAACTAAACCAATTAGTACTATATCACTGGTATGGTTTATCCTGCAAAAGGGTTACTCTACTTTCGTTTTGATATATTTTCGTTGAAATGGGTGTTTAATTTAATCGACTGTGATAATACCGTTTTTAGAAAACTCACACCAACAACAGTTACGCTTCAGTTACACTGACATCCATATCAATCTCTCAGAAGTTACATTGAACATAAAGAAATGACGCGACTGAAAACGGAAATATGTTTACCAGATGCCTTTTGGTGTAAGTATAACGACTTTCTGTGACGTTTATTTTGTACAGGAAAACTTTCTGTTTACAACTTTAACTGAGAATTTAGGTGAACGATCGTTACAAGGATAAACGTCAGCATTTTGGTACAGCTATGACGGACCCATATTCTATCCTTCCGGCAATGCCCACAGACTTAGCTGTCATTTCACCAGTCTTATTAACAGAGACACGGTTATGGACATTCCCGGCACGGAATACTCAGATATTTTCAGTTACCTAGTTTTCAGGGCCTCATATTGAAGACATAAATAGTTTAGATGTTTTGTATTAGGTTGTCCAAAAATAAATGTCGTTTTTGAACAGCAAAGTTTGGAAAAGTATAAACCAGTGTTGTAACACATACTTTGATCAAAGTAAGCACTATTTGCTATGGTAAAAACTCCCTGAAAGCTTTTCTAAGGGTGTCTGGTTTTAGAAGCGTTTATTTTTCAAAAAGTTGTGAAAGTGCTCGATAAAATGAAAATATGTTGGGGAAACGTCTGAGGAATAAGATGGATGATACAGAACCTCGATTCCCAATTTATTCAGTTTTTGGAGCGTCATCCTTGACAGGTCTCATAACGCCAATTTTGTTGATTTACAGTCAGCTCGTACAGAGCCCACTTATCCAATGTTAATTTTTTCTTTCACTTTTCACACCATCACTTGATTTAAACCATTTTGTTCATGGTACAGATCGGAATAACATGCTCATGAAATGAATAACTGTAATCACATAGATGTTTATTATCTGGATACAAATTTTACCCCTTTAGGGTTTTTATAATGGATACGGATTTTATTGCTGCAGTTAACATAAGCGAGTTTCCATAATCCATTTTCAGGAACACTTGACTTGTATCATGGATGCTGCAGATGCATATTATAGAACTTGAGAAAGGAACGTACTGTAAAAACTCTTCAAACTGGATTCTGTTTTTAACGTTAACTAAACAAATAAGTTTAAAAAGTTTGTTTTTTTAAATAAGAAACAACCCAGTAATATTTTGATGTTGCTGTCGTACAAACTTCATAATAAAGAACGCCCTCTTCCGGTTACTCAACATTTCAATACTAATATTATTATAAGTTTCCTTAAAGTTTATTATATTATTATTTGTACTATGAAATTTGACTAATAAGTATGAATTTAATTTTAAGTAATTTTAGGAAATGCAGCGTAAAAATACAAAATTCAGGGACTGTATCTCTATTCTTATATGTAACATAAAACAATGCACCAAATTCCACGAATATCAAGAAGTTCTATGTTTTTACTCTATCAGTTAAACAAGGGTAATTCGTGGGTCGCAGGTTTGAATTCCCAAATATCAGTTGTCGGTGGTATGTGTTGCCTTTCTTCTAGTCTTATACTCCAAAGTTAGGGACTGCTATCGCAGATAGTCTTCGTTTATCTACGCAAGAAATTCAAAGCAAACCAAACAAGTTAAACAAGGCACAAAGAAACTGAAGATGCTGAAATAATTTATTGGATTATGAAACAGATAAACAAAATGTGAGAAAAAACAACATCGGATTAATAATATAGAAGAATAATATAAAAAAATTGTTCTTCCTTTTTTATTTTTACTATATAAAATAAAAGGAATTTAATGTTAACAAGAAAATTGGAAGTTTTTGGTTTTTATCCTAAAAGAATGACTGGGTTATTCATTCATTCCGCTAACCTGGAAATACTTATAGTGAAAAAAAGAACCCAATTAGTCGCCGTCAAATGGTAGTTTAATTTATATTAAGTAAGTAAGTATTTGCACTTTGTTTATGGAGAACATTTTAGGTTTTACTATAGTAAGCTACAAAACATTTATTAAACATAGAATAAAGAACAATACGATTATTATATCTGAATTAAACAGTTGTTTCTTACCATCATTCTTGAAGCCAGAATAAGCGATTCATATATTCTGTTTAAACAGTTTTTTATTGAAAACATAGAAAATATAATATTGAGACGTTTGTTAAAACAAAGTTAAGTTATTTGTAGAAAAACAACAACAATCAAGAACACTTACATGTACATTGTTATATCAAGTGTAGGCATTATCTTTAAAACAACAACAAATGTATACATTTTTATTGGTTAAAGGTTAAATTATTATAGAGATAAAACTATAAGACAACAACGAAATACAATTTATGACGTTTAATTTTGTATAAAAAATCGTTCAAATAAAGTTAAAAAATTAGATAATTATAACCAGAACAAAAAATATAATGAAATATATCAACCATCGTTATTTAAAGAGTTATTTTGACATGTTTATTACAGTTCAGAGTTAACAGTTAATAATAGCAGCGTTTATTTTTGTTTTTGGTTATAATATTTTGTTTTACTTTGCGTAATTCAAAGTATTAATATTCTCTCTCTAAACATATATATATATAACAAAATAAACTTACCAAAAGGACAGCTATATCAATATTTCTACTTTTCCTATGAGCTCCAAGTCTGTTCAGGAAGGAAAATGGAGATTCTCTTTGGAGATTCTCAAGTTTATTTGTGTTAATATATACTTCTAAACGATTTTCAGTAACATTATAATAATTATAATTTATCATTTATCTGTAACGTTGAATAAGATTCAATTTTCCTTGGGAATAAAAGGTTATGAAAGTGAGTGTGTTCAAATTTAAACTACATCAGCATGTTTTGTAAAATTAGAGATATATACAAACTTTCTTTGACCCATACTACTGCTATCATTCCTGTACCAAGCTTTGTTGATCTATGTTACTCGAAACTAAAGTTTATGAGTTTGCCTGGGGCATAAGACTTACTTTAAATGAAAATATTCATAATAAGCTATTCACACAAAGTTACTACAATTGTTCCTGATGAAATTTTTATCAACAGTGCTTGAAAATTTCTTGGTAAATAATAAACAAGCAGCGTGTTATTAGAACGCTTATTCAGAGAAGAGAAAATTTTGAAATTATTTTGTAAAATACATTTAAAACAAAACTGGAAATGCTTAGATAAACACTGACTTGAAAATAATCTGTTAGTTCGTATGTGTAGATTTACTTGGAATCTGGTAGTCACGTTGGTACAGATTATGTTCAGAAATTCTACATTTGATAAACTCGGAGAGGTCTGGTTCTGGCATAATTCTCTGACGTTTCTCTGACGTATAAACAGAAATAAATAGTGTCAAAAAAACAAAGGATTACTTATTTATTATACTTATTGCGCTGTAGGAGATTTCCCATAAACGTGTAAAAAATATGTATATTATTTGATATTTTGCAAGATAAAATGTCGTATAATGTGATAAATAGACATGGATATCTTTCATAAAACAGATCTGGAAATATTCTATTTTTCACATTTACATATTCAAATATATGTATATAAATTATGATACAAAATGAATAGTTTTATATAAAGTATAATTACCTGTATAGAATCGTGTTAAATAATGAATTCAGAAGAGAATTCAACAAATTTTATACGATAATACAATACGTGTATTCATTATGTATAATGCCGTATTAAGACAGTCTTTCTTGACACGTGACAAAAATATATAAGAAACAAAAGATAATACATTTATACAACAACAGTATTCAACTATTCGTCACTTGGATTACAATACACTTGTATAACCACAATAAAAGCACTGAAGTAATGCTATAGTAACTACAAATATAATATAGTATAAATATCATCACTACATGCATGTTATAGCATAAATATAATCAGGACAGTCGTGTTGCAGTGTTTACTAGCTGCCTTACCTATAATCTGCAACTGCTATATTAAGTACGCACAGCGAAGGTAGCCTTCGTGTAGCTTTGCTTAAAATTCATAATAAACCAAACCAAAGAAATAGTAATATTATACTTACTTCAGTCAGAGGTGAACTGTTCAAATGACATTCGTAACGCGTCACTCTTGTTTCTTCAGCAACATTCTTATCTGAAACATAGCAAATTTTAATTGTACTTTTTTTACCGAATATTAGTTTTAGAGTTATTATTTTTAAACATTGCATTCATTATTTAGTCCTTTAGAAATGTTCATGTATTAGAAGAATAAATGATCGTAGTTTCCAAACACACTTTCACCATATCCATTGCCGTTCACACCGTAACATTTGATGTTGTAAAATATGGTTTATGTAGGTAAAGTTCCATGTTTGCAATTTTCACTGCATATTAATGATAGACGAGAATAATGGTTTTGGTTTGATGAATGTAGATTCTAAGAAAACATTTGACAAAGTGTCATATTAAAGGTTTGGGAATAAACTTGACTCTATTATTGTGGGGGATAAATTATGTAATCGTATAGAAGAGTGGCTTAATAAAAGAAAGCAGGGGGTTCTTTTCAATGGAGCTCAGGTAATATGAGGGTCGGAGGTTCTAAACCCTGTCTCTCAGACCATGCTCGCCCTTTTAGCAGATGGGCGTTTTAATGTTCCAACAAACACTGCCATATTTGGTAAACGATTAGTACAAGAGTTGGCGGTGAGTAGTGACGAACAGCTGCCTTGTTTCCAGTTAGATAAATTAGATAGCTCTTATGTAGCTTTACACGAAATTAAAAAAAAAATAAACTGATATGTGTATTACTGTTATATGAGTATTTTATCTTCATCTCGCATACATTTTTTGTTGTTGTTTTCTGTTATACCAATTAAAAACACATTACCCAGGAACAGTGGAGAAGACAGTTTTGATCATGAATTGACAGGACAAAATATTTACGTTTAAAACGTTCGTGACAACAGTCTTACGTCAAGCACTCCAGTTCAAGAATCTAATTCGATGAAATGGGTAAAACAAGCATTCTGGGATAAGTCCTGAGATTTATTGCATTCATGCTCATGTGTGTGTATAGTAAGAGCGTAAGTTGGGTAAAAATAAAATATTATTCTAGTTACAGATCGCTCTGTCTGTTCTTGTTGTGTAATTAATAAATATACTTTGTATTAATAACTGAACTGTTTAAGTAAATAGAAATCATGTAGCTTTCTTACAAGTAAATAGTTGTAATTTTAATACATTTTGAAAGGTGTTCTTGACTGAAGGATAGAAACTTCAAATAACCCTTGACAAGCAACTGTTGACTAGAAGATGGTTATGGCAGAGGTTAACACCAAATTAACTTATTAGTAGTGTTTTATTAAACTAACCAATTACTTCTAAGGAACTGAGAAAACAGTATGGATATTAACAACAGAACTGTAGACTGTGAAAGTAAGGTGGTTGTAATCTGGACTAAATCCGAATAAAATCGTCCATAACTTCTTATTAGACTAATCAATAATTTACAGGTGACTGTGGAAGTATAGGTTATTAATAACAAGAACTATATATTGTGAACCACCACAGATATTAACAATAGAACTGCACACTGTGAAAACAATGATATAATGAACAGAACTGTCACCCTCTAAACATGGCAGTTATCAACAACAAGGGTTGATACACCTTGAAAGTTCAATAGATATTAACAACAAGAACTGTAAACAGTGAAAGTACAATTCTGTAATCATAATTTTAGCTGCAATATCTTCCTGTTTATTTTTTACGAGAATTGGCTTTAACAGAAGATTCTGGGTACATTATTACACATAATAAAAACGTATCTAATGTATAGATACAGGTCTACTTAATCAACAAAGACCATCATTAGAACTACACAAAGATGATTTGTACTTATCACAAAATATAAAATTGAAGAATGATCCACCGTAACAAATACAGCAGGTCAAAAAAATAAAAGCAGCGAGAAGAGCTCTATTCTTCATTTTGTTAGTATTATGTTGATATTAACGACTGTCGCTTGTTATATAGTGTTGGTGGAAGAAAGAAAAGGAAATTTCCTCATACTATCGAATTTCTATTCAGATTTATTTTCAAGTACTGTGGACATTACGAAAGAGCCATGTAATACGTGGAGATGTATTAATCACGGACGTCTCATATTGTTAGAGATAAAGTTTTCTGTATCAGTGTTGTTATAGTGTTCTACCTGTCATTAGAGGAATGTGTTTATATGCGTACATAAATAATGGCAATGAAAATGAAAACTAAAAAAAACATCTTGTTATAAAAGAAACGTCTATTGTTTTGTGAAAGCGACCTTTTCACATACCATTACACTAAAATATTTTGCATGTGTTTTGCTGTTTAAAAGCTGATAACAATATCAGTAGAAGAACATTATTAAAGTTGTTGTTATACCAAATATGAAACTGAGTATTAATTTACTTACTGCGCATGGCATCCAGTTGATCAGTAGTAGTTATTGTTTTCCATGGCAGTTATTAGTTTCAGTTATATCGTTGCTGTGTGTTATTTTACGGGGTAGATGTGGCATTCAGTTACAGTATTTTATTAATATGTTTTGTGTTACATAACTTAAATCATATTTATTAGTATTTTACTGGTATAAATTGTTTTGCGCCGTTGTTATTTTCGCTTCAATAGGATTCCATTGAAGTAAGTGTTTTACTTATAACATTTTGCCAAATTGATACCAGTAATATTCTCTCTTCAGTCATACTTACACCCAAAACAGTCTCACATCAGTCACACTGACACGAATATTAGTCTCGCACCAGACCTTGACACCCATAACAGACTAACACCAGTCACAAAGAAACCCATAAAGACCCTAATAAATCACACTAACATTCATATGTCTCGCACTTATCCCACTTCACCCAGGTAGAAAGAATAATATTAGGGTTAGCAATTGAACTTAATTGTAGAGACCCTATTTTATTGAGGAAGAGATTTCAGTCATTGGCTAATATAGACGGGGAATTATAGGAGGGAGGGAAAGTAAAAGGAATAGACAAGAATGTGGATTACAAAGTTAAAGATGTTTTATTTATAGGTAATTCCTTGACACAACGTATGAAGTCTGTGGGCTAAATAAAAAAAAAAAAAGAATTAGATTATGCTATCCTAGGGCACAAGTGGAAAACAATTGACAGAGCAAGAGATATTATGAAGGGCCTGGCAATTATGCAGTTTTTGTTTACACGCAGAGGCTAACCGTATATGGAAGAGTAAGTCTAGTTAATAAATACAAGCCGTTGATAAGAGTATTTAAATATAAAGGCCGTGAAACTAATTATGGAAATGAAATTTGGAATGGATGGTTTACATTTAAGTAAGAAAGGGTCTCACACGGTTTCAAGGACTATTAACTCAGATGAAAGGGAAGTTCTAAATTAGGATTGGATAATCGTGACTGCAAAGATAAACTAAATGAAAAGAAATTGAGATATAGAGGAAAGTTTAGCAGAGAAAATCTTTTTATAAAAGAAGTTTTAAGAGTAGGCTTCGTTGATACTCTTGTAATGCAAAAAGTATAAAATATTAAATAGATTAATTTAAAACAGAAGCAGGAATAGAAGGTTTTTATGACAGAAATTTCTTTATAATACATGGTTATAAGTTGTTTAATAGGGAGAGAGCAGTAAAGAAAGAGGTGGTGGCTGTATATGTAAAGTGTGAGTTACATTATGCTGAAGTTGAAAATATTAAGAATGGTAGAGGAGATTGAATCAGTTTGGATTTCTGTTTGTGAATGAAAAGGGAAAAAGCTCTGAGTTGGAACTTATTACAGACCACCAGATGAAACTGATGAAATTATTGAGAAACTTTACAGTGAGATTACGATTTGAGTTTTTAATGAAGTCATAATTGTTGACGATTTTGATTTCAGACATATTTATTGGAAGAGACTAGTGTCAAGTAATGAAGAAGAAAGGTTTCTGGAATCTTTTCAAGGTGGATTTCTTCACCATTTGTGTAAGGAAACCATTAGAAACAATTTTATTTTAGATTCGTTGTCAGCTTCTAAAGTTGAAATGCTTGGGATAATAGAGATTTTGGAACACCTAAATACAAATGATCGTTGTTGTACTAGGTTTGATGTTTTACTGGATATGGAAATCAGAAATAATGATATTTCGATTCCAAATTTTTAAAAAAATATTTGAAGGGATAAAAATTAAATTATTTGTTGTGAACTGCAAAGCTGAGTTATTTGGAGCCACTAAGAAAATGTGGAAAATTTGTAAAAAATATTCTGAAAATTTTAAACAAATATATTTCGTACAGAGAAAAAAGGTAGCTGCAAGTAGAAAAAGAGGTTCGCTCACAAAATGTATAAAACATACAATTAAAGAAAAGCATCACAATTGGAAGAAATTTAAACACACTGGTGTTATAGAATATTTATATCATAGAATATTAAGAAAGTTGGTCAAACAGGAAATTAAAATTAAATTCCTTCTCTTCAACGACTGATGGATGAAAACAAAGTGGAAGAAAACAATTACATAAACTCTGAGCTTGTTAAAATAAAACTGGGAAGAAGAACAAGATAACTGGACCAAATAATATTTTAACTTTTACGTAGTTTAAGAACTTTATATATAAGCCACTTGCCATTACTTTTGTAAGTCTTTGAATAGTGAACAAGTTCTAATTTAAAACTGGCTAATTCACTCAACTCTTCAAATAATTATAGGCCGATTAGTCTGACATCAATGATAATTTGCAAATGCATTTAAGAAAGTTTAGAATTTTTCGACTTGTCAACATGGTTTCACGAAGGGAAATTTTGATTTATATATTTTTGATGTGCTTTGAAAATGTTACTGCATATGTAGATGAGGGTAAAGGTGTATGTATATAAGTATTGTGTATCTGGATTTTCAGAAAGCATTAACAAAACGTGTCATTAAAGGCTTGTAGAGAAGTTTATGTTTATAAGTGTTGGGTATAAATTAACTAATTCTACAGACGAATGGTTTGGTTGAAGAAAGCAGAGGGCTGTTTTAAACTGATTTCAGTAAAACTGAATTAATGTTGTTAGTGGTGTACCTCAGGACTCAGTCTCAGGACCATTGCTCTTTTGATTTACATTAATTACATGAATAAAGGAATGGTGAAAAAATGTCTTAAATTTGCTGATGATATTAAGATTTGGGGTGTTGATCCTGCTTTAATAAAGTATTTAAATCATTTACTGAGTTCAAAAAGTAAATTATAAATGAGGTTTAATTATAATAAGTGCAATGTAATTAGGTAATTTGAATAACCTCAACAGCTTCATGAAACGAAGGGATTTTGGTGTGATGATTGATCAGTTTCTGAAACCATCAAAGTAGTTGGTAGAAGGTCAAATAGGATTTTAGGTTGTATCTACAAAAATACTGAATACAGGTCTAACGTAGTTATGATTTCATTGTATATATCATTGGTTAGGCCACATATGGAGTGTTGTGCTCCTTACCTTAAGAAAGACATTGAATTGTTGGAAATGGTTTAGAGGAGGGTTATTAAATTGGTATCTTGGATGGATAGGTTGTTATATGAAGAGATTCAGATCCTTAAAATGTTTTCTCTTTAAGAAAGAAGAGTTAGAAGGGATCTGATTGAAGCTTTCAAGATTGTAAAAGGAATTGATAATGTTCGTGCATCAACATTTTTCACACTTAATAACGAGAAATGTAGCAGTAGGGAATACAAATGTAGTATTAGGGAAAATAGAAGCTGTCTTCTGCTGAGACAATTTTATTTTTCAAATAGCGATGTTCTTCTGGATGTTGTGGAGATAGTAAATCTGAGTTAGTTTAAAATAATGCTTGATAGAAATATGAATGATAAGGACTTGCGTTAAATTATTATTATTTATTAAAGTATTTTGGTTGTCTTCGAGGATGAGACTGCCGAGATGGACCAACAGGTTACTTGTTGACCCTAAACATTGTGTTATGTCATGTATATACAGTCATGAGAAAAAGTTAGAACAGCCTATGAAAGCCTGTGTATCTTTATAACATTTTTGGATATATAGATATTTAATATAAATTTTAAGAATACTGAGAGAGTATAGAAATATAACTACACTATTAAAACTGAAGAAAAGACTTTTCAAGATCTTCTGTAAACGTAGTTCTAAAAAAATGCATATTCTAACTAAGGAAAAAGTTAGGACACCCCCACATTTATTCCCACTTAAAATGGCTCAAGTCACACACAGGTGTATCACACCAGGTGCACATGATTAGAAGATCGTTACTCAGCATTTTGAATGAGGCTTGCCTTATTTAACTCTCAGACATTTAGTTTGGTGTGCTTCTGATTGTTGAAGTGAGAGTGAGCACCATGATGAGAGCAAAGGAGCTGTCTGAGGCCTTCAGAAAGAAAACTGTAGCAGCTTATGAGTCTAATAAGGGATTCAAAAAGATCCCAGAAGATTTTAAAATCAGCCATTCCACTGTCCGGAAAATAGTCAACAAGTGGAGAGCTTTCAAACCAACTGCCAACATGCCTAGGTCTGGTCGTCTAAGCAAGTTCACCCCAAGAGCAGACCGAAAGATGCTAAAAGAGGTCTCCAAACACCCTAACATGTCATCACAGGACCTATAGCAGGCTCTGGCTACTGTTGATGTGAAAGTGCATGCCTCTACAATCAGAAAGAGACTGCACAAGTTTAACTTGCATGGGAGGTGTGCAAGGAGGAAATTTTGCTCTCCAAGGATAAACGTTAGCATTTTGGAATAGCTATAACGGACCCGTATTCTATCTTTCTGGCAATGACCACAGACTTAGCTCTCACTTCATTAGGCTTCTTGACAGAGAGACAGTTATAGACTTTCCCGACACAGAATACCTAGATATATTTAGTTACCTAGCTTTCAATGCCTGATATTGAAGCATAAAAAATTTAGATACCTTGTAATAGGCTGATTGTACAGTGTCAGAATCGTTAGTTTTTTGTAATGTAGTTGAAGTTAAACAATTAATACAAAATCTGTTAAACTGGACACAGATGAGTTCTATGTAATAACCTTTACTGCTAAATAGTACTCCATGTGTCCTTGCAGTTTATATCATTCTAAATTTAAAGAGAATCAACTTGTTTGTTAGATTATTTGTTAACGTCTACCAGGTCTATCAGTATTGGGCCTCTAATCTAAATCTAATTGTTTAATGACATAATGTAAGAATTTTAACGTTACTATACATCTACATTTCTATTTTATAGACCATATACTAGATAAGATTTTAATGCAAGATTCTATCCCAGTATTCACAGTTTTCATGAAAGAAGCACAACATACAAGCTGATAAATATACTTACAATTTGTAAGATAATATAATGTGTTGATATGTATGTGGATATATGTTATTAATGGTGGTCTAACGCGTTAAAGTGACAATTTACAGCAAAAGTTATATTTTCATATTAGTGAACCACTGATCCTGATAAAAAACACTAGGACTAACACGGTTGTTAAAATACCAGTGGTTCACATATTAATAAAAGTTTAAATATTAATGCTATATTTCAGATACTAGCCTATATACATAATCATAACTGTAAGCTGGTTGGAGAATTGTTTTACGTTGACTTGATTGTGTAACGTTACACAGGCCGAGATTCTTCCTGGTTCCGTCGAATCAGTGCAAACTCCACAGCTCCCATAACCCTTTTAGTGACCCTGATAGCGCCAGCTCGTTACAGTCTAAATATTCAGGAAGATATTTTAACATGTTTCTCCTGAGTCATCGTTGTTGTAAAATCACTATTTTTTTTATATACTTCTGTATCTATAAGTAACTGTATCGTACTTCTCTCACACATTTAAAATATCTAGCGATGTCTCAGTTGGGGCTGTATCAAAGAATGTTCACGCCCATAGTTTGAAGTTTCTGTATTTCTAGTATTAATATTTGTGATGTCCATCGGTGATACAATAATATGTCTTCAGATTTACATCAGTAAAACCACAGGTTCGATTCCTCTCGGTACACACAGCAGATATCCTGAAATTCGTTGTATTTTCTTTCATTAAAAGCAACTTTTAATGCATTACGAATATATTTGTAACAATATCAATCCCAACAACTGTCCCACAGATCTTTCTATGGGTTGTAGTTCAATTAGAGGGTCAGGACTACACAATTCATATGTGTAACAGGAATATGATAATATATGTGCAGCAGAGACATTATAGTACATGGAGACAGCAGCATGGAGTATTGATTTACATGAACGTGGTTACGTGACATTAGTCAGGCTGAAGTTGTTCCTCGTTCCTTTTAATCAATGCGGTGTCTATAGTTTACATAACTTTTTACTGATCTTCTAGTTGCTGATTCGGCTTAGTCGCTAGAGATTCGACTAATACCACCTGTAACACAACTGATTATTTTTAGTCAGGACGCAGTGGGAGTATGGAGCACACAGACACTAACTCGAAGCTTCACAGTTAAAAGAAAATAGTATGAGACTAAGATTTCATGAATACTTCTGTATTAACTTTTTCCAAAATTTAATGGTTACATCCAACATACATCTTTTCAAATTGATAAAAGTTTTAGTTAAATTAACACATTTAGTAAACAATCATTTATCTTTATACTACTTAATACGATAACCGATGCTTAGGAATAATTGCATTAAAATACTTACAAAGAGTTCAGCCGAGAAACAGCTTGTTGTCTCATATCGGAAGTGGACATGTTGAAGCAGAGCAGATAACTTACTCAAGTCTGAAGATTGGTGTAACTAAGGTGTCATTAGATTAATGTTAGAGATGGTTTGAAGTGTGTTTAATTATATGTCACACGATAAAACAAACACAATAAATATTTAGATATGATGCATCATCATCACTCATTCCATTTGTGGTAGTCATGTGTCTTGCTCAGTTGTACATTTTAAATCATTTTAGCATAACGTATTTCACCATTTCTAAAATAATGTTAATCTTAACTGCACGTGGATCCATATCCAGGATTTGAATGGTAAACAGGAAATAAATCCAACAATTCCTATATTCCTTACAAATGGATACGTTGTATCTATTCCGAACTTAACTAAGGTAATAAATTTGAGGTGAAGATGGCAGATTAACTGGATTAGAAAACTTTCCTTGAAGTTTCTTATTAGTTCTTTGAAAACTGTCTCATAAATGATAATTTTATTTCAAGTATTTCAGACAATGCAACGTGAAAACAGACATGAATTTCTTTCATAAAACAGTTGTGGGAATATTTTATTTTTCACAATTATTTATTTAAGTATATTTATATGAAATTATGATACAAAATGAATGGTTTTACATTAAGTATAGTTACATTGTTTAGAATTGTGCTATATAATGAATTCAAAAGACATTCAAACGAATTTTATACATAAATAAAATTCATGTAATCTTTATCTACAATACCGTATTAATACAATCATTTTCAATACGTGACAAAAATTATAACAAATAAAAAATAATACATTTATATAACAACGATATTCAATTATCTGTCACTTGGATTGCAATAGAAGCATGTTTACTGATGTGATCAGTAACGTCGTGTTGCAGTGATGACTGGCTGTCACTACTGTATTATGTTCGGCCAGCGAAGGTAGCCCTATCTTATATTATAATTCTCAATCGACATAACATTATTTACCATTGTGCTATAGAAATACAAATACTCACTTCAGTCACACATGTTCAGTGCACTTGTAACGAGTCATTCTTGTTTCTTTATCAACATTTGTGATCTCAAACATAGTATATTTGTAATTATAATTGTGTGCTTTATTTAGTCCTTTAGAAATGTTCAGGTATTAGAACATTAAATTATAATCGTATTCCAAGTACACTTTTGCCATATTCATTCAGACAATAATAGTTGATGTTGTAAAAAATGGCTTATATAGATAGAGTTCCACGTTTTTTATTCTTTCACTTTGCTTGAAGTAAACTTAAAATATCAAAATAATTGTCCACAGACCTCGGCGGTAGTTATGAAAATTCGTTTATGAAACGTTATGGCAGGTGGATTAGAAGTTGCTTCCCTTACATGTAATTGTACAAAAATTGCAAAAACAAACACAATACCGAAAATTTGTACACATCTACTCACGGACAAAATAGCCTTCATGAAAAATTTGGAAAAGACCCACGAACGTCAGTTTATTCTAGTAACATAATTAGAGTGTTAACGTAGGCCTAAACCGATTTACGACAGTTTGAAAGTAGTTTAAAATTGTGGAAACGTTAAAAGGAGGAAATAAGCTGATTTTTTAAAACTAAACGGACCGAACACCGAAGTATTTTTACATAATAATTTAAAAGAACCCAAGAGAAAAGAATTGTGATATATTTTTGAACAACTAACGTTTCGCAAACTCGACAAAATTTCTGCGCAAATTACAGAAAAGTAATAATCGATTTTTTTTTTAAAGATAGAATAATCTGTGACAGCAGGATAATAATGACATAATATATGGAACAAATGTGAAGAACTAAAAAAGTTCGACACACAAACAAGTATAGATTTATTTTTTCTGGAACAACAGTAGATTTTTTTTTCTTATGATAAATATACACAATGACATGTGAAACTTCCATCGTTTATTGCGCATATTAAATCCACTGAAAATTATTCGAGAAAGGAAACCCGTAAGAGCGTACTATACAAAATAAAGCACGATAACATTCTAATCTTAGCACTTCAGTTTTCAAGCACAAGTTTACTTGTGAATATTTAAGATATAATAAAAGTTATAATTTCTACTTTTTCCCGAGTTGAAACACTAGTTGTCACAAATTTGGCAATGTTTTGTCAAACAAGATCACGAGTAAATCGTCAAACTAAACCGTACGGTTATTAAATTCCTACTGGCCCGGCATGGTCAAGTGTGTTAGGGCGTGCGACTCGTAATCTGAGAGTCGCGGGTTCGCAACCCGTCGCGCCAAACATGCTCGCCCTTTCAGCCGTGGGGTGTTAATGTGACGATCAATCCCACTATTCGTTGGTAAAAGAGTAGCCCAAGAGTTGGCGGTGGGTGGTGATGACCAGCTGCCTTCCCTCAAGTGTTACAATTATAAATTAGGGACGGCGAGCACAGACAGCCCTCGAGTAGCTCTGTGCGAAATTCAAAAAAGAAATTCAATTCCTACACTCAGAGTATGAGTGGTTAGGCCCGTTGTTGTCTGTGTTAGGAGTACTCAAATAAAAACTTATGTTGATACAGTTACGTTTACGGATTTCTTTTCGTTATGAAAGTAATGATAACCTTTTAAAAATTTGTTAGTAGTATGGTTTGTGTTTTATTTTATAGTTACAGCTTCTTAGTAAAAAAGAAATGTATAAGATACACTAAGGCAACGAAACAGTACGTGCAAGAAAAACACAAGGTGGTACGTGAACAGTGCTGTTAACTATGTTGTTAACATTCTAAGGGTAATTGCTGCTATCAGAGTTGTCTGATCGGTAGGACAGCGACGAGTCTAGACTTATAATGTTAAAATCCAGGACTAGATTCCCTACGGTGATCTTAGCAGATAGCTAGATGTGGTTTTGCTCTGAAACCACGACAATCAAATGAAAAAGACTTTCAGCATTAAAATAGAAATTACTTGTGATGTATTATTAACAATAACAAAAAAAAGGTTAAAAGTTTGGTTGTTAAGTACACTGACAGCGAGTTACAAGAAACCGTACAGATGTGGTATTAAGTACACTGACAGCGAGTGAAAAGAATTCTACAAAAATCCACAATCACGAAATAAACTACAGTGTAAAGTTTGAAACCAAGAGAGAAAACTCATGTGAGCAAAACATATGACATCTTTATTCACCAAAATATATTTATTTGTTACAAAATTGACGAACTTCTTTCTTTCAGTTGGTTTTAACTCTGGGTGGAAAAGCTTTACAATAGTTGTTTTGAAACACGAGGACAAAGGATTATGATATACACATTTTAAAATCAAATAGAGGATCCATGCGCAGAATTCCATAACCCAAAGGAACATATTTCAAAAACTATTCAGTGACGTCAACAGACACAGAGTTCCATAACCCAAAGGAACATATTTCAACAAGTATATTCAGTAACGTTAACAGAGGAGAGCTTCTATCCAAAACTCATACACAGTTAACTGTCGCACTCTTTGATATGAGTTCATACAAACTTTGATTCGATGTTCATGTTTCTAGAAACTAATGGCATTGTTTTATAAATTTTAATAGAATCATAACTTCTACAATAAGCTTTGTATCTCGACACGTCATACTGGCTTCTTAAGTAAGCAGTAATGTAAATAATGTTGGATACATTTTCCAATCAATAATAAATTTACATTTTAAACACACATTACGTACAATAGAATCTTATATTTTAGTGACTTCCAACCTTTAAATTGCATGTACGTGCTTTGTCAAGTAAGAGGATTAGGCTTAGGGTTATGTCTGGAGCTCATTATGCTAAAAATCAGGTTTCGATACTCGGTTTGGGAAGCCAATGGATGGCCCATTGTGTAGTTTTACGCTTAAAAAACAAACGTACAAAGCTTGTAAAACTGTATGCACACATATACATAACACCAACTCTATGGTATATATCAAAACTTAGCCGATGAAATACGTGAAATAACACCATCATTTTACACATGGCGCAGAAAGGAAATGGTACGATTCATAATGCGAGGCAGGGGTGTTTATGTGGCAGAGGGGAAGTAAAACAAATCGTCGTTTTGCACATTCGTACAGGAATTAGTACAACAAAGACAAAAAGTGGTTCAGACAGAAACGGAAAATATTTCTTTGTTTTGAATTCCTCACAAAACTACACGAGGGCTATATGTGTCAACTAACAAGTAAGTTTTGATATTGTTTACTTACATGTATCCCCTGAATCTACGTAACCAGTCAGTAAGTACTAGTAAAAGTGAATGACCTTTGTATGATTATTTTCAACTCCTGAGTAAATGCAAGCTAAAGATACAAATTACCCCTAAAGAGGTTAAACTCATTGACCTTTTCTCTGAGAACAAATAAAATTAAAAATATAATTTTATCTACTAGAAGACAGAATCACATTTTAATTTCGTCCTTTCTCGTTGTGGCTTTTCACCTGATTCAAAGTTTATTTGTTTGTTTGGGAATTTCGCACAAAGCTACTCGAGGGCTATCTGTGCTAGCCGTCCCTAATTTAGCAGTGTAAGACTAGAGGGAAGGCAGC
Source organism: Tachypleus tridentatus (assembly GCF_004210375.1). Lineage (NCBI taxonomy): Eukaryota > Metazoa > Arthropoda > Merostomata > Xiphosura > Limulidae > Tachypleus > Tachypleus tridentatus. The sequence goes on from NC_134837.1 coordinate 8,494,732, forward strand.
TAGTCATCACCATCCACCGCCAACTCTTGGGCTACTCTTTTACCAACGAATAGTGGGATTGACCGTCACATTATACACCCCCACGGCTGGGAGGATTACGGATTACGAGTCGCACGCCTTACGCGCTAGGCCATGCCGGGCCTTTCACCTGATTCAAAGTAATAATTTGTTTGATTGTACAAATGTTAATTAACTTTAATTACTGTATCTTGATTACAGTAAGTTATTTTCTAAAACGAACAATCTAGAAAGTCCGTCGTTACAATACAAAATCACAACGTCGCCTAACCATTTTACCATTATTTATCTCAGAACGGCTAATATGGGTATTAATAAAGCAGTGAACAACGTTTCGTTCTTCTTATGTTATCTTCAAGTTAACAAACGTCTAAGTGTTTTATCTGCTTTATCAGTAAGATAGTTATTACCCATACCAGCCGTTCTGAGATACATTTTTATTTCAAGTGGGTTTTACATCATCACGCAGCTGGCATTGTTTAAATATAACTTTGCAACTCTACAGTCTATCTGTAACAAGTAAAGAGAACGAATCCAATTCTTGTTGACCAGTTGTATTATATTTTACACTTTAAAAAAATGAGTAAGGTAACAGATAGGCTAGTTGATTGATAATATTAGCCATATTTTTAACATAAATAAGCTCTTCCGTTTAATTCATAGTCACCTAGCGGAGAAAATGACAAACAACTTCTCGAAGAATAGTCGCAACTTCAAGCACAACAAAATTTAACATTTTATCAGTTAATAGACTTTTGGTTTAACTCATTGACATTTTCTTTTTTTTCACATAAAACATTAACTGTAGTTACAAGTTCAAATGCATAATGTGAGAATAAACGTTAGAGTGAAATTACCCCTGTTAAACTTTGTCAGCGTCAAAATCTTAAACTATTTAATTTTACAGATATTCGGGAAGAGATGCCAATACATTCTAAACATAGTAGAATATAGAATCAAGTGAACGATTAAACAATCTTTAATCAACTTATATCTTACATAAGACAGAGAATACTTATTATTCTGATTATTGTGGCAACAAGTTCCAAATTCTGGGACTTATTTATATTTATATTTCAGTAGTTTCAGATTAAATACAGACATTTGACTCTAATTAATTGCAGAATGTTTGTGACATGTTCAGCATAAGGATATTTAAATCCCTTCAGAAAGAAGAGCAACATTTTTTTTCCCACAAGTAACAGACCTAATATTTTTGTTGTAACCTAAATATAGGTCATATAAAGTTTTTATAGAAGAATCAGATTGAGGATCATTATCCTCATATAGCAATGTTCCTACAGAAATGCTTTACACTAAACCTACCTTTACAAGTTTACTTTTAATTTATCTTATTTTAATGCGTGTCAATCGTTTTTTTTTTTGCTTAAAATAACAATAATGAAGTAGCAAACCCCTTTGTAGGTCTCAAAGAAGGGATTTCTTTTGTTGTGTGTCTCCCGGTGGGTTAGCGGTAAGTCTAAACATACAACGTTAAATTAAGAAGTATGATTCTCCTCGGTGGACGAAGCAGAGAGCCTGATTTGGATTTGCTGTAAAAAAAACACACACACACTCGGGCGTAGATAATTCACAATAACTTTTTAGACCATATTTAAGATTTAAACTCAGGTGGAAACGTGGTGAGATTGGACAATGATCAACTTGAAATTTCTAAATGAAACGGATACAGGTAATTATGTTATAATTTTTCTTAAAGCATAAAAACCACATTGAAACTTAAAAAAGTCTAACATTTCTTTACATTATACGTTGAAACTATCATTCTTTGGTATAGCAATCGATGAATCTCTACTTACCATGACTATATAGCAAGTTTCTCAGTGTATGTTGCTCATTACACATTTTCTTATGAAATGATCCATTGAAATTTATAAATGATAATGTGCCAAGTGTATAAATAAATATGCCGGACTACAAACAGCCAGTTGTCACTTCAAATAATAAGGTTGAGTTTAGTGATGATATTTTTATCTCTACATCACAAGATTTATTAAAATAATATGACTTTCGTCTGGTTTACCACCCGTAATGTAATCTGGTTCCCACCAGAAACCATGTGACAAGTGTGTACAGTTATACACATTGTTACAAGATCCTTCTACCAGATACTTGTTTAAGGAAAAAGGGAGGCATAGCAGGGTAACTACAGTTTTTTATACCTTTATATCATTGCACAAATTTAGTTTCAAAGTACAGGTAGGGCTTTCTTCAACCGGGCTGTTCATGGTTATTGCTGTTCCCATTCGCCTTGCTTGCGAGTCAGTATAATAATATTATCATGGAAGTTTAAGTTTTACGTCAGGCTACTTACTTTGGGTATGGAGATAAGTTTCGGAATTTTACAGATGAAGTCACATAAAAGTGGTCGACGGCAGAGGAGGCAAAGTTTGGCAGACGACAATGTTCGACTATAACATGACGGCCTCTTTTGAGGATCAACTGTTGACGGGATAAATAAATCCGATGCCTCGAAATAAACTATGGGAGAAAGAAAAACAGGAGTACCCCGAGAAAACCCGATTATACAAAGCAGACGCTGAATAATCTAACTTTGGGATACTCTCTAGAGAATGTGAACCGGATCTGGTGATTATAGTCACAGGGGATCCACAGTTATATTGGCGAATACTCACACACACACGCGCGCGCACACACATTTTTTTTTCAAATAATGGCTTACCTAACAAATATATAGCAGACATGATTGCAGAAAGAAAAATATAAGGACAGACATCTATATATATATACATATTGTAAGACAGATTAACAGGCAGTCATATATATATATCTAGAGAAATGATATACAAGTCAGCAGACGCACAGGCATGTAGTTATGTTGACAAACAGATATCAGTGCAGGAAGATATGTAGGCAGACAGATATACAGATGGGCAGATTAATAGAATGAATGCTAAAATGCGTTGCTATTAAATGCTTAAACCACTTAATTGGTTTTACATATTTTAGGATTTGTGTGCAACGCTACAGAAATGAAATTCGGCTGTGCGGACTTTCGAAAAGATAGAATAGAGGGAAGGTAGTTAGCCACCACCTACTCTCCCTTACTTCTTGGTCTAATAATGTGTTACAGAATAGTGGGATTTGAATATCATTCTTATTACGCACCCACAATCTTCAATGTTTAGGATCGTGTTTGTATAGCAACCAAAACCTTACAAATTATAGTTCAATTATCCTCACGACGAGGAAACATATGAGCTCTGGTAACTCGAATCAGTTTACGACCAAAGTGTACTACAACTTCAGTGGTACAGTGGATATCCAGGTAAACAAAAAATTACATATATACATATTTTTGTTTGTATATAAGTCTGCCGTGTTTTACTGCTAGAAACCAGGTTTCGATACCCGTGGTGGTCAGAGCATATATAGCCCTCTTTGCTTAATAACAAACAACTTGTCTGACTTGTGATTCCGAAAACGTAGAAAGTTCATGCAGGCGTAATTGTTAGGTTAAATATTTACACATTAATAGGTAAAAACGTTACATAGTTGTGTAGAAAGAAACATATGTCAGGTTTTACGTAACTTAATACAGATATAACGGATATTTTTTTGAATTGATCTTGTTCTGTATTGTTAATTCTTTTCAGCACGTGTTCCATTATTAAGTACAAACATCTATAGTGCAATGAAAAACAAAGAAGCGATGTTACTTTTTCACTTTTCACAACGTCACTTGATTTAAACTATTTTTCTTCATGTTGCTATCTAACCAATCATAATACAGATAGCGATAGTACACTCATGAAATGGATATCAACAATCACTAGGATCGTTCATTACGTCTGTTGTTCCTGTTATTAAAGTAGAACCCGTCAGAAATAATTTGATATCTTACTTAAAGTCATGACAGTTACTTTGGAATAATTTTTTAACAATGGAAAGTATTTCAAACGTATTCTATAATTTCACGTGATATGTATATGTTTATATTACAAACAATTATTATAGAATAAATTATTTGATATTAAAAAACAAGGCAAACGTGTTTAATTATAAAAAAACACAAAAACCTCAAAGCCTTGAATAATATAAATATGTTAACTATTTTTCTCTAGGTGTGTTAACTATCATGAGGCGTCATCTTTTGTGAGGTTGTATCTTTAAGTGGATACTAAATAAACAATTCGTGTGAATAGGTTTATCATTATTTGTACAAAAAAAATCTTCGTATTAAAAACACCTTTATCTTACATTTAGGAGTGAACTTTGTTGTTATTCAGATATTTAGATGTTTGATATTTGCCAGATGATTGTAAAGACAGTTTTGTTTTGTTTTTAAATAAGAAACAACCTAATAATGGTTTGATGATGTCAACGTACAAACTTTATATTGAAGAACGCCATCTTCCGGTCTCTACACGTTTGAATACTAATATTATTGCAAGTTTCATTGGAGTTTTTATTATTTCTGCAATTAAATCTGACACATAGATACTAATTTAATTTTAAGTATTTTACAAAATGCAACGTAAAAACATAAAGTAAATGTTTGCTTGTTTAGAATTAAACACAAAGCTACACAATGGGCTCTCTGTGCTCTGCGCACCACAAGTATCGAAACACAATTTTTAGCGGTGTGTGTCCGCAGATATACCGCTGTGCCACTAGTGGGCTAAGAGAAATGTATTTCGATCTCTTAGGTGCAACATAAAACAATGCATCAAATTCCACTTATATTAAAAGGTTTGATGTTTCTACCTTGTCAGTTGAACAAGGTAAACATAAAATAAAAACATTTTAGATACTGAAATAATTTACTGGATATTTAAAGAGATATAAAAAACGTAAGAAAAAACAACAACATCTGGTTATATATATTAAAATTGGGAAATAAAAATATTGTTCTTTATTGTTTCATTTTGTTTCATAGAAGTTTTTCGTTTATTTTTGATAGAAGAAGAACTGTGTTATTCATTCATTTCGCTAACCTGGAAATACATATAATGAAAAAAAAAACCTCTATTTGTCGCTGACAAATGGTAGTTTAATTTAAATTAAATATGTAAGTATTTTGTGCATTTTTATGAAGAATATTTAAGTTTGACTGCAGTAAGTTCCAGAACGTTTCTTAACCGTAGAATAAAACAACAATACAATGATCAGATCAGAATTATACAATTGTTTCTAACCATCAATCTCGGAGCCAGAGTAAGCGGTTCATGTATTCTGCTTTAAACAGCTCTGCATTTATAAAATAGAAAATATAATATTGAGAAGTTTTTTTAAAGTTAAATTATATGTAAATACAAACAAAACAAACATGAACACTTACATAACATTGTTACGTCAAGTTTAGTCATTATCTTAAAAAAGCAACAAATGTATACATTTTTATAAGTCAAATGCTAAATTATTACAGAGATAAAACTGCAAAACAAAAACAAAATAAAATTTATGACGTTTAATGCTGTGAAAAAAACCATTACAATAAATTTTAAAGATTAGGTAGTTATAAATACGAGAACAAAAAATATAATAAACATCCAAACATGCAACAAATAAGATTTATTTTAATTATACGATTTATTTTTACATATTTATTACAGTTCAGAGACCGGATTTTAAGATATTAACATATGATCAATGTTTATCACGATTTTACACTGTGTGGTTCGAAACTAACATTGTTAGATATCAACTTGTTTGTTTCGTTACATTGGTCTATCTGCTGCATCCATCACGGGAAATCAAACCCCGGATCTTAGTGTTCAGAACTGGTAAACTTATCTTAAGGTCGCGGGTTCGAATCCCCGTCACATCAAACACGCTCGCCCTTTCAGCCGTGGGGGTGTTATGATGTGATGGTCAATTCCACTATTCGTTGTTTAAAGAGTAGTCCAAGAGTTGACAGTCTGTGGTGGTGGCTAGCTGCTTTCTCTCTAGTCTTAAACTGCGAAATTAGGGACGGTTAGCTCAGATAACCGTCGAGTAACTTTGCGCGGAATTCAAAACAAACAAACATTTCCCACGTGGTACCTAGGTTGTTACAAGACAGAATAATTTTCTTACTAGAAATAAACAATTTCATAATTGCACATTTGTTATTTGTTTACGTGTTTACAATATATATATATTAAACAAATATAAAGATATATATATTAAATATATTAATTTATATATTAATATATTATATATGTATAATATATATATTAAATAAATATAAAGAAATATTAAATTAAGAAATAAAATAAAAATTAAAAAAAATTTACTTAAAATTTCTAATAACTATTTTTAGTTAAGGATAAGATTATATAATAACTTGGCTTTACTTTATGTAGATATGCACCTTGCTGCATATAAAGGCTTGTTTAGGACACTATAGTCACAGTAGACTTGATGAATGGGTGGCGATTGGGATCTATACAAGTTTGGCCAGGTGAATGGGACATTTCATGCTAGTATAGTTCGTTTGCTGTGTTTTCAATTAGTGTCTTTCTACCATACTGGTAGTAAGTTTTTTATCTTACTTACCCCCAAACGGTAGTACCTTATTTCTTTATTTTTATTTCAATTAATTATTTACTTGGGAGATCAGTAACCTTCTCACAACTGTCTTCAGGCAGTGAAGAGTGATAAAAGATGTGGGACATTGTGAACTAGTTAGAGGTTTAGCTTTGCTGTTTTTAACGCAGTCCTTCCTTGTGATTTTACTTATTTAACTTTATTAAAATGCAATTATTTTCTCTCATTTATAGATATAATGAGGGAAACATACCCAGCAAACAGTTGGACAAAATAATCTTTCCATTTTTTTCCAGAACGTGCATCTCCCCAACCAGGTAGAAGTCTAAGTTGACTCAAAAATGTAAATCCTTTTTGCAAAAACTGTTGTTTAACGTTGAGAGTTCATATTGTTTGTACAAAATTACGTTTAACATATTACAGAAACCATTACACCTTTACACTGGGTATAAATGTTCGTCCGGACATATAAACTTGAAGTGGAAATACTATTAATACACAAACAGAATCGAATCATTAAACCATTTTTTCATCCCATAGATTATCAGATATTATTATAAACTTTGTGTTAACATGTATTTACTAGTTTAAATAATATAAAGATAAAGTACAAGATTTACCGACTCATTATCTACACACATAAGAAACTGAAATAAAAATCAAGAAAAAGTTGTCTTTCATTTAAACGGTTATATTAAACACTTTTATCGCAAGTTTATTTGTGTTATTAGATACTTCTAAACTATAATCAGTAACAATATAATCATTGTGTCATTTACTTTCGTAAAACCCAATTTTGAATTTACCTTTAACGTTGAATAACCTTCAATTTTTCTTGGGAATAAAAGTTTATAAAGTATGTTCGATTTTAAACTACACCAGCATGTTTTTAAACTTAATGTTACATAGAAACTTTCACTGAGTAATACTTGCTATCATTAACCCAGCTGAGTTGATCTAAGCTACCCGAAACTATAGTTCTATGTCACCTATGGCATGAGCTTTGTTAACTATAATTTGATTCATATACTTTCATTTCACAAGATAACAGACGTTTGTTTAACAATTTGCACCCGTTGAAACCTTTTCAACTTATACAAACTATAAACCAAGTCTGAAAACAATCAGTGCAATAATTTTATCTTTGTTGTTACTTTATTAGTGCAAATATTCACGATGGGCTATTCATCCAAAGGTATTACAATATTTCCTCTTGAAAATGTTGTCAACAGTGCTTGAAAACTATTATGGCAAACAATAAACAAACAGTGTGTTATTAGAACTCTTATTCAGAGAAAAGAAAACTTTGAAATTATTTTGAAATATATAGTTAAAACAAAACTGGTGGTACTGGACAATAATCTGTTAATTCGTATGTGTAGTCTTACCTGCAATGGGGTAGTGACGTTTTTAAAGATTTTATTTAGAAATTCTACATTTGATAGACTGGAAGCAGGTCTGGTTCTGGAATAGTTCGATAGAGTTTCTCTGACGTATAAAGAGAAATAAACAGTGTCATAAACAACAAAGGATGACATATTTATTATACTTATTGCGCTGTAAGAGATTTGCAATAAATGTGTAAAAATATGTATAATATTTGACATTTTGCAAGATAAAATGTCATATAATCTGAGAAATAGACATGGATATCTTTGATAAAAAAGGTCTGGAAATATTCTAATTTTTACATTTACATATTCAAATATATGTATATAAATTATGATACAAAATGAATTGTTTTATATCAAGTATAATTACCTGTATATAATCATGCTAAGTAATGAATTCAAAAGAGAATTCAACAAATGTTATACAATAATACAATACGTGTATTCATTATGTATAATACCGCATTAATACAGTCTTCCTTGATACATGACAAAAATTTATAGCAAAGAAAAGATCATACATTTTTACAACAACAAAATTCAATTATTCATCACTTGGATTACAATACACTTGTATAACCACAACAGAAGCACTGAAGTACTGCTATAGTGACTGCAAATATAATATAGTATAAATATCATCACTACATACAAACAAACAAATGGGAACTAGAATAGAAACACATGAAGGTAAATAACGTATCATCCATATCTTACATAAGTCTAACAAGTTAAAGTAGAATTTATCACATAAATTAAAATATTTGTTTAATTTAAAACCAATTGATAACCTACATTCAACGAACATCACTGTCCCAATATCATAAACATTTACAAGATATGTTAAGAAATTTATATATTTATTAAGAAAAATTAATAAATTACCTATAAATGATAATAATATATAAATACTTAATAATCTCTAGATGGCGCCAAAATAAAAGTTCTCTTGTGGTTTTTGCAAATGATCTGTAGTATTTTGTTTTAACAGTGCTTCCACGGGCCAAGTTCCTAGGATTTGGGCTATATCACACGGCAAGTCTTAATATGTAACATCATTCCTGAATGAGCTGAAACCTTATTTTTTGCGTTTTTAGGTGCAACTACAATTTCCTACAGAGTTTTACGAAAACATTTGCAGAGTTAGTGACCCTATCACAAGTTTGATTTCCTTAGTATAGAGAAGTAAACTTTTTCTTAAAAGACGTACTTACAACGTTAAAATCAGAGGTTCGATTCCCCTCGGAAATAAAATACTTTTAACACATTACGAATATGTTTGTAAATCATCAATCACAACGACTCTCCGACAGCTCTTTGTGAGGGTTGTTTGTAGTTCAACTGGAAGTTCAAGTACTGGACTTGAATGTGCAGCGGCCACTTTATTTTACATGGAAACAGCAGCGAAGATGACCAAAGGTCAGCCCTGTACTTAGTTTAAGCAACAGCAACACAACCAATTGGCATTATTACACGATTCTGTTTATTTAAAGTAAAACTCTATGATTATGAATGAAAATGTAACAAAAATTTTACGTTTGGACAATATAATTAACCAAAATCTCTTAATAATTTAAATTGGATTAAAGTTTTATTAATTTCATATATGTAATATTAAAAATAATATCAAATGAATGCTTACTGATTTCGAAATTATGCTTTACTAATACATATTTTAACCACTTGTTGTTTCCTTTTTCTATGTATTTACCATACAAAAGTTAAAGTACAACTGGAAACTTCCAAACTTTCTACCATGATTACATCATAGGTCAATAACAGGTTGTTTATTTGCCGTTTCTTCTTGTCGTCCCTAATTTTGCAAGTGATAGACGAAAGGAAAGGCAACCACTCAATATGTACTCACAGCCAATTATTGGTTTGCTCTTATCCCACGTAAATTGGAAGGCCGTCACATTATACAGCGCCATCACAGTCGAAGTGGTAAACTTGCTCAACGGTGGATGTCGATCCCTCAATTTGTAGATTGCAAGACAAACACTTTAATCATTGAGTCATGCCAGGCGTCACAAACAAAAACATTTCCAGTACAACAATTACACGAATAACGTATCGCTGAGCATTTTATGTCTTAAAATTTTATTGATAAATATATGGAGGCTAATAGAGACTTAAATAAATAAATAAAATAGTATAATGAAACCATACAATTAAATTGATTAGTCAGACAAGTGGATAAATACATTAAATATTACAATATATTATAATCGAACTGTGGGTGTGTGTGTTGTTTTCTTATTGCACATCGGGTTATCTGCGGAGTCCACCGAGAGGAATCGAACCCCCTGATTTGAGCGGTGTAAATCCGTGGACTTACCGCTGTACCAGTGGTGGATGATCAAAGTGATTAGGAAGACACGTGGATAAATACACTGAATATTACAATATATTATAATCAAACCATACCAGTTTAAACTGGTTAATCCTAACAAAGAAAATCAAATATATGTTCTTAATTTTTTTAATTTAACATATTTAAAGTAACACACCATTCACTTAATAAAGTTTTCAAATATCAAGTTATTAAATCATTAGCTATAATTGGCTGAAATGTGTTTACTACATAAAACGCAAAAATAAATTTCCTGATATGGGAGATGTCTGATATTTCTGTAAATTTACGTGTCGGTTTCATGATTTGGTGACGTATATTAAGTTTGATTCCAAACATTGTTTCTCGATATATTTACATTGTAATTCTGAATAAACTAACATTAACTCATAGTTTTCCATTTCTTTCATAGAACTGTGTGAGTCCGACAGTGTTGTGTTGTTTATATAACTTTATTTTAGTAATATCATCTGTCTGTATACAATGTCATTGTTTATGTCACTCACCCAAAGTTACTAAACTGTTTGAAAATACTTTACTTGAATCACAATGCTTATAATTTTATAATATCAGAATAATAGATAAGATACAATATTAATTAAGTGTAAAATTTGAAGATGTTGTTTATTCTGTCACATGTTTGGTCAGAAAGTTTTTCATATAAAGAAGACAAAAAACTGATCAAATGATGATGTTTCTGTTAAACTAGCTGCGAGTAAAATTCAGTTGGCAAATATTATTCTCCATATGTATTTTTTTTATTTATATATATGTTATCATGGATAAATCATACATAATAAATAGTATATCAACGATAAGTCTTTGTCTGTTTGTTTGCTTGTTGAAGACCATAGTCACATTGAGTTATTTGTTCTCTCTACCGCGGGAAATCGAACCCAAGATTTTAGTGTTGTAAGTCCATAAACTTTCAGCTGTCCACATGGGGACCAATCATTGCTGTGTCTGTCGTATCTCATTCGGTGCCAGGAATTCTATTACTGTGTTAAAAAACATCGATGTCATTGAATGTCACAGATATTGTTTGGTTGACATTTTATTATACGTTCTTCTTTATTTTCATTGATAAGTTATTATTAATGTTGGTATCTATTGTATTGAACATTAAAGACAATTAGTGATATTGTGTAAATATTTAGAAACATACTGATTATTAGCCACACCAAAGAACGTCTGAAAAGAAAAGTGTTAAAAACCTTTCCCTCTGGTGTCTGAAAAAAATCTGATATTTAATACATTTTAGTATTAGTTTCCTACTACCGCATGCATGGTATTATGTACTTTAGTAACGGTATAAAGCTAACAATGTATTTGATAATAGTAAATGGTGATATTCATCTCTCTTCATGACAAACATAATGAGCTAATAGTGTTAAATATTTCGGTTTATAACAAAAATAAATGTTTAGAGTTCTTCAATTTTTTATATTTTATAAAAAAATTGTCAAACTACTTTCTATTGTTAACAACACTGGTCGACTCAGAGTGAACTCTACATCCGGAGTGTCGTGTCTTTTAAAACTCTAAAGAATCCTATTAGGGAAAAGGCTTTATGTTATGTTGTCTAATCTATATTTTCTTATATATTTTTATATTTTATATTTTTCTGTTTGAGTTACCTATAAGAATGTGTGTTTATATCAGTCTGGTGTTGATTGTTTAATAATGTGAATGACCTGACTCACAATATCAAGGTGTGTCTACGGTCAACTTTACTATTTCCAGCAGTATTGTGGCTTTTAGAAGAGAAATGACAAATACCAAACGTATAGAAATCAACGTTGTAGCCATTTAAGGCTAGTAAATGTGACAGGTTGGTTTTAATAAGAGCTGTATAGTATACACTTATGAGGTAAATGAAATGGACACTATTAACAATAGAAGTGGTCAAGGTACAAAAGGTATTGCAGGGTCCGGCATGCCCAGGTTGTTAGGCGTTCGACTCGTAATCCGAGAGTCGCGGTTTCAAACCTTCATTATACCAAAAATGCTTACCCTTTCAGCCGTGGGGGCGTTATAATGTGACCGTCAATCCACTATTCGTTGGTAAAAGAGTAGCCCAAAGGTTGGCGGTGGCTAGTGATAACTAGCTGCCTTCTCTCAAATCCTACACTGCTAAATTAGGAACAGCTAGCGTAAATAGCCCTCATTAAGCTTTGCGCGAAATTCAAACCAAATCGTTTTCATATTCATAAAAATATGAAGTACTCATATTTGTATTTGATTGAACAGATGAATTCCAGTTCTAAATGATGATAAACAATCAACAAGAGTTTGTTCAACAGGAAAGAGGAGAACAAAATCATACTATTTTAAAACTTACTTGTAGTCTAAAACATTCGTGTTTCATAAATAACTGTTCACTATACAATATTAACCTTTGATCAGAACAAACTACCTACAATTAGGTCAAAAATAGAAAGTAACCCGTGAAAGAGTATGTAAGACTAAATATAGTGTTTTCGTATTTTTACCTATAAATACATGAACGCATTGTTTTGAGAGTTATTATGATATTTTCTACTGTCAACAGACTAATGTCAAACATTTTGGCGAGAACGTGCTATGTATTTACTATGAGAAAAACCTATACACTGGGCTCAGACTTTGAGATTAAAGAATTTTCGGAATATTAAGTATGTTTCTAACAAACCAATATATTAAGAGATTTAGTCAGTTAAAGTAAGTTAAAAACAACAAAATATATCTTTCTTATAAGCCCATTAAAGCACGATATATTATTCTTATAGAGATTGTTCAAACTAACTGTATAATAAGTCTAGAGATTACTGGGTTTAATTAATTTAACAGTAGCAGTGAAATAAACCTTAGGTTCTATTTATTATTATTTATTTGTGATTGTTTAAAAGAAATTACTCTTGTAATTTTCAGACATTAGCTTCACTTATTTTAAAACTTATGTATTTTATTTTATCATTATATCAGTGCCTATTAAACAATAAGAGAAACTGGTGAATATTTTTTTACCTAAAGTCACCTAAACAATGTAAAGTATTTCAAATGTATTCTATGAGTTCACATGGTACGTATATTACAGGAAACATTTGAATAAATTGTTTCAAATTAATATATCAGCCAAACGTGTTTCATTTAAATGCACATCGAAGTTCTTGAATAACAAAAATATGTTAATAAATAAATATTTTTTCTAGGTGTGTCAAGTATCTTACGGGGCCCTCTTTTGTGAGATACTAAATATACAATTAATATGTATTGCCTTAGCATTACGTATACGAAAAATATTCATGTTACGATTAACACTCAAACTGTATCCTGTCTTGTACATTTAATAAATAATATTACATATATTACATTCTAGTTGATTGTAAACACTTTTTAATAAAGAACAACCAATAATGGTTTGATATTGCTGACGTAAAAACTTCATCTTCAAGAATGACCTCTTCCGATTTCTAAACAATGTCAAAAGTTTTCTTGTTTTATTATTTTCATTTTCTTTGAAAACTGTCTCATAAATACCAATTTGATTTTCAGTATTTTAACTAATAAAACGTGAAAACACAACCATCAAGGGCTAGTATATTCATGTCATGGATACAAGATAAAAGACTATATGAATCCCACGATTATAAAAGGTTTTACGTTTCTACTCTACCAGTTAAACAAGGCAAACAGAAACTAACAACACTTAATATGTTGATATCATTTATTAGACATTTAAAGGATAAACAAAATGTGATAAAAAACAAATCCTTCGTTTTATGATATTATAAGTAGTAAAACTAAAAGTTTTTTTTAAATTATTTTTCTTGTTTTATATTTGCTCAATGAAAAAAATAATTTAATATTAATAGAAAACTTTTTTGTTTTCTGGAAGGACAGTACCATTCTTTCCACTGATATGGAAAGACAAATAGAGGGAAAGAACGAATTCTAATTAGTCGCTGATCAATGGTATATTTATTTAAATGTGTTAGAAGTTTTGACATGGTGAATAGGAAAATTCTTTTGTATGTGTGTTTTTTTATATAAAACCCACTTTGAGCTATCTGCTGAAACTACCGAGTGGAATCGAACGTCTGATTTTAGCGTTCTATTTCCGTAGACTTACCACTGTACCAGCGAGGTACTAATATTTAATTTCACAAGTTTCAAGTTGTTTGTTTACCATAGAATAAAACAACGTATTATTATGAGACATGAATTATGCAACTGGTTTTTACTATAAATCTTAAAGCCAGAGTAAGCCATTCAAGGAGTCTGAATTAAACGGTTCTGTACTTAAAAAAAAAAACACGAGATAAAGTTAAAAATGTTTGATAAAGCAAAATTAAATCAGCGATAGACAAAAAAATATTAAAATGAGAAATACATACATATACGAATTGCATTGTTATAATAAGTGTGGATATTACATACAAAACAATAACAAATGTACACGTTTTTATATTTACATGTGAAATGTTAACCAGTTCGAAATCACTTTCTATAACAAAATGTATTATATCACATTCAGGTTTATTCTAATATATATATCAGCTACATTTATATTTCTTTGTGGAGAATAAGTGACTTATCTATATATCATGATGAAACGTTTTGTTGATTTTGTTTTTGTCGTAAAAATTCACAAACAATCTGTGTCACCCGTCCCTAAATTTGAAGTGACAGACTGCAGTGAAGGCAGTTAGTGAACATCAACAACTGACATTCCTTGGACTGGTCTTCACCAACGAATACAGAGATTAACCATCACTGTTTATCGAGTTATCGGTTGAAATAGCGGCCAGATTTGATGACAGGTTTTGCTACCTTGAATCGAAGGTTGGATGTCGAGCTCCTTTCCCACCAAACTATGTGAGATCAAACACGAAGAAAATATATTGGACAATATTTTTATGTTAGGCCACAAAGTAAGATAATATATTATTTATTGTGTTGTTCAATCATGAAGAGAAGTGTCCCTCGACGTTTATACTACACCGTTGACAACGTTTTTGAATAGAAACGTAGAATGTCCTTTCATGTGTTTTGTGTTTGTGTGTGTTTCTTCTTATAGCATAGCTATAAAAGGCTATCTGCTGAGCCCACCGAGGGGAATCGAACCCCTGATTTTAGCGTTGTAAATCTGTAGACTTACCGCTGAACTGGCGGGGGGCACATGTGCTTTACTGTTGATCATGTAAAAGATTCGTGGAATACTGTTCTTAGACACCCAATATTTCATCAATGGTTAGAGAGTTAAAAGAGTGATTTTAATTTTACCTCTACCCAGCCAAAGCTTGTAACTACAGTTAATAGGTTTACGGCAAAAAATATAAGATACAAAACAGTTCATCGTATTAATTACTACGCCAGTTATATTAATTATTTCTGAATAATTTCTGGAAATAAACTATATATTTGTAAAGAGAATCTATGTTATAATATTATGCAACATTATATATCAAACCTCTAATATTCTAAAATCTGAATATCAAGGAAAATAGGTTCAACAATTGCATCCAACAAAAACTAAACAACAATTTGATTCAGAAAAAAAAAGCTACAAAATGTTACACTTCTTAAATAATAGTAAAGAGCAAAAATAGTCTGGACATTTTAGGAATAAACAGAATTAATAAAAAACAAGTTCAGAAAAATATAAACGACCAAACCAACTTAAGCTCCGCCCCACTCATATCAAAGTAATGTCAAAGTTACTTACGGGTTTTTCTTTAAACAAATATAAACCTATTTACAAACCCGTATCGTCGTCCTCTGTTGATCCAACAAGCTGTAAGTGAGGCGAACATAAAGCTTCGACAGCCTCTGCCAACGAACCAATCAAGGAACATCAACGTCTATTTTCACACTTTCTCCTCATGTGACATCATTATTTGAATAAAGATTTAAAACTTTTGTTCAACAATAAGCTATAGAAATAAGTCCGTTGGTTTTAAAATTATTGTATTAATGCTCATGGGTACATAAATGTAAAATATTATTCTAATTTTAGATCATTCCACCCATTTTTGAAATATAAATTATAAACATACTGATTTTGTAGTAGTAAGGGAGCCCTGCCTTCAGCGTTATATCATGTCACAATAATAAAATAAAAGTATTATACTTTTCTTATTTAAATAAGTATGTTTACTTTTAATACACTTTTAAAGATATTCCCGAGTATATTATATCAACTAGAAAAACCGTTTAACATCTAAACCGAAATCCTTGAAAAGCAGCTTCTGACTGGATAACTCGAAGGTGGTCGTGGTGAAGCCTAACTCCGGGTTAATTCATCAGTAGTGTTTTATAAAACTAACAAATTACTTATAACGAATTGAGAAAACACAAAAGTGTATGCGGTGAAAATGCAGAGGATATTTGTGTGTGTGTGTATGTGATTGACCATAAAGCTACAGAATGGACTGTTAGTGCTCTGCCCACCATAGGTGCAAAAACTCGGTTTCTATCATTATAAGTCCGTATACATACCGCTGTGCAACTGGCAGACATTGTGGATATTAACAATAATACCCTTAAATTGTGAAAACACTGTGGATATTCGAAACAAGAACTTTAAGCTGAGAAAATATCAATCTGCAACCGTCAATTTAGATTCAATAACTTGTCAGATATTATAACGTGAATTATATCTACCATACATGTTCTGTAAATTGTTATATATGATAAATATTATTCTAAGTATGGTTACAAATCTATCTAATCAATATTTGTTCGAACTATTTGAGTGACAGACCAAACATAAACCATCAGTAGAACAAAAGACAGCTGATTTGTACTTACTACAATGTGACTTGTGCAATACACGTCAACTAAATATTACTGATTCACTGTAACAAAGACAACAGACCAAAAACATAAAAGAAACGGATAGAACTTTGTTGTTCATCCTGTTAGTTTTATGTTGATATTAACGTCTCTCGCTTGTTATGTACTGATGGTGAAAGAAAGATAGGAAATTACACCACATTGACGGATTTCCATTCAGACTACATTCTTAGCACTGTAGACATTTTAAATAATAATGTAACACAAACAAATATTAACTAAGATATGTCACGTGTTGTTTGTTACAGCTGTAGTTTTCTCTATCCATGTTGTCATGTGATACATATAATGTCAGAGGAATAGGTTTGTGTATCTATAAATAATGACATTGAAAACAAAACTAACAAAACATCTTTTCATACGAATTAAAAATGTTTTTATTGTAGAAAGAAGGTTTGTTATTTAGCGAAAATTATTTTTCATTACATTAAAATATATTGTTTTCCTTTTCGATATTTGAACACAGTATCACCAGAGAAACATTGTTATTTGTTGAACATTATTGAAGAAATAAATTATAACGTTATTACAGTTATTTCTATATCAAATACGACATTTATTACAAATTTACTTAATACCAATGACATCTAGTTTAACATTATCAGTTACTGTTTTCTATCATAGCTATTACTTTTAGTTATATCAAACTATTCATTATTTTAGGGGTTGCTATGCCATTCGGATATAGTATTTATTAATATATTTTGTTTTATATAATTATTATATAATTAATAGATAAAAACCTCTATCTCTATACTAGATAAAATATGGAATTACTCGTTGTCAAAATTATTCATTTAACGTTTAGAAATCATATCGATTTATATAATTTACTTGATACGAAAATATGTTTGACATATTACTCAAACCGTTACACGTTTAAACTGAGCATAAAGTTTCCAACTGACACATGAAACTGAATTGAAAAAACTTTTCAAATACAAATAGAATCAAATCATTAAACCATTCTTTCATCCCATAGATTATGAACTATTATTATGAACTTTGTGTTCACACATCTTTACTCCTTTAAGAAACATAAATTACAACACTTACCAAATTTCTGTCAAAACAAATTTCAAACTGAAATAAAAATCAAGAAAAAGGGTAAGATTTGTTCTCTTTTATTTAAAGGGTTACGTTAAACATCTTTATTATAAGCTTATTTATGTTGTTATACACTTCTAAACAATAATCAATAACAATATAATCATTGTACGATATATTTTCGTAAAACCCAATTCTGAATTTACCTATAACGTTGAATAACTTCGAATATTCTTTGGGAATAATAGGTTATAAAGGCGAGTATGTTCAAATTTAAACAACACCAGCATGTGTTTTTAGCTTAAATATATGTACTGACCGATACTTGCTATCATTCACCAAGCTTTTTTGATCTGAATAACTCGAAACAATAATTCTACGTCACCTGCGGGAGAAGCTTTCTCAAGTATTATTTATCATTTATATACTTTCATTTCACAAGATAAAAAATGTTTATCGACTTAAACCATTCGAATACTTATATAAACTATAAACTAAGTCCGAAAACAAACGGTACCGTCGTATTGTGTTTGTTGTTGTCTTATTACTACAAATATTCATAATGGGCTGTTCACACAAAGGTACTACAATATTTTCTGTTGAAAATTTTGTCAACAGTGCTTAAAAACTATCGTGGCAAATAACAATCAATATACAGTGTGTTATTAGAACACTTATTCAGAGAAGAGTAAACTTTGAAATTATTTTGAAAAAATATGCTTCAAGCAAACTGGTAATACTAGGATAAACACTGACATGAAAATAATCTGTTAATTCGTATGTATAGGTTTACCTGGAATCTGGCAGTCTTGCTGTTACAGAATTTGTTGAAAAATTCTACATTTGATAAATTTGGAATGGTTTGGTCTGGCATAGTACTATAGTGTTTCTCTGATGCATAAACAGAAATAAAGAATGTCATAAACAATAAAGGATAATTTATTTGTTAGTTATTGCTCTGTAAGAGATTTTGCACAAAAACATTTAAAAAGAATGGATATAATTTTTTATATTTTGCAAGAAAAAGTCGAATAATGAGAAATAGTGTGTTTTTCTTATAGCAAAGCCACATCGGGCTATCTGCTCACCTCACCGAGGGGAATCGAAACCCTGATTTTAGCGTTGTAAATCCGGAGACATATCGCTGTACTAGCCGGGGGCGTGAGAATTAGACACGGATTTCTTTCAAAAAATAATTCAGGAAATATACTATTTTTCACAGCTATCTATTTAAATACACGTATATAAAATAACGAAACAAAAGTTATTTTATATTAATTGTAAATGCTTATTTATAATCGTGCTGAATAAATTCAGCAATAATGAAATACCCATACCAGCCGTTTTGAGATACATTTTTATTTCAAGTGGGTTTCTCGTCATCAAGAGAAAGGAGAAGACAAGGGTGTGGATTATGAGCTTAAAAGTGTTATTGTTTCTAATCAATATATGTTAATACAACATATATTGTATTATATGTTGCTGGCTGTGAAGAGGATGCTACTAATTTACAACAGCATTCAGATCATTTATTGAGTTGGGCAGATAAATAGCCAACAGGTTTTAATTATAATAAATGCAAGATAATAGATGTGGGTGATCGTAATTCCAGTTATAAGTATAATTTGGATGGGAATAACTTTATCAGTGTCATAAATTAAAAGGATGTCATAATAATTAAATAGAAAAACTGTAGCTTCTTTCTTTAAAGCAGCGTCTGACTGAATAACTTGAATACAGTGGTTATGGTGAAAACTAACTTTAAGTGAATTCATCAGTAATGTTACATTAGATTAAAAAATTACATATAAAGAACTGATAAAACACTGTGGACATTAACCACAGAAGTGTATACTGTGAGAACCGTGTGGATAATAACACCAGAACTGTACATTGTGAAACCACTGTGGATATTAGTAACAAGAACTTGAAACTTAGAAAATATCAAACTGCAACCGTCAGTTTAGATTTAATAAGTAGTCAGATATTATAACGTGAATTATGTCTACCAAACATGTTCTGTAAACTGTGAAATAAGATGAATATTATATTCTAAGTATGATAACAAATCTTTCTAATCAGCATTTGTTCTAACTATTTGAGTAGCAAACGAAACATTAACCATCAATAGAACAACAGACAGCTAATTTGTAGTTACTACAATGTAACTAAAATAATGTTACTGATTCACTGTAACAAAGACAACAGACCAGAAACATAAAATAAACGGATAGAGCTTTGTTATTTGTTCTGTTAGTTTGATATTGATGTTAACGAATGTTGGTTGTTATGTATTGATGGTAGAAGAAAGAATAGAAAATTACACGGTATTGACGAATTTTCATTCAGACTATATGTTTAGCACTGAGGACGTTTTTAAATAATGTTTTGATACATGCACAAATATTAATTCATACGCCACGTGTTGTTTGTTACAGCTGTAGTTTTCTGTATCCGTGTTGTTATGTGATATATATATTGTTAGTGGAATATGTTCATGTGTGTGTAAAAGTAAGTACATTGAAAATAAAAAACTAACAAAAACATCTTTTTATACGATTTAAAAAATGTTTATATTATACAAGAAAGGTTTGTTATTTATCAAGAGTTATCTTTCATTGCATTAAAATATATGTTTTCGTTGTTAAAACTTGAATACAGAGTCAGTAGAGAAACATTCTTAATTTGTTCAAAATTATTGAAGAAATAAAATTGTAACGTTATTAAATTTGTTTTTGTCAAATACAACTTTTATTACTAATTTACTTAATACCAATGACATCTAGTTTAACATTATCAGTTACTGTTTTACATCATAACTATATAGACAACATTTTATACATTGCTGTGGCATTCTGTACTTTATTTTATTAATATGTTTTGTTTTGCATAATTTTAATAATATTCATCAGAGTTATACCACTGATATACATTATTTTATAACGGGATCGTTTTCACTTTAATAGGATTCAATTGAAGTGGATGTTTTATTAATACCGTTTCATGCCCAACTGATACCAATAATAGTCTGTTGGGCAACAGGTTTCAGCCATTGGCTAATGTAGACGGGAAGTGTTGGAGGGAGGAAAAGCAAAAGGAGAAGACAAGGGTGTGGATTATAAATTTAAAGGTGTTATGCTTTAAAGTTGTCACTTGACACAGTGTATGGATAGAATAGTCTGTGGGGTAAATAGGAAGAAAAGTATTAGTGGAAGACATAACTGACAGAGCAAGAGATATTATGAAAGAAACTGGCAAATATGCAGTTTTTGTTCTACATGAAGGGGCTAAACATATAGGGAAGAGTAAGTTACAGGAGCTAATTAATAAATATAAGACGTTGATAAAAGCATTTAAAGATAAAGGTCATAGAATTAATTGCGGAATTGAATTTTGGAATGGGTGGCTTTCAGTTGAGTAGGAAATGGCTTGACTAGATAGTGGTGAGGGCAAAGATAAATTAAACGAAAAAATATTGAGATGTAGAAAAATAGAGGGTTGTTATAAAAGGAATTCAGTAAAACTGAATTAATGTTGCAAGTGGTGTAGCTCAGGACTATTGCTCTTTTTGATTTACATTAATTACATAAATAAAGGAATGATGAGAAAAAATTACTTAAATTTGCTGATGATATTAAGATCTCCGGTGTTGATCTTGCTTTACGAATTGATTTAGATCATTTAATGAGTTTGACAAATAAATTACAAATGGGTTTTAATTGTAATAAATGCGAGGTAATTCGAATAACCTTAACAACTTTATGAAATAAAGGGATCTTGGTATGATGGTTGACCAGTTTCTGAAACAAGCAAAGACGTGTGCTGTTGTCTGTGGTTAGGCAAATAGGATTTTATATATTTGTAAAATCGGCTCGTTTCGGTTGAGAAAATATTATTCGCAGAATGGCGAACAACGTTTCTACCTTCTTCGGTCATCGTCAGGT
Organism: Tachypleus tridentatus; assembly: GCF_004210375.1. Lineage (NCBI taxonomy): Eukaryota > Metazoa > Arthropoda > Merostomata > Xiphosura > Limulidae > Tachypleus > Tachypleus tridentatus. The sequence goes on from NC_134837.1 coordinate 8,516,835, forward strand.
TCACAAAGAAAGAAAGAGGTAACTGACCGGAAGCTGAAACATAAACAAACGCAAAATTAAAGAAGACTTATTTATACAACAACTTAAACCCAAAATGAACCAATACAAAGGAACACCTTTATACCTATACTAAATATAATAAACTAAATAATATAAAATTATATATTCCAACATCTAACACCGCCCTCTACATTCCGACACTCAGTTACACAACCCCTTCCAAACATGTGGTCAGCTTCCGATCAGTTCTTGACAAATCTAAAAACAAAATGATGAATATATTTACATTTGTCAATTTAAATACAACCATCTACTGAAAGTATAAAGTAATAAATAAATTGCATTTAATCATGTCTTTGTATTGTTGCATTTTTATTAGATAGGTTTGTTTAAAAAATTATAACAAACCACTTGTAATTCTTCATTATTAAATTTCAATGAAAGTATGTGATGGAGATGTAAAATAATCATTAATACCATATTAGTCCGGCATGGCCAGATTAGTACAGCACTCAATTCCTAATCTTAGGGTCGCGGTCTCGAGTTTCTGTCCCACATGCTTACTCTTTTAGCCATTGAGGTGTAATAAAACGAAAGTCAGTCCCATTGTTCGTTACTAAAAGAGTGGCCCAATAGTTAATAGTGGGTTGTGACGAATAGCTTCCCTTTCCGTACTAATAAATTACGAACAGCTAACGCAGATGACCCTCAGGTAGCTTTGAGAGAAATTCAAAGCAAAACAATTAACATTATATCACCAGTATGTCTTATCCTGCAAGAGGTTTAACCTAGTTTCATTTCGATAGATTTTTATTGAAACGGGTGTTTAATTTTAACGATTGTGATAATACCGTTTTTTGGGAACTCGCACCAATAACAGTCATGCTTTAGTCACACAGAAATCCATCTCTCAGAAGTCATATTGATACCTGAAGAGATGACATGATTGAAGGCGGAACTATTTTTACTATTTACATTTCTGTGTAAGTATAACGACTTTATGTGACGTTTATATATATATATATATATATATCCATTCCCACCGAGGGGAATCGAACCCCTGATTTTGCGTTATAAGTCCAAAGACATACCGCTGTACTAGCGGTGCACAAATTACCGTTGACTATTTGACGTTTTATTTTAACTCTATGTATTTCCAGGTCAGCGGAATGAATGAATAATACATTCCTTCTTTCAAGAAAACAAAAACCTTCTTACTTTCTTGTCAACATTAAATTCCGTTTTTTCTAATTAGTAAAAAATAAAACAATAAAGAACAATCTTTTTAATATTATCTTTCCATATTATTAATCAGACGTAGTTTTTTCTCACATTTTGTTTATCTCTTTAGTTATCCAATAAATTATTTCAGCATCTTCAGTTTCTGTGTGCCTTGTTTAACTGATAGAATGGAAACATAAAACCTTTTGATATTCATGGAATTTAATACATTCTATTATGTTGGATATAAGAGGTGAAGATAAAATTCCCTGATGTTTATATGTTGATTTTCTAAAATAAGTAAAATTAAATTAGTACTTGTTAATCAAATTTCATAGTACAAATAATAATAATAATAAACTTCAAGAAAACTTGTAACAGTACTGGTATTCAAATGTTGAGTAACTGGAAGAGGACGTTTTTCAATATGAAATTTGTACGTCAGCAACATCAAACCATTGTTGAGTTGTTCTTCAGTGAATAAAAAACTGTGTTTACTATCAGCTGGAATGTAATATATATAACTTAATTGTTTATTTGTAGTTAAAAACAGGGTCTAGTTTATACAGTTGTTACGGTACGTTTGTTATTCAAGTCCAAGAATATACATCAGCAGCATCCATAGTGCAAGTCAAGATTTCCTGAAAACGGATTATGTAAACTGTCATAATCATTTCTATATCCATTACAAGAAACCTAAATGGGTGAACGTTGTGTCCTGATATCAAACATCCACGTGGTTAAAGTTATCCCTTTCATGAGTATGTTATCCCCATTTCTATTATGATTGGTGAAATTGTTATAACAACAAAAATAGTTTAAATTGAGTGATGGTATGAAAAGTGAAAAAAAAGTAACATTGCTTCTTTGTTTTTTTTCTTTGCACTATGGCTGTTCGTACTAAATGATGGAACACAAGCTGAAAAGAAATAACAATACAGGACAAGTTAGGTTTAAAAATATCCGTCATATCTATATTTAGTTACTCAGAAACCCACATATGTTTCTGCTACATAACTAGTGTAACGTTTTACTGTTTAAATGTAAAATAGATAACAAATACGTCTCCACGACTTTCCACGTTACTGAAATAATACGTCGGACTATGCTGTTATTAAGCACAGATGGCTATATGCGCTTTGCCCACCACGGGTATCGAAACCAAGTTACGAGCAGTATAAGTCCGCAGGCTAATATACAAATAAAAGTATAGAAATGTTAGTTTTTATTCGTCTGTCTGTATATCCGCTGTGCCACTGGAGGATCCATATTGAACTGGTAAAATTGTGGTTCACTTTGGTCGTAAATTGACCCGATTTACAGTAACAAGAGCTCGGGTGCGGTCAAAAGCTCTTGTGGTTGTTATAAGAACATTTGGGAACCGTTGGTGCGCTATAAGACGACAATCAAATTCCACTATTCGGTCACACATTAGTAGCTCAAGAGCTGATGGTGGTTTGTTCGTGGCTAACTACCTTCATTCTAGTTTAACCTTTCAAAAATATGAACACCTGAATACCCTTTGTGTAGCGTTACACTTAAATTGTAAAACAGGTAAAATCAATTAACTTGTTTGAGAGTTCAATAGTTTGTCCACATAACTATATGCTTGTATGTCTACTAACTTGTATATTATCTGTCTAAATGTGTTTATGTTTCCCTGTTTATCTGTCTTACCACATATATATATGCTTACACTTTTGTATGTTTATATCCCCATTTCTATATTTCTCTACCTACCTACATGTCTATTAATCTGGGTACTTACATACCTACCTGCTTGTACATCAGCCTAACTCCATGTCTGCTTGTTTGTATGCTCATGTCATTATATATCCTCTTGCCCAAATATTTTTCTACGTATATATCTTCCTATTTTTGTATCTGTCTTCCTGTAACTGTTTCTGTCTAAATATATCTCTTCCTGCATGTTTGGTAATCTGTATATATGTATATTTTCGTTTTTATTTGTTTGTCTGTATGTATACCTCACTTTACACAGTTGCCTACAAATATACATTTTCTTGTCTGTATACATGTCTACCTATATATTTGTTATCTTCTAATATAACTTGTTAGGTAAACCATTACTTGAAGAAAATGATGAGTGTGTGTGAGTATTCGTTTATATAACTGTCGATCCCCTGTAACGATATTCACAAGATCTGGTTTACATCCTCTGAGGAGTAGCCTAAGGGGGTTAGTGTTTCAGATCAGATCAAATAGCCTTCTCCCCAGCTAATTTCGATGCAATGAATTTATACATGCTTGCTACATTTAACCCTGAAAAGGGGCCGTCACGTTATGATCGATTATTATTATCTGTCAACTTTATCTCTTACGTCGTCGATCACTTTTCTCCAACATTCTAAAACTAATTTCCATTACCAAAGTAAGTAGCCTGGTACAAAACTTAAACTTCTACGATAATATTATGATACTGTCTCGTGAGCAGGATAAAAATCTTTCTTTCGCTTTGAAACTAAATCCCCGACATGACATAAATATATAAAAAATTGGAGTTGCCCTGCTATGTCTCCTTTTTTCCTTGATCAGGTATCTGGTGTATCTGGTAGGAGGATCTTGTAACAATGTGTATAACTGTACACATTTCTCACATGGTTTTTGGTGGAAGGATTTTATGTGCAGTGCTCACGTGCAACCATTTATATCAAAGTGAATACACACAGTGCAGTGCTATATACAGAAAATGTCTTCCTTAAACACCAATTTGTTTGTTTGTTTTAATGTCGCACAATAGTGGTCCCTAATTTAGCTGAGAAAGACTTTAGGGAAGGCAGCTAATTATCACCACCTAACACCAACTGTTGGGCTACTCTTTTACGAAAGAATAATGGGATTGACCATCACGTTATATCGCCTTAAGAGAAATAAAAAATGAAACAGAGTAAACTGGTCACAAAAACAATATGTATCACTTACACGTAGTGAACTAACGTTATATACGTTGTATAAAATATTAATTAATGACATGTTATTTGAACCATATTTCTATTATTATTAAGACACCCTGTTATTGCGTTTCAAACCATTACTTAAAACTATATGCCTCAGTGATATGATGAAACTCTGTATCATAACGATGATACTTTTGTTGGTTTTCGAATTTCACGCAAAGCTACAACATGGCGATCTGCGCTGGCCGTCCCTTATTTAGAAATAGATTAGAGGTAGGCAGCTCTTCATCACCACATACCACCAACTCTTGAGCTATTCTTTTACCAACGAATAGTGGGATTGAACGTCACATTATAACTACCAAACGGCTAAAAGGTTCGGTGTGACGGGGATTTGAACCTCTACCCTTCAGATTAGGAGTCGAGAACTTTAACCAACTGGCCATGCCGGGCCGTGTTTTGTTTTTAACGGAACTACGGAGTGGTAAGTTCTCAAATTAACAACCATAGTTAAAATATTGTCCACCGCGGATTTATGCCATGTTTGTCATATGACTTTCTGATTTGCATCATCATAATTGTTTTAGTACAGCGTGTTATCTACGGAACTTTTAAACAATTTGCATAAACTATAGAATGAGACGAAACTAGCGGTAACAAAACTAATAATTGTTATTGAAGTTGATATAATATCTTTTCACACTTTGTAGTTATTGTTATTGGTGAAAAAATTCACTTTGTTTAACTATTTGAAGTTCTTGTTGTTTCTGGAGATGGACTTTTAACAGTTTAAATTGTTGTTATTGCTAAATACATACCACATATACTAACGATGATTATAGTGATCCTGTAACACATCTATGACGATAATATTGGTATATTATTATGTGGTGATGATATTGGTGATTTATCATGTGGCGACACTAGTAATATAACAGGCCTATAGCTCCTCTGTGGTACAACGGTGTGTTTGTAGACTCACATCGTAGAAATCGGGTTCGGCTCGTCTTTATAGGCAGAAGACGGAATGCCCATTATCTAGCTTTCTGGTTAAGTCCAATCAATCAAACATGTCCATAATTACTGGGGAACTGAAGTGTTATTTTGCGGTTATACCACTATTCTTAAGTGACGGAACGAGAATTTGGGTAGTATTACTTTACAGTGAACAAATTAAAATAGTGATTATATTTTTTATATAATGACAACGTCTTAAGAGTTGATTGTGATTAACCAGTGATGACCTTCAACTACTTTTAATACACTAATTCAGACATAGAAGTAAGAACGTTCTTGTTACTAAAAATATAATTTAAAAACAAATCAATAAAACATTTGTAAAACAAAACGTAGTGACGTACACAGTTTTACATACACACTGATTAATAATAAATTTACGATAAAACCCAGATTCTAGTGTTGTATGATTTGTAAACTTACCACTGTTTCCCCCGAGGTGGGGGTGGGCTGATAAGCTCAAGGAAAATGTGTTGTTAAATTTCAACCATGTGTATTTAGATCAAACCTCATATTTTAGGTAAAAGTATTTTAGTATAGACATTTTGCTTATCTCCAGATACTACAGGAAGTCTGTTACATATCATAGTACTAACCACAAAAGGTCCTGTATTGTTATCTTGAGAATCTGTTTATGATTAACTAAGTACTAAAAAAAATTAATAATCGCACTTTATAAGAAAGATGATTAGTCACTTCTTCCATGTTAATTCTGTTGGTACCACGGTTTCCTTTCTAATAAACATAAACAAGTAAAATCGAGGCGAACGCTGATGATGAAAAGACTGCATAACAAAGGATCGTATATCCACTGAAATTGCATTGAAGGAGTGGTAGGTCGAATGCAATAGCACTGATTCTAATTTATATCGTTATCACATGACTTTTGATGTACTACAGACATACAAAACAACACAGGACATTAAACAACATAGGTATATGAAACAACACAGACACGTCAAACGACATAAACACATGAAACAACATAAACTTATGAAACAACACAAACAAGAAATATAACATGATGCAGATACGTGAAACAATAGAAACACACATGGATACCGACACAAAGAACTCCATCAACAAACACAAAACACACACACAACTGCCTAATATCATCGTAGAAGTCATCACTAGAACATATAAAAAACACACCTACAGAGGAAATCAAAGATTGAAATTGTTGTTATCAAACTGGTAGCTGAGGCCAGAATACTAGACAAAGGGACATATTAAGTAATGGACTCAAGGACTTTTATCTAGAACATATAACAATATCTTTACCGAGAACCAAACCTAACGTTAAAATATTAGAAATAAATGGAACACACTACCTCACAGACACAGAACAGATCCCAGATGAACTGTCACAAAACAATATTCACTACAGAAAAGTAAAACGAATCACCTCAAGTAAGACTCACACACACAGCCAACATGGTTAAAGTACACGAACACGAAATACTGGATAACCAGGGTCTAATATGTTACGGTATTTTGTTCCCCAGTGCCATCTGCCGACTCTTTCCGCTATATGCGAGGTTTCGATACCAATTGTGGGCTGAGCACAGACAGCCCATTACATAGCTTTATGCTTAATTCTAATGCAAAGTAAACTAACGATATTTTTCGCTGATATGAAATATTTCAAGTAGAAGAAATTAAAACACCAGTCATTGCTGTGACACAATGGTTCATTTGTTAACAATACGGTCATGTTTTGGCAGTCTACGATAAGAACATGTTGAAGCAACCTATAAATTCAAGATGTATAGGCTGGGGCAGATATCAATATAACTTAATATGCTCGAAAGTACACTAAACCCATATTGTTCTAACTGTAAGGAACGTCACGTGACAGAATATAAAGATCGTCCAAAATAAGAATAATAATTAAAGTAAACAAACTAATACACAACGTATGGAAACAAACCACACATGTCAATCAGCTACTAAGACGCCACTTCTTTCGACACCAATAACAAAACTCACAATAATATAATAATATGGAACAGAAGTGCACAACCACACAGTAAATTAGCATCTCACTAAAACAAACAAACACAGCAACAAAACAAACGATTTACAATCTGCCGTAACAACTGAACAAATGAATACTCAACCGTAAATTATATCGCTTCCAGACATATCAAAAACGTGTGTAAATTTATTTATTAGCACAGTAGATAAGATAACACCAGCTGTGATAAATGATGTTTGATTTCATCAGTGAACGTCAGAACTGCTGAGACAATAAGAGAGCAGTACTTCACTTTCCACAATAGTCAATAAACAGTTCATTCTTATGATCTCTTTCATAAATAGGATCTCGTGAGTTTTCACGTTTAAAAAATCCACGATACAATAGAACATTACCAAAGGTCACTGAACAGGCCATCTATAGCTAGATCCTATGCTACCATCTAAGTTATTTAGTGCCCGTTAGTCAGTTTTCAAATTTTGTGTTCGCCTTTTAAAGTTTCTGTCAAAAATATGTGAAGAAAGAACCTGGTAAAATATAATATATTGTAATAACTTTGCTATATTTTATCGCTGAGAAGGCCTAGAAAGGATCAGATGATTAAGGCGTTCTTGTTAATATGATGGTCGAGGGTTCGAGCCTCCGTCCCACTAAATATGTTAGAACTTCCAAATGAGGGTACATTATAAAGTTAAGTAAATCCCACTGTTCTTTGGTAAAGAGTGGGTGGTAAGAAATGATGATTACTTGCCTTCCCTCTAGTTTTACATTACTAAATTAGGGACCGTTAGCGCATGTAGCCCCCGTGTAGTTTTGCGAGAAATTCAAAACAAATAAATCCTTTCTGTTTCCGCCTGAACTACTTTTCCTCTTTTTTGTACTATTTCCTGTAAGAATATTCAAAGCGACGATTTGTTTTCTTTCCCCTCATATACATAAACACCCCTGCAATGCATCATAAACTCGTACCATATTTTTAGCGCCATGTTTAAAACGACGGTGTTCTTTCACGTGTGTCATCGGTTAAGTTTTGATAAATAACATGATACTGGTGTTATATACGTGTATGTATATAACTATTAAAACAGTTCTGTTAGGTAGTACTACACGTTGAGGATTCTTAAGACATGGAGATACAAGAGTTTCTGTTTGTCCCCATCTGGCTGGTGAACATTATTGCAGCTATGTTAGCAGTGTATGTGTGAGTAACTGTCATATCACCTTGAGTAATTGTTTCTTATTGTTATTCTACTATACACACAAACTTGCAGACTTCTAAATTAAATTATTGTCTTACACTACTATTAGGTAGATATGTTAATCTTTACCTGATTAAACAAATAATGAAAAACAGTGATTTATACGTCCAACGGCTGGACGTTCTCTATTATTTAATAAACTGCAACATCACTGAAGTTTTTTATAAACTGCGAACACCTGGTTCCAGGTTACCTTAGTTGTAAAACTTCGGATTTTTAAAATGGCGATTCAGGGTCGAATCCGTGTCATACCAAAAATATCCCCCACTCTTTCAGTTATAGGTGTTTTATAAGAGTGAAACTGTTTGCGTGACTAGTGGATGTGTAGGTGCAGCCTTGTTTGTGACAAGTACTTAACATTTATAGAGAGACTTGTAGTTATGAAAAAATTGTGTCACCGAAAAAGTAAAAATGCAAGATTATTATATTCAGTTCGATATACTCTTACCAGATTTATTTTATTTTTGACCTACTTGTAGGTAGTTTGATCTAATTTGATATCTAATTTCGAAAACTGCTTAATCCGCAAAAGTTAACACAGTGATACAGTATAACATGAGAACGGTCATAAGGTGTTGTCTCCCCCCCCCGTAACTTATTTAATATTCATAAAATTCTTCAAAACATAATGTCTTTCTTTTCACCATTGGTATCTTTATGTATTTTTATGTCACTTTCAATGTTTAATCTATAAAAAACAAAATATAAGCACAATTTCCTATCCTTTGTTACCTACGAGTTGTTGTTTTTTTCCCAACGGACGAGTTATACAGCTAGTATTATGTGATTAACATTATTACATGAAACACTCACGGATATTTTAAACTAAAAGTATGATATAAAGAAAAACATACAAGAATAACACGATGAACTTGACAACAATCGGATGTCACCAATTCTGTGTGTATCTCTGACACCGTTAATAAGATACGAACATAAACTACTACTAATCCTTCACAATGCTTCACTTTGTGTTTGAATTTAGGCATAAAGTTACACAATGGGCTATCTGTGCTCTGCCTACTACTTGCATAGATACCATTTTTTAGCGTATAAGCCCTTATACTTACAGCTAAACAATCGGAACTGTTTCACCATGAGTGATCTAACGTGTTTTATTACAGAGATATTTTATTGTGGTTATTTCTTACAGATTGTAGGACGTAGGAGACAGAAAAAATCCATTCAGTTTTGTTTTAAAAAAGAATAAAATTTAATAACATATTTTGGGTTTCGTTTGGACTAATCAGTTTAACTGTATTGTTTGATTATAACTCTATACAACAAAATCTTTGCGTTTTGTTTTTTCCTGGGCAGACATTGTTATTTCCACGTTGCTTGTGCCTGAAGTAAATGGAAAAAAACATTTTTTTTCCTCAAACTTTGCTTTTTAACCTGAGTTACTTTATCCATTTTCCAGAACATTCTAAATAGATTCAGTGTTAAGTAACTGATGGAGAATTTTTCTCGAACTTACAAGAATTATCAAGAATTTTTTAGAAATTTCTAGAACTTTCCATACTAATATATATTCAGGGGCTCACCACTTGAGTTTAGTTCCAGCTGCGAAAGTGAACACAATGACCTATCTGATTTTATCAGAGATGGCATCATGAAGCTGCAAGCATTCTCCAGATGCATTTTGCCGAGTATGTTGCCAGTTTATCAAGACAAGAGCGAAAAAGTACTCTGTGACAGCATCTGCTAAAATTTGTTAAACCTACAAGGCATATTTCGGCATGCCTGTCGGAAATGAAGACAAACCCTCTGCAAAAAAAAAAAAAAAATCCAGAAGGTAAGTCGGACAATTTTTTGCTTGCTTGAATAGTAAGATTTTATATTTACAAATTTTAGACCTTTTAAAATTTAAATATCTTTTATGTTTTAATCTCCAATCATTTCGAAAAATATCACATACAATATTTTGCATGAACCTCTCACACATTAGTTGTGGATGAAATAATAACATAATAACAATTTTATTTTGCTCTTTAAAGATCCAGATTATAATTTCAGAGGTGCAGCTGGTGAGAGAAACCCATACTTCCCCAACCAAAGAGACTTCAATGATTTGATCAGAGATCTTGGTCTAAAAATTCGAATGCCGAGACTATATTTGGGGGCTTATATGTTAAAGTGATTTACATTATAGTCGCAAATCTCGAAACACTATTCACCTCTAAACATTTTTGTTCATTTTTGTTTAAATACATGTAAATCTTGATTCATATATTGTTTTATTCAGTCCTTATGTAAATGAAAATGTGTAAATTTTCATATAAAATAGGCTAATTTCTAAATTTCATTATCCAGGTCACAAAAGCAAAGTTTGAAAGGAATAACGGCCATTTTCTGTACTTTTACAACATAAGCAATTAAGAAATAACACAAAATATCCAGGAACAAAATTTGCGTTACATAGAATATTATATTGTGATAAGTAATATATTTATCCAAACCTCTTTCTAATCAGTTTGATTGTGTAGTTTCTTTATAATGTATTATAATTCTAATATATTTATAAAATTATCTCTTTCTCTACCATTATTTATCAATGAAGTTTTACGACATAAAATGTACAGCGAAAATATTTATGAAATCGAATTTTAACATTTGTTTGTTTTTATTTGTTTTGTTTTTTTATTTATGACACGTAACATGACTCAACTCGCAATGTCCTCATCGCCATACATGTTTTCCATTTCAAAAGTGACAACCAATACCATTTCTCGTGGGATAGAATAAGTGTAAAAACTGCCGGTGGATGAACGTTGACTTGTTGTTTTCCATCTTGTCTATCACATCAAAATTATGGATGTCTAAAGCAGATAGCCCTAAAGTAGGTGTGCGTGAACTTTAGTAAACAAAGAACTATTTAATGACCCAAGACGCAATCATGGTATAAAATTTTAAAGTGTGTAGGTGTTCTTTAGTACAGATGTGGTTGTAAACATATTAGTAATGTATTAAAAGTACTTTCTTTCAGAGAATGAAAATATAATGAATATCGGGTATCTGCTGTGTATACCGAAAAGAGTCGAACCTTTGGTTTTAGTGATGAACATCTGAAGACGTATTGATGACTCACCGAGGAATAGCATGGATATTGATACCAGAACCGCAGGAACTTCAAACTTTGAACAAAAATAGTTGCTTTCCCACTCGAGTAAGTTCTCTGTACTGCATCAACATGTCTACTAGCGATATGAAACAACCAAATGTTGTTCACTTGAACTATATGTAAGTATTTTAATGCCATTATTCATAAGCATCGGTTATCGTATTAAGTTAGTACTAATGTTGTTAACAGTATCAGAAGTTCACTAATTTGAAACATACAGACAAGTTATGATAGTAAATGTTTTTTTTTTTTTCTAAATAAAGCAAATAATTCTGTTTTGGAATTTACAAAGGAAATTTATATAACTTTACGTCACATGTACTTGTGTGTACTTAACATTATTTGAAGCCATAGATCAATGGTTGATACTCTTGCTCTGAGTCTCAACATCTTGAGGTACGGAACAGAAATGACAGGAATATTACAGTGTTAGAAGTCTGCAGGTTTTTAACCACAAAAATCAAATATCCATACCCGTGGTAGGCAGAGAATATATAGCCTATTATATCGTTTCCCTATTATTCACATTAAAAAAACAGGTGTCCAACAAATGCCATCTGCAGATATTTTAAGACACCACAGCATAGCAACTGTATGTTTCTTTTTTAGATAAAACAAATTATAACGAAATATCCGAAAACAGTTGAATCGTTTATTCACTAAAAGAGGAAGTTGTTAATACATATAGAGTACTTGATGAAATAAATATGGTAATACATCAGGATATCCTCTCTAGTTAGTGATTTGGTTGTATTTATACATGTTGGTTTTGTTTATATTTCATTGTTGGTTGGATTTATACAAAGTTTAATCTAAACTATAATGTTATACTTTGTGCGTTTTCTTTCCACGAGATCTTTAATATTAACAAATTGCTGTTTGTTTATTTATTTTTTACTTTGATGATAGACATAAAAATTAAAGATTTCATATAAAATGTTATATTTTTATAAATATTTTATATACTACCTACATTAAAGTTGATTCATAAAATCAAAAACAATAAATAATTATTTACTAAATATAAGAATAAAAATAGATCAGTATTTAAACGTTCCCTCTGGTGTTGATGACGCGATTAACATGTGAATAGTCAACATTATGTTAATAAACTATTAATAAATATGTGATCATTAATTTGCATATCAATCACATCAAAATAATTGATCAACCTTTAAATAGTAAAGCGTTAATCATAAATTAGTTATTAATTATCATATCATTTCTATATGCACATCTACATACGTCTGCCTGTATTCAACCATGCGAACTATTACATAATATAACATAATGTTTAGAGTCAACAAGTAACCTGTTGGTCCATCTCGACTGTTCCATCCACTAAGCTAAACAAAATATTTATATAAAATAATAATAATTTAAAGCCAGTCCTTATCATTCATATATCTATCAAGCATTATTTTAAACTATCTATTTCCACAACAGCCGAAGGCATTCCATTCCACAGGATAACCACCCTATTTGAAAAATAAAATTGTCTTTTGCTGAAGTCAGCTTCAATTTTCTCTAACTCTATATTTATGTCTCCTACTTCTATATTAAGTGTTAAAAATGTTTATACATGAACATTATCAATTCCTTTTACCATCTTGAACATAGCCCGGCATGGCCAAGCGTGTTAAAGCGGGCGACTCGTAATCTGAGGGTCACGGGTTCGCATTTCCGTCGCGCCAAACATGCTCGCCCTTTCAGCCGTGGGGGGCATTATAATGGGACGATCAATCCCACTATTCGTTGGTAAAAGAGTAGCCCGAAAATTGACGGTGAGTGATGATAACTAGCTGCCTTCCCTCTAGTCTTACACTGCTAAATTAGGGACGGCTAGCACAAATAGCCCTCGAGTAGCTTTGTACGAAATTCAAAAAACAAACAAAACAACACAAACAATCTTGAACACTTCAATCAAACCTCCTCTTACTCTTCTTTTTTTCAAGAGAAAACAGTTTCAAGGATCTTAATCTCTTCTCATATAACAACCTCTGCATCCAAGATGCCACTTTAATAACCCTCCTCTGAACCATTTCCAACAATTGAATGTCTTTCCCAGTGTAAGGAGTATAACACTCCATATATAGCCTAATTACTGATATATACAATGTAATTATAGCTACTTTAGACTTCTATTCAATATTTCTTTTGATACAACCTAAAATCGTATTTGTCCAACAACAGATAACAGCACACTTCTTTGCTTGTTTCAGAACTGATCAACCATCATACCAATATCCTTTTCTTTCATGACGCTGTTAAGGTTATTCGAATTACCTTGCATTTATTACAATTAAATCCCTTTTGTAATTTATTTCTCAAACTCCCTAAATGATCTAAATCATTTTGTAAGGAAGCATCAGCTCCCAAAATTTTAATATCATCAGCAAATTTAAGTAATTTATCGACCATTCCTTTATTTATGTAATTAATGTAAATCAAAAAGACCAATGGTCTTGCGACTAAGTCCTGAGGTACATCACTTACAACATTAATTCGGTTTTACTGAATTACATTTGAAAAATCCTCTATTTTTCTACATCTCAATATTCTTTCGTTTAATTTACCTTTCTTTACCCTTACCACTATCTAGTCAAGACATTTCTTACTTAACTAATTAATTCCACAATTACTTCTATGGCCTTTATCTTTAAATGCTTTTATCAAAGTCTTATACTTATTAATTAGCTCCTCTGACTTATTCTTCCATATATGGTTAGCCCCTACATGTACAATAAAAACTGCATAGTTGCCAGTTCCCTTCATAATATATTTCTTGCTGTTTCAGTTATGCCTTCCACTAGTACCCTAGGTTAGCATAATCTTAGTCGTTTCTCCCTATTTACCTCACAGACTATTCTATCCATATACTGTGTCAAGTGATCACTTTAAAGTACAATATCTTTAAGTTCATAATCCACACCCTTGTCTAGTACTTTTGCTTTCCCTCCCTCCAACAATTACCGTCTAGGCAGAAACGGTATTAGTAAAACACCAACTTCAATGGAATCATATTGAAGTGGAAATGACCACGTTACAAAATAATGTATATCAGAGGTATAATACTGTATAGAATGGCACAACAATCCGTGAAATGACACATATGATGTTTAAATTGTAACTGATAATGTTAAACTAGATGTCATTGGTATTAAGTAAATTAGTAATAAATGTTGTATTTGACAAAAACAAATTTAATAACGTTATAATTTTATTTCTTCAATAGTTTTGAACAAATTAAAAATGTTTCTCTACTGACTCTGTATTCAAGTATTAACAACGAGAAGATATATTTTAATGTAATGAAAGATAACTTTTTACAAATAACAAACCTTTTTTTACAGTAAAAACATTTTTAATCGTATGAAAAGATGTTTTTGTCAGTTCTCATTTTCAATGTCCTTACTTTTACATACACACGAACCTATTCCACTAACAATATCACGTAACAACACGGATACAGAAAACTACAGCTGTAACAAACAAAACGTGGCGTATGAATTAATATTCGTGCATGTATTAAAACATTATTTAAAAACGTCCACAGTGCTAAACATATAGTCTGGATGGAAATTTGTCAATACTGTGTAATTTTCTATTCTTTCTTCTACCATCAGTACATAATAACCAACATTCGTTAATAACAACATCAAACTAACAGGACGAACAACAAAGTTCTACCCGTTTCTTTCATTGTTTAATCTGTTGTCTATTTTACAGTGAATCAGTAAGATTATTTGAGTTGATGTATATTCCACACGTTACCTTGTAGTAAGTATAAATCAGCTGTCTATTGTTCTCTTGATGGTTAATGTTTCGTTTGTCACTTAAATAGTTAGAATAAATGCTGATTAGATAGATATGGAACCATACTTATAATAAATATTCAGCATATTTCACACTTTACAGAACATGTTTGGTAGATATAATTCACGTTATAATATCTGACTAGTTATTAAATCTATATTCACGCTTACTCTTTGATATTTTCTCAGTTTAAAGTTCTTGTTACCAATATCCACAGTGACTTCACAATTTACTGTTATTATTGTTAATATCTACAATATCCGTCAGTGGTACAGCGGTATGTATACGGACTTGTAATGATAGGAACCAAGTTTTTTTACCTATGGTGGGCAGAGCACTGACAGTACATTCTGTAGCTTTATGCTCAATCACATACACACAAATATCCACTACGATTTCACCGTATACATTTCTGTTGTTAATATCCACAGTGTTTTCTCAGTTCGTTATAAGTAATTTGTTAGTCTTATAAAACACTACTGATGAATTAACCCGGATATAGGCTTCACCATAACCACCTTCGAGTTATCCAGTTCGTAGCTACTTCTCAAGGATTTTGGTTTAGATGTTAATCGATTTTTATTCTAGTCGATATGATATACTCGGAAATATCTTTAAAAGTTATTAAAAGTAAACATACTTAATTAAATAAGAAAGTATACTATTTATATTTTATTATTCTGACATGATATAACGCTGAAAGCAGGACTCCCTTCCGACTTCAAAATCAGTATATTTATAAATTATATTACAAAAAGAAGTAAAATGATCTAAAATTAGAATAATATTTTTATATTCCCCGACTTGTGCCATTAATTTGCAAACACAATTTTAAACTCAATCATTTTTCTCAACAACGAATTTTTGAACAGAAGTTTTTAAAAGAAAGAGAACAAAAATATTATTAATCACTTATAAATCTTTTCTATTAATCGTTTTACTAACTTAGATTTTGTTGCAATAAAAAAGAAGTATCTTGTACAAGGTGTGAGGTCATGAGTTACGGGCGTTTTTTTTTAAATTTGTCCGTTTCATAATAAATATCAAAGATCACGAAAGTTTCAATACGTCATAGTGTAGTCGCTTTTCACAATTTGGCGAAGCAGTATTAGAAGCATGCTTCTGATAAGATATTATTTTTAGGACTGTTGTATTTTAACTCTATGCCCTTTTCATATTCACTTAGGCATTTTCTAGAATTAAAAAACATATAAATATTACTCCAATTTTTTTCTTATTTGGAATTTCGCGCAAAACTACTCAAGGGCTGTCTGCGCTAGCCGTCCCTAATTTAGCAGTGTAAGACTAAAGGGAAAGCAGCTAGTCATCTCCATCTACCACCAACTCTTGGACTACTTTTTCATTAATAATAAAAGCAAAAACAATAAATATCAATTATTTATTAAATACAAAAATAAAAACAAACAGCATTAAAACGTGCCCTCTGGTGTTGATGACGCGATCATAGTTAGAATGTGAATATTCGATATTATAATGATAAACTATTAATGAATATGTAATCATTAATTTGCATTTCATTTGCATCTAATTAATTAATCAACCTTTAAATAGTAAAGCGTTGATTAGAAATTTATTAATTATCATATCATTTGTATATGCACATTTGCAAATGGCTTCACACTTCCGCCTGTATAGTGTCATGTGAACTACATACATAACATAATGTTTAGAGTCAACAAATAAACTGTTGGTCTATCTCGGCTATGCTTATCATTCATATATCTATGAAGCATTATTTTAAATTTACTCAGATATACTACTGAGATTGGAATGACATTAGTTTCCAATTAGTACTTGTTCACTAATCAAAGACTTACAAAATTAATGGCAAGTAGCTTACATATCACGTCAATGAGCTGCATTTAAAGTAAAATACTATCTGTTCTAGTAATTTTTTTCGTTTCTCCAAATCTTATTTTAAGAAGCTTAGAATTTGTGTAATTGTTTTCTTCAACTTTGTTTTCATCTATCAGTTGTTGAAGATAAGGAATACTGCTTAAGTTATCATTAGTAAAAACTGAAGAAAAAGTAGAATTTAATAATCTATTCATTATATAACCATCAGATACAAGCCTTCCTTTATCATCCTTCAAGTATCCTATCCCCATCCTAACATACTCTTTACTCAAAACGCACTTTATAATCCTTACTGTTAATACTTTCTTATTCTTCTATGATATTTTAAATATTCTATAACACCAGTGAGTTTAAAATTCTTACAACTGTGATGCTTTTCTTTAATTGTATGTTTTATACGTTTTGTGAGCCAACCTGTTTTTATACTTGCAGCTACCTTGTTTTTTTCTGTACGATATACATTTATTTAAAATATTCAGTTTTTCTCTTTAAGAATATTCCCCATTTTTCTAAGTGGCCTCAAACAACTCAGCTGCGTAATTCAGATAATTCTTGTTTAATCCTTTCAAAATGTACTTTTTTACATTTGGAATCAGAATATCATTATTCTTGATTTCCATATGCAGTAAAACATCAAACCTAAAGCAGTAATGATCACTTGTATCTGTGTGTTCAAACATTTCTTCTCTCCGAACCATTTCTACTTTAAAAGTTAACAAAAATTCTAAAGTAGAATTATTGTTATTGTTTTCCTTACACAAGTGGTGAAGATATCCATCTTGAAGTGTTTCCAGAAACCTTTCTTCCGCATGGTTTGACTCTAGCTTTTTCCAATAATTATGACTTCATTAACAGCTCAAATCTTAATCTCACTGTAAAGTTTCTCAGTAATCTCATGAGTTTCATTTGGTGGTCTGTAACAAGTTACTGCTTAGAGCTTTTTCCCTTAATATCCACTAACAGAAACCCAAATAGATTCAATTTGTCACGCAGGAGGCAGGGCTCGTTTACGACTACAAAATAAGTATATTTATAAATTATATGACAAGAAAATATAGAGCGATCTAAAATTCGAATAATGTGTTATAATTGCCCAACTTGTGCCATTAATTTGCACACATGAACATTAATAAAGTAAATTTAAAACCCAAGGATTTATTTCTACAACGGATTTTTGAACAGAACTTTTTAAAAGAAAGAGAACAAAAATATTACTACAAACTTGTAAATATTTTCTGTTAATCGTTTTACTAATTTAGTTCCTGATATTAAGAAAATTGTGTTACAGTACAGAAGAAATATCTTGTCCAAGGTGAGACGTCATGAGTTAGGGACGTCTGTCAAATACGTATCCGTTTCATAGTAAAGATGAAAGATCGCAAAATCTTCAATACGTTATAGTGTTTTTTACAAGTTGGGGAAGCAGTATTAGAACTATATTTGTTATAAGATATTATTTTTAGGGCTGTTGTATTATAACTCAACGTTCCTTTTATAGTCCCTCGGGCATTTTATATAATTAAAACAAAATATATAAATAGTATTCAAACCAAATCATACTGACAATATTCTTTGTCAATCACATGTTTTGCTCAATCCAATGCTTTTCAGTTTTACTGGGATACAACAGATGTAATAGCGGTCGAAACTCTATTCTTACAGATCATTTGGTATAATTACAATTATTTTGGTATGATTAGCAATGGATAAGTCGAACATTGATATTTGTAGCTGTTTAACATAGTGGTAAAGAATGTCATGAGACCTGAGAATTTCAACATTAGAAATGTGTTAGATATGTGAAGAGTTTGTTTGAATTTCGCGCAATGTTACACGAGGACTATCTGCTCTAACTATCCGTAATTTATCAGTAATAGACTATAGGAAGGTGGCTAGTTAACACCAACCATCACCAATGTAGTTGGAGGAAGGTCAAGTATGTCTTGTGTGACTGGAATTCGAGCCTGGAACCCAAAGAGTGTGAGCCGTGCATCCCTTTCCACCAGGCCAAGCTGGCCCACACATGTAGAGAAGGAGTAGTGTGGTGGGTTACATACATCTATAGGGTGAATATTCTGGTATTAAACACTTGTGACGGCAATACTTTTATTTTATGGAACTTTTTTTTTCCAAACTGAAACAAACAAAATTAGAACAAATAATAAACACTTCAATAATTTTATTTTTCAAAATCCAACAACAAAATTTTAGAACAAAAATATATCTTTAAAATAAGATTAGAGATATTATGTCTGTGTATTGTTTAACTAGTAGAGATACTGTAGGAATGATTTTTCCATGGATCTTCCAATAATCTAGAAGGTTGATTTCTTCAGCAATGTAAGAACTATCGAGGTAGGTGTTGATCTCTGTATCATCTAAAGATGAGGCGGCTGGTGTCTTGGAGGAAACAAATACATTAGATAGCTTTTTTTTCTTCTAAGGGTGGAACATCCCTCTTTTGGTTCTATAGTTGCAGGACCAGATGTTGTGAAAAGTTTCTTAACTTCTTGATGCAGGTTTCATTTGGTTTCATATACCATAGTTGTAGTTAAACATCAGTAAAGTATAAACATGGGATCCAATGTCGCACTCAAGCAGAACGTTACTCTTACTGAATCAGTCAGGCGTGAACATAATTCTTCAGTGGAGTGACAAAATTGAAGTTATATCTGCAGTGTATGTTGTCTATCTCAGTCGTCAGCCTATAAACACATGGCACAACATAACTGATAGTAATCAGTATACATCAGTTTACATGTTTTATTTGTAGGTTTTACTGACGTTCCACCTCTTTCACACATAACAGTGTTAAGTTTGGTCATTAAATTTTTGAATACTATTAAGTTCATTAAAAATGTTTTATTTCATCAAAACGTAACATTATTGGTATGATGTGAATATCATTACAAGACTCTTTATGGTACAAAGTCAAAAAATGTACAGTTTTTAACTCACCTACTAACTTACTGGTTTCCTTACTAACTCGATGATGCTTATATTATTTTAATGTTTTATCCCACGTTTGTAAAAAAATTTAGACGTGACAGATACACATATAGACTTTCGTTAAATAATGCCTTAAGTTAATATACATTTATAACAAATTTCTATAGAATCCGAAACATTACGTCGAATCTAGATACCTGGAGAATTTCCAGACGTCATACGTCATCACTACATCATGCAAAAACTCCCTTTAGAAAATATATAAAACGTTTAAACTATAACATAATACGTAATGTAAAACAATATCAATTTATGAGCTTCATATTAAGTTTATCACAATACACTCCAATATAGTAACTTCCGGGTTTGTACTCAAGCAACTTGTACTTACTTATTTCTTGTTTTAGTTGGTGGGAAACACTTCACTAATGTCAATTACTTCATGACTTGACCATTGAGTTTCCGCACTTGAATGATTACGAAGTCAATGAGAACAGAAATGTCGAAAGGTTTAGAAAGATCTATAGAGACGGTGCTTTTATGTAGTAAAACAAATACAGCTCTGGGTCGACATCACAGAGAGCACCAAGTTGGACGGGTCGATTTCTTCACAGGAGGAGATAACTTCAGGTTCAGTTGATTCTGACCAACACCCAAATGCCGTATAGTGTATTTCTACAGTTTTTAAATACAATAACCTCAAAGCTAGCATACAAACATATTACAGTCGGACTTATTATGAAAAGAATAGCGCCCGTGGCTCAGCTGTAAAGCTCAAGTCTTGTAACAATAAAAATGGAGCTTCAATACCAGTAGTGAGTTTCATTGTGTAATTTTTTTGCTTAAAAGCTAATGTACAAACAGAAAGTGCTTAACTGTCTAAAGTTCATTTAAACGTTGTCGAAATGAAAGTCTGGTAACACATAACAATGATATAGGTTTAATTGGTATGATTTAGTTTAAATTTCATTCAAATATATATCAGAGTTATATGTGCTTGCCGTATCTAATTTAGTAGTAATAAACTAAAGGCAAGTAGTCATCACCACCTACCATCAACTCTTGGGCTACTCTTTTACCAATGAATAGTGGGATTGACCGTAACTTCATAACGACCTTATGGTTAAAAGAGTAAGCATGTTTCGTATGACATATTGCAACGAAGTCGTATTAAACAGGATATCTATAGAAGTTCATACAAATGTGTCTTTTCTTAGAGCAAAGCCACATTAGGCTATCTGCTACCACACAAATACATTAAAAGAAGTATGAACATATAATGCTTGTGGTTGTTTCTCTGTTTATTTATTTTGAGGAATATCAAGTACAGTGTCCACACATAAACCACTGTTCAGCTTCAGAAACTGAAAACAGTCCTCAGTTTTACAATATAATCTTTGATGTCATTCGTTCAAGTGAAAATATTTACTTTCAGATTCAGAAAAGCAAAAAATCACGTCATGTTGATCATCTTTGTCGATTTCTTTATTTGTATGACCAGTTAAGTAACAACACCATTACAATTAGAAAGTTTTAATCTATCATTATTTGTGGGTGACTTCTTATTATACAACCAATAGATCTTAAAAGAAACTACCTGAACTACCTTAATGATCTGTAATACACAACGACTCCCTCTTAAGATAATCTATCAAACTGTGGATAATTTTAACGTTGTGTATACAAGTCTAGGGTTAGGAATACAACTTATACGCACGTAAGCAGAAATTATATCAGAAATCCATATTGTGTGGCTCTAACCGTCTTTGATTTTTGAATCATAGAACCAGAGGAAAATGAGCCAATAAATAGTAATCGCCACCACAATAACTGTGAAACGAGTAACGGGACTGACTGTCACTCTTATATCGTACCAGCAGGTGAAAGAGCTAGGCATGAAGCCCAACTCTCAGACCTGCTGATGCACAGATGTAATACAATACCAAACTACCACTATCGTATTTTTAAAAGTCTAAAAGTCTTGGTGTAGAAAAATAAAGTCTGTTGTAATAATTATGGATGAACTGATAATACTTTTGAACTTTATCAGATAAATACTGCAAACAGAGGGAATCGAACAAGATATGGATATCACAGAATATTGCTCAATATGTACCAGTTGAGTTTATGTTAAGGAATAATAAACTAACTTTACACAATGTGTAATACACAATGAAAAGTACCTGTATTACCACTTAAAACAACGTATGTACTCACTTTATTGCAACAGCTTATGTACTCAGTTTAGTTGGGAATGTCGCTTCACTTCTACCAAGTAAACTCCCACTCAACTGTTGTGTTCTTTTGCAAACTATGCTCAAACTCCTGCTCGAGAATAGTGTTCTACAGTGGACTGTTGTTAAAAGCCAACTCAAATACAGTGTTCTACAGTGGACTGTTGTTAAAAGCCAACTCAAATATAGTGTTCTTTAGTAAAGTGTTTGTGAAGTCTCACTCAAATACAGTGTTCTAAAATTATGGTTAAGGTCCTTCTAACTAAAGTTCGTTCGGTATACGATGGGTAAAGTCTCACTCAATACAAAGTAACGAAAGTATTTTTCAAATTACGCTGAAGAAAGTAAGTTAATAAATAATCCGGGTTTACATGACCAATAGTTGTAAATAAAAAATTATCTAATTATGTATTTAAGTTCTAGAAAAACGTGCTTAACTTGTACCACGTGATAAAATGCCTGCAGAGCTTGTTCCAGACGTTAAATCACATGACTAAATAGTAACATATTAAAGTTCTGTCAGTCGCTAAACTATAAATATATATATATATATGTATATACAGAAATGTGCTGAGCTTGTATCAGTCGATAAAACATATACATACATATATATATATAGACAAAAATCCACTAATCTCTTGGCAGTCGCTAAACCTTACGTAATGTCTCTCAGGACAGATTTTCTCACAGCTTCAAACACATAGGTTAGAGTTGCGTTCTTAAGGGCTACATGGTGGTCAGTGAACGGGGGCAAAAAAATTGAATTTTTTCTCTTTTATTTTTTGTGTATGTACATGTATGTGTATTTACGTGCATATTACAGGAGACAGGGTCCATACCTTTAAAATCCAAGTATACGAAATTATGGGTGTTCAGAGCTCATGCGAGACGATTATGGGTGTCGTTATGAATTCTGCGAGATCAATACAGGTGTGTGACTGATCTGGTTATGGTATTATTAAAACATCCATTTTAACGAAATCATATTGAGGTAAAAATCGAACAACTTAGTTGAAAGTTAGTGCTTATAAATGTCACTGCAATTATATAAATCAAAACATAGTAATTGAATACTGTAACTGAATGGCACAGCCAACCGGTAAAATAACACATAACGATGATATAACTGCAACTAATAACTACCATGAAAATAATAACTACTAATGATCAACTGGATATCATGAGCAGTAAGTAAATTAATACTTGATATAAAAACAACTTCAATAATATTATAATTTAAAATAATAACAATGTTCTTTTACTGATACTGTATTCATCTTTTAAATAGGAAAACACGAACAAAATATTTTAATGTAATGGAACATGAAAAGATCGGTTTCACAAAATAATAGACGTTTCTTTTATAACAAGATTTATGGTCGTTTTCATTTTCTTTGGTGTCATTTATATACAAATACTAACATACACTGCTAACAATATGTACAACACAGTAACACCACGGATACAGAAATCTATATTTCTGGTAATACGTGACGTCCGTAATTAATGCATCTCCACGTATTACGTAGTTCTTTCGTAATGTTCACAGTGTTTGAAACACAGTCTGAATAGAAATCCAACAGTATGATGAAATTTCCTTTTCTCTCTTCCACCAACACTATATAACAAGCGACAGTTGTTAATATCAACATAATGCCAACAGAATGAAGAATAGGGCTCTTCTCGCTGCTTGTATTTTTTTGACTTGCTGTATTTTTTACGGTGGATCATTGTTCAGTTTTATATTTTATGATAATTACCAATCATCTTTGTGTAGTTCTAATGATGGTCTTTGTTTATCAGATAAATTTGTTACCATATTTAAAATAAATTTTATCATATGTAAGAATGTACACAGAAATGTTTCGAAGAGACAATTCTCGTAAAAATTCTCAAGCTAAGTTTATGATTACAGAATGATACTTTTAGTGTTTACAGCTCTTGTTGTTAATATACACGGACCTTTAAAGGTGTAAATTCCTTATTGTTATCAACTACAGTGTTTACACACTATACAGTTCTGTTATTAATATCCACGTTTATAGAGTGATAGTTCTGTTGTTAATATCTATGGTGGTTTATGATTTTTATTTCTTGTTATTCATAACCTCTACTCCACAGTCACTTATGAATTATTAATTAGACTAATTAGAAGTGATGAATGATTATATTAGGATTTATACCAGATTACAACCACCTATTATTCACAGTGTAGTGTTCTATTGTTATTATCCGTGGTGTTTTCTTAGTTCCTTCTAAGTAATTGATTGGTGTGATAAAACACTTTTAATGAATTCACTTTGAGTTAGCCTCCACTATAACCATCTTCTTGGAGTTATCCAACTAAAAGCTGTTAAAAGAGAGGTTATTTTTACTGCTATGATGCAGTTACAAACACCATTCAAAACGTGTTAAAATTACTACGATTTACTTGTAAGAAAGCTATATGATTTCTATATAAGCAAGAAGCACAGTTCATTTACTAATACAAAATTAGTATATTTGTTAATTATATGATAAAAATAGATAAAGCGATCTAAAAGTAGAATAATATTTTATATTTACCCAACTTATGCCACTACTATACACACACAGGAGCATTAGTACAATAAACTTTAAACCTCAGGACTTATTTCTACAACTCTTATTTTACCCAGGTCGATGAAATAGTTTCATGAACTGCAATGCTAAGTCTGTTGTCACGATCGTTTGAAACGTAAGTATTTAGTCCTACACAATTTATGATAAAGAATTTCTTTACAAGTGTTCTCGGATAATGTGTTATTAATTAATATAATAGAAAATAACAACAAAAAATGTTGATCAAGGTGAGATTTCGGGGAACAGCAGGTGAATATGAAAAACAGAACAAAATGAAGCATAGAATATATAGAAAAATTGAAAACGCATATATCAGAGACCAAGAGAAAATACTAATATCACTTTGTTTCTTTCTTTTGAAGTTACACGAGGGTTGCCGTAGAGAAAAGGTATTCATTACTACCTGCTGACAACTCTGGTGCTACTATTTTAATGAAGAATAGTGGTATTTATCGTCACATTATAACGCCCAACTGCTAGAAGGGCGAACATGATCGGTATGACGGGGATTCGAACCTGCCATTAAAAAAAACTCTCACAGAATAATATTTTTGTGAGAAATAATATTAATAATTCAACCAGTTTTTCAAAACAAAGAGAACAGAAATATTACATGAAACATCTAAATCTCTTATATTATTTGTTATACTAAATTAACTTTTTGATAAAAATATAGTTTCAACGTAATAATATAGAGACCTCTCCATCCCGGGTACCATTTTAGTAACCCTTCACGGAACCGTGTCCAACAATTCAATGTCTTTCCTTAGGTAAGGAGCACAACCAGTGGCCTATACAATGAAATTATAATATCTTTAGGCTTTTATTCATTCGGTATTTCTGTTGATAAAATCTAAATTATTTTATTTCCTACTGAGAACAGCATACTGTTTGGATGGCTTAAGATACTTACCAATCATTACACCAAAATCATTTTCTTTCATTACACTTTTAACATTATTTCCATCCAAATAATAATTATAATTAAAACTATAATGTTTCAAATATATGATCTTGCATTTATCACAATTAAAACCCATCTATGATTTATTTGACCAATTAACTAAATAATCTAAATCTGTTTATAAATCAGTAACACCCTCTTAATACCCAGTAACACCCAACACATTAATATCATGTGCGAATTTAAGTCCTTCGTCTGTGTCTTTAATGTAAATACAAAAGAGTAATGGTCTTAAGACCGGGTCCTGAGGTATATCACTGTACAATTACATAACTTATCCGTCACACTTGTTGAGACAAGTTTCTTCACAAGCCTTCAACGTGATACTTTGTCAAATGCTTTCTGTACATCCAGAAAAGCCAAATCAACACATTTTCGTATGCAGTGAAAATTTCAAACATGGAACTCTACCTATTTAATCTATGTTTTACAACATCAACTGTCATGTTGTGAACGGCAATGTTTATGGTAAAAGTGTGCTTGGAATACTATGATCATTCATTCATCTAATACACGAAAAATTTTAAAGGGCTAAATAAAGAAGGCAATGTTTAAAAATAATAGACTTAGCACTAATACTTTGTAAAACAAGTATAATTATAAATTTACAATGTTTCAGATCAGTATGCTACTAAAGAAACAAAAATGAAGCGTTACGAATGTCTTCTGAACAAGTCGTCTGTGACTGAAGTGAGTATTACATTACTATTTGTATTTGTTTAGTACAGTGGTAAAGAATGTTATTTCGACTGAGAATTATAATATTAGAGATGTGATAGACACGCGTAAAATTTGTTTGGGTAGGTTTCTTATGACTTTTGAGCGAAGCTACACAATAGCTACCCTCGATGCGCGTTCCCTATATGATAGTGACAGATTATATTTATACTGTATCATGCATGTTCTGATAATATTTGTATTATACCATGCACGTAGTGATGATATTTGAACTATATTATACTTCTAGTCACTATAGCAGTACTTAAGAGCTTCTGTTGTGATTAGTCTAGTGTATCCTTTATTTCTCATACATATTTGCACGTATTAAGAAAGATTGTATTAATACGTATTATTGATAATGATTACACGTAATTTCTTAATGTATAAAACTCGTTAAATATTTTCTGAATTCATTATTTAGCACGATCCTAAATTGGTAATTATCTTTAACATAAAACAATTAGTTCTGTATTAGTATCTTATACAGACATGCTTGAGTAAAAAAAATATGAAAATATATTATTTCCAGAACTATTTTATCAAAGAAATACATATGTTCTTTTGTTCTTGCAAAATATCAATTATATTACATTTTTTTCACGTTTGTTGCAAATCTCTTACAACTCAATATAACTGTAACAAATAAGTCATCCTTTGTTGTTAGTGACACTGTTTATTTCTGTTTATTCGTCAGAGAAACGTTATAGAACTTTGCCAGAACCAGACTGCCCCGGGTTTATCAAATGTAGAATTTCTGAACAAATTCAGTAATAACTTAGCTACCAGATTCCAGGTAAATCTACTCATAAGAATTAACAGAATATTTTCAAGACAATGTTTACCTGAGCATTACCAGTTTGTTTCAAATATATTTTTCAAAATAATTTCAAACTTTTTTCTCTTCTGAATAAGTGTTCTAGTAATTCGCTGTTTGTTTATTTCCCACAGTAGTTTTCAAGCACTGTTCAAAAAATTTTCAAGAGGAAATTTGATAGTACCTTTGAATGAATAGTCCATTATGAATGTTTGCGCTAATAAAACAACAAAAAAAATAATACGATAGTACCGTTTGTTTCGTTTGTGGTTTGTATAAATAAAAGTGTTTCTTGTGGCGCAAGTTGTCCGAGAAACGTTTTTTTTTATCTTGTGAAATGAAGGTACATAACTCAAATTATACTAACAAAGCTCACGCAATAGTTTCGATGAACTTAGCTTAACAAAGCTAGGTGAATGATAGCAAATATCGGTCAGGGAAATTTTTTACAGAACTCTAAGTTTAAAAACGTACTGGTATAGTTTAAACTCAAATTCACTCACCTTTAGAACATTTTATTTTCAAGGAAAATTGAAGGCTATTCAACGTTAAAAGTAATTCAGAATTTTGTTTTGCAAAAGTAGATCATACAATGATTTTTTTTGTTAGTGATTATAGTGTAGAAGTATATATTAACATAAATAAACTTATCATAAAGATGTTTAATGTAACCGTTTAAATAAAAGACAACAAAGTTTACCATTTTTCTTGAATTTTATTTCAGTTTGATATGTGTTTAGAAAAATATTTGGTAAGTGTTGTAATTTATTTCTATGTTGCTTAAAGCAGTAAAGACGTGTAAATACAAAGTTCAAAATAATATTTCATAATCTACAGGATGTAAGAATTGATTAATGATTTAACTCCGTTTATATTTGAAAAGTTTTTTCTAATTTAGTTTTATATGTCAGGTTGAAACTTCGTGCTCAGTGTAATGGTTTCCGTAATATGTTAAACGTATTTTCGTATCACGTAAATCATATAAATCAATATGAATTCTAAACGTAAAATGAATAGTTTCGACAAAGAGTAATTCCATTTTTGATCTAGCACAGAAATAGAAGTTTTGGTCCAACTCTATACTTCGTAAGTTTATTTTATTATATATATGTATAATTAATATGAATTACGTAAAGTAAAACAAAATGTTACATTATAACCAAAAACAAGCCGAAACAAAAAAATAACACTGCTATTATTAACTATTAACTCTGAACTGTTATAAACAAATCAAATACCAAAATAAAACATATAATAAGGATAGTTATTATATTTTATTATTGCTTTTTGTATTGGTTATAACTATTTAATCTCTAAAATTTATTGGAACGATTTTTTATATAAAATTAAACTTTATCAATTTTCAATTTTATTTCGTTCTGTTTTATAGTTTTACATTTGTAATAATTTAACATTTGACTGATAAAAATATTTGTCTTTGTTTTTTTAAATAATGCCTTCACTTGACATAACAATGTGTATGTAAGTGTTCACAATTGCTGTTTTTTTTTCTACAAGTGATTTAAATTTGTTTTAACAAACGTGTCAATATGATATTTTCTATTTTTTCAATACAGAACTGTTTAAAGCAGAACCCATGAACCGATTACTCTGCCTTCAAGATTGATGGTAAGAAACAACTGTATAATTCAGATCTAATAATTGTATTGTTGTTTATTTTATGGAGTTAAGTAATGTTCCGTAGTTTTCTGTAGTAAAACCTAAAATGTTCTTCATAAAAAATGTGCAAACACTTAATTGTTTAATTTAAAGTAAACTAACGTGGACCGGCGACTAATTGGGTTTTTTTTTCACTCCATATATTTCCAGGTAAGCAGAATGAATGAATAACACAGCGATTTTTCCACGAAGAAAACAAAAAAAAACTTCCAATTTTTTGTCAACTTTTAATGACTTGCGTTCTAATAAGTAAAAAATAAACCAAGAAATAACAATCTTTCTATTATTTTTGTATATTATTAATCAGATGTTGGTTTTCATACATTTTGTTTATTTCTTTAATTATCCGATAAATTATGTTAGCATCTATAGTGTTTTAATTTTCTCTGTGCCTTGTTTAACTGATATAATGGAAATATAAAACCTTTTGATATTCGTGGAATTTGGTGTATTGTTTTATGTTGCATCGGAGAAAAGGTGATACAGAGATACAATCCCTTGTTGTTGTGTTTTCACGATGCATTTTCTATTTTCTAAAATACTTAAAATTAAATTAATATTTATTTACTTTTAAATCAGTATTTATTTACCTTGTAACAATATTAGTATTGAAATTTTGAGAGGCTCGTAAAGGGCGTTCTTCAACATGAAGTTTGTATGTCAGTAACATGAAACCATTATTGGTTTATTCTTTATTTAAAAAAACAAACAAACTGTATTTACAATCAGCTTGGATGTAATGTACGGAACTTAATTGGTTTGTCAATGTTAAAAACAGAATACAACTTGACTAGTAGTTATAGTAAGTTTGTTATTCAAGTCTTATAATATATATCAGCAACCTCCTTAGTACAACCCAAATGCTTCTGAAAACGAAACATTTCAGATAAGGTAAACATTAACAATGAAATGTATATCCAATAAAGAAAACATAAAAAGTTGGATATTATGGTCAAGAGAGTAACATATTATTATTAGCATATTTCTGTTATTCAAGGCTTTTCATGCTTTCGTTTTTATTTAGAATTTAAAAAGTGTGACTGATATATTAATATCAAATAATTTACTGAAAGACTTGCTGTAATAAAAATAATTGCACACCCTGTGAACTTTGAGAACACACTCGAAATAATTTACATAGAATATTTAGATAATTTCTGACGGAATCAACTTTAATAACAGAAACAACTGAAGTAATAAATGATCCCAGTGATTCTTGTTATCTATTGTTATTCCTATCTGTATTATGATTGGTCAGATAATTATAGGAACAAAAAATAGTTTAAATCGAGAATTGGTATGAAAAGTGACAAAAAAGTAACATTGCTGTTTTTTTTTCATCGCAACAAAACTAGTGTAAGGTTTTTACCGATTAACATGTAAAATAGTTTAACTTTCCAACTGACAAATGCGTCTCCACGACTTCCCACGTTATTGAAATGATAAGTCGGACTGGGCTGTTATTTTGCATAGATGGCTATGTGCGCTCTGCCTTCCACGGATATCGAAAACAGTTTTTTAGAAATATAAATCCGCAGACTAATATAAAGACAAGAGTATGTATATGTTCGTTTTTTATTTCAGTGTCTGCATATCCGCTGTGTCACTGGAGGGCCTAATTGGAACTACTAAAATTGTGGTTCCTTTGGTCGTAAATTGACTCGATTTACAGTAACCAGAGCTCGGATGTGGCCAAGAGCTCTTGTGGTTGCTATAAAAACATTTGGGTGCGCTATAAGAATGACAGTCAAATCCATGTATTTAGTCACACATTGTATAGCTGCTTTCACTCTTGTCCCTTTGTATAGTGTTACACATAAATTTTAGAATGTGTAAAACCAGTTAACCTGTTTAAACGTTTAATAGTAATGCATTCGCCAGGCATAGCCAGATGGATTAAGGCGTGCGAATCGTAATCTGAGGGTCGCGGGTTCGCATCCCGCTCGCACTAAACATGCTCTCCTTTCAGACGTGGGGGCGTTATTATGGTACGGCCAATTCCAATATTCGTTGGTAAAAAAGTAGCCCAAGAGTTGGCGGTGGGTGGTGATAACTAGCTGCCTTCCCTCTAGTCTTACGCTGCTAAATTAGAGACGGCTAGCACAGATAGCCCTCGAGTAGCTTTGTACGAAATTCAAAAAACAAACAAAACAACACAAACAATCTTGAACACTTCAATCAAACCTCCTCTTACTCTTCTTTTTTCAAGAGAAAACAGTTTCAAGGATCTTAATCTCTTCTCATATAACAACCTCTGCATCCAAGATGCCACTTTAATAACCCTCCTCTGAACCATTTCCAACAATTGAATGTCTTTCCCAGTGTAAGGAGTATAACACTCCATATATAGCCTAGTTACTGATATATACAATGTAATTATAGCTACTTTAGACTTCTATTCAATATTTCTTTTGATACAACCTAAAATCGTATTTGTCCAACAACAGATAACAGCACACTTCTTTGCTTGTTTCAGAACTGATCAACCATCATACCAATATCCTTTTCTTTCATGACGCTGTTAAGGTTATTCGAATTACCTCGCATTTATTACAATTAAATCCTTTTGTAATTTATTTCTCAAACTCCCTAAATGATCTAAATCATTTTGTAAGGAAGCATCAGCTCCCAAAATTTTAATATCATCAGCAAATTTAAGTAATTTATCGACCATTCCTTTATTTATGTAATTAATGTAAATCAAAAAGATCAATGGTCTTGCGACTAAGTCCTGAGGTACATCACTTACAACATTAATTCGGTTTTACTGAATTACATTTGAAAAACCCTCTATTTTTCTACATCTCAATATTCTTTCGTTTAATTTACCTTTACCCTTACCACTATCTAGTCAAGACATTTCTTACTTAACTAATTAATTCCACAATTACTTCTATGGCCTTTATCTTTAAATGCTTTTATCAACGTCTTATACTTATTAATTAGCTCCTTTGACTTATTCTTCCATATATGGTTAGCCCCTACATGTACAATAAAAACTGCATAGTTGCCAGTTCCCTTCATAATATATTTCTTGCTGTTTCAGTTATGCCTTCCACTAGTACCCTAGGTTAGCATAATCTTAGTCGTTTCTCCCTATTTACCTCACAGACTATTCTATCCATATACTGTGTCAAGTGATCACTTTAAAGTACAATATCTTTAAGTTCATAATCCACACCCTTGTCTGGTACTTTTGCTTTCCCTCCCTCCAACAATTCACCGTCTACATTAGCCAATGGCTGAAACCTGTTGCCCAACAAACTAGGGTTTCTACAATTAAGTTCACTATTGTTAACCCTAATACTACACTTTCTAATTGGTGGCAGTGTGAGTAGGCGAGATAGACCTCGAGTAGCTTTGCGCGAAATTCAAAAACAAACAAAAACAAAACAAGTATTCCATTCTAGCGCTCAGTATATTAATCTTCCTGTCTGTATATCGGTCCGCCTGTATATTTACCTGGCTGTATGTCTGTCTACGTATATATCTTCCTGTACGAAAATATATTTCACTATAGTGCCTGTGCCGTCTGCTATATCATCTGTCTAAATATATACATGTCTGCTTGTTTATCTGTCTTACCATAGATATATGTCTACACTTATACTTTTCTGCCTATATATATATTCCCACTTGTATATTTGTCTATTAATCTGTGCACTTCCTACCCATATATCTCCATATCTCCATATTTACATATCTAAATGGATGTCTATGTGTTTGATTGAACATTCGCCGATTTGTATGCTTATCTAATTATATACCTTCCTGCTTAATGTTTTTCTAAGTATATATCTGCTTCGTGTATATTTGTCTAAATATATATCTCCTTGACTGCATATTTGTCTACCTGCATATCCGCTAATCTGTATATGTTCGTTTTTATTTCTCTCTGTACATGCGTCTCACGTTATATATTTGCCTACCTGCATACATTTGCTTGCCCGTTCTCATGCCTGTATATATATTTGTTTCCTTTTAATAAAACTTTTTTAAAGTCAGTGTTTTGAATCAGATCAGGTATATTTTTCAGCACCTGCTCTGTAAAAGCGGATTTTCGGGGTACTACCGTTTCTCCTTCCCTCCAGCTAATTTCAAGGCAATTAATTTATACATGCCCGACAACACTAGACCATGAAAAGGGGCCGTCACGTTATTGTCGAATATTATCTTCCGCCAAACTTTCAATCCTCTGCCGTTGATCATTTTTCTCTGACTCCATCTACAAAACTCTAAGATTAATTTGTATTCGTGAAGTAAGTAACCTGAAGCAAAACTTAAACTTCCATGATAATATTATTATAGTGACTCGAGAGCAGGTCGAAGGGGTACACCAATAGAAAGAAACGTTTATTTAATCCTCAGGTTCTTACTACTTGACAAATCCATGAAAGTGAACAGTATCTCATACATATTGATGTTGATAATTAGAAACAAATTGAGGTTTAACTAAAACTTTCCATAAAACAGGCAACACGAACAATCTGTACATAGTGTACCTTGTGAAACGGTTTTGGGAAGACGTGCAAGACACATTTCGTACAGTGGTAATGAAATAGAGTTACAACACTAAAATCAGGGGATCGATTCCCCGCGGTAGACTTAGCAGGTAACTCGATGTGGCTTTGCTATAAGCAAACACACACGGGTAGAATACATATGCATCATATTTAAAAATTTACCATAATAGGTATTATAGACACACTTCACACAATCATAATTTAGAGGTTATTCATGTTCATGTTTTAAACTTGATGTTTCACAGAATACAGCTATTGTCATTCATATAGACCACCCTCTTCTAATGTACAAGACACAAAAGTCGAATTATTGTAATAATCCTTAGGATGTATAAATATAATATTTTTAAAAAACTCAACGTTATTGTTTGAAGTGACTCCTGACTGTTTATAGTCCAGTATATGTATTTCTATGGTCAGCGCATTATGACTTATAATTTCGACGGATCATTTTAGCCCACACAAGAAAATGTGTAGTAAGCAAGCATACACTGAGCATCTAACTATTTCCTGGTTGTAAGTAGGGATTGATCGGTCAATATTATAAGCTTAATTACTGAATTTTATAGTATCTAATACTAATATTTAATACCTGTAAAAAATTATATATTTTTATACGAACATTTCGAAAATCCTTCTGTTTACAACCTGTTGTTTCAAGCCAAGTGTTCCTAAAAACGAAAGACTTGAGATTAGGTAAAGAGTAACAACCAAACCTATTTTCAGTAAAGAAATCTTAAAGAGATGAACATTGTTGCCAAATATTAAACATCTAAATATTTTAATAACAACAGAGCGCACTGTTAAATGTAATATAAAAATTTATCGTACGCGTAATACTGTACCTATGTATATTAATTCTATATTTGGTATCCTGTGAAAGATACAATCCCAGAATGCAGGACGCTGTAGAAAACTTAACACACCCAGAAAAAAAACAACATTATTATTATTGGCATATTTCTGTTGTTCTGTTGTGATTTTAAGTAAGGTATTAAGATAATTTCTGACGGTATCAACTTTTTTAATAGTAACAATTGACGTAATGAATGATCCATATGGTTCAAGAGTGTGTTATTCGGATCTGTATTACGATTAGTCAGATCGCTACAGGAATTAAAAAGGTTTAAATCATCAAGTGATGGAGTGAAAAGTGAGAAAACATAACATTGTTTCTTTGTTTTTCATTGCATTATATTAGGTTGAGGAATAATTCGTGAGCGTTTTTTAAATAATTTCATTCAAGCATTACATGCAAGACTATACAATACTTCAATGCATGAACACATTACACCCAAAACATTTATTATGATACTTTATTTCATGTAATACATAGGTATATAGTATGCATTGTTTTAAACGAAATTGCAAGAAATTAAATGCGAAAAGCAGATGGTGTCGAAAATGCTCGATTTTGTCCACTTAACATTCCATTTAATGAGCTGAAAATGAAAGCAAAAATTAAAGACATATGAAAATCAAACACACCATCTATTAGAGCAAAAATTATCTATCAAATGACATGAAATATTTTGCGAAGGCGTTTCATTTATGAATATATTTATTTAACTTGAAAAACGCTCACGAATTATTCCTCAACCCAATAGTTGTTCGTACTTAACAATGGAGCACGTGCTGAAAAGAAACAACAACACAGGGAAAGTTTAGTTTTAAAAAAAATCCGTTATGTCTGTACTTAGTTACGTAGAATCTCATATATGATTATAGTACATAATTGTGTAATGTTTTTATTGATTAAAGTGTAAAAGAGTCTATGTTTTGAATCACAAATACATCTGCAAGACCTCCTACGTTATTGTAATCATCAGTATGACTGTATTTGTTTATAGGCACGGGGATATATGTTCCCTGCCCACCACGGGTATCAAACCCCTATTTCTAAAAAATATACGTCTGCAAGCTTAGGTACAGGCAAAATTATCTATATAAACATATGTATATTTTTAATTGTCTGTCTACGTATCCACTGCACTACTAGAGGGCCTAATTCGGACTACTAAAGTCGTGTTTCACTTTAGTCGTAAATTGACTCGATTTATAATTATCAAAGCTCAGGTGTGGCCAAGTGGTCAGCTTGATCGAATTATCATTTCTAGAGTTCTTGTGGTTGCTATCAAAACGCGATCCAATTATTTAGCGTGGGTGCGTTATGAGAATGACAGTCAAATCCCACTATTTGGTTACACATTAATAAACTGAAGATGGGCAACTTACGGCTAGTTACCTTCTCTCGAGTCTATGCTTTCAAAACTACAAATAGCCGAAATTTATCTGTAACTCAACTAGTAAGTGTTATTTAGTTACATTTGTAACCATATAATAAATATTCATGATAGTCAACAACTTACCATAGCATGTATAATAGACATAATTCACATAAACATTATCTATAGATTATTTATATTCACGTTTTAAAGTTGGTGTTTCATAGTATACAATTCTTGTCATTCATGTAGATGGTCCTCTTATAATCTGTAAATGTTGTTAGTGATGGACATATACAACTTTTCACAGATTACAGTTTTATTTTTTGTAAGGAATGTACGTTTCTTCTTTACAATTTACAATTACTTTTGTTAATGGACGTTTTCTTCGAATTCAGAACTGGTATCGGTAATTTTCGATCAAAACAAACTACGAAGATCAAAAGCAAAACTTTTACTCGGTAATTAATATTGATAATTTAGTAAACCATTGTTACGTATGGTAATTAAAACACATTGATTTATAACATTTATACAGTCCTCCTTAACCACATATAGTGACTGTTAAAAGTACATTAGTAGATTCTCAAAGTGTAACTTAACATCTAATATAAATCACAAAAGAACGTGATGCTGTTTGTAGACCGAGCAAAACATCAAAACCAGTCGAATCATGTAAATGATGAATAGAACAGAATGACAAAGATCGCATCTAAGTAGAAACAACAATAATACTAAATAAGTTCATTAACAGAAACTAATAACGTACCCAAACTAATGACGAAATATTATAAACATGTTAAGTAGGTTCGATTAAAATGATTTTGGAGTTTCACCACGTCGTTACAGTAGAAGTTGTCACATTTCCTCAAACTCTATCTGTCGTGAAAGTCCTAATGCCTCAAGCCGATCATTATTGATCTGTTCTCTATCAAGAACAAATAATATATCTGTCATGGTAATACAAATATATGATCTGATCGCTTATTTATGTGCAGAATTTATGAATATTTTACGTTGGAAAGAGCTGTTACTTCCCTTTCCAACAGCTTTCTATTTTCGGTAACAAAAAACAATGTTAAACATTCTGATGCACACCGTTCCAAGGCGAATTTATATCATGTTTGTCACATGACGATCTGATTTGCATCATCATAATTCTTTTAATACAGCGTGTTATCTAAGGAACTTTTAAACAACTTGTATTAACTATAGAGTGAGATGAAACTAGCGGTAACAAAACTAATAATTGTTATTGAAGTTCATCTAAAGGCTTTTCACACTTTGTAGTTATTGTTATTGGTGAAAAAATCATTTTGTTTTACTATTTGAAGTTCTTATTTTTACTAAAGATAACTTCTCACAAGTTGAAATTTTTGTTATTTTTGATTATGGACGTTTTTTGTTTTTTTATTCTGTTTACAGTTTTTATTGTTTGTATCGCTTTAAAATGATTTCTTAGTACTTTGTCAAGAAGCCTAACATGGTCAGGTGATTAAGGCGATCCGGGTGTCGTTGGTTCGTAGCCCCATCCCATCAAGTGTGCTTACTCCTTCAGCCGCGGGGTGTGTTATTATGTATCGACTGATCCCCCTTTACGCTAGTAGAATGAGTAAAAGCGTTGGCGGTTGGTAGTGATAATTAGTTGCCTTCCATCTAGTCTTATGATGATAAATTACGTACAGCTTGCGCGAAATTTAAAACAAATCAATCGTTTTCAAACAGTAAAGTACTTGACTCGTAATCCCATTATTCATTGGTAAAAAGAGTAGCCCAGGAGCTTTCGTGTAGCGTTGCGCGAAATTCTAAAACAAACAAACATATTCAAAATGTATTAAAAGTGTTTACAAAGAATGAAAGCATTATGCATAAAGGGCTATCTGCTGTTTCTACCGAGGGGAATCAACACTTTGGTTTCAGCAATGTAAATCTGTAGAAGTATAACTGTCTCACCGGGGGATATTAACATCAGAAACTTCAAACTATAGGCTTGAACATTTTTTGATACAACCCCAACGGAGACATCGCTAGATATTTTAAAACTCTCAGAGAAGTACAATACAGTGAAGTATAGGTTCAGAAGTATATAAAAATTGATGATTATATAACGACGTGACTCAATAGAAACATGTTAAGAACGTTTCACTGAATGTTTAGACTGTAACGAGCTTACTCTATCAGGGTCAGTAAGAGGTTTATGCAAGGCATGGGCGCTACATTAATTAAACAGAACCAGGAAGAATTTCGGTCTGTCCAACGTTACACAATCAAGTACACATAAAACAACCCAACTTACATTTATGATCATGTATATAGACTAGTATCTGAAATATAGCATTAATGCTCAAACTTTTATTAATGTGTGAACTACTGGTAAGTTAACAACCGTGTTAGTTCTAATGTTTTTTTAAAGAATCAGTAGTTCACTAATATGAAAATATAACTTTTGCTGTAAATTGTAACTTTAACACGTTGGGCCACTATAAATAACACATATATCCACATACACATCAACACATTATATTATCCTAGAAATTATATGTACAAACATATTCGTAATGTATTAAAAGTTTTTCAGAGAATGAAAATATAATGAATATCGGGCTATCTGGTGTATGTACCGAGAGGAATCAAACCTCTGGTTTTAGAGATGTAAATCTGAAGACGTATTGCTGTCTCACCGGAGGACATCATAAACATTATAACACATAATACCTTATATATAACGGTTGCTGTAAATTGTCGCCTTAAAACATTAGACCACCATTAATAACACATATATCCACATATACATCAACACATTATATTATGTCACAAAATGTAAGTATATTTAGCAGCTTATGTGTAGTGCATGTTTCATGAAAGTTGTGAATACTTGGATAGAACCTTGCATAAAAAACTTTACTTGTATATGGTCTATACAATATAAATGCAGGTGAAGCCTAACGTTAGAATTCATGTGTTATGTCATTAAATAATTACATCTAAATTACATGTCTAACAGCGATAGATCTGGTAGACTTTAACAAAAATCGAACAAAGAAGTTGATTTTCTTTACATTTAGAACGATATAAACTGTCAGAACCCACAAA
Organism: Tachypleus tridentatus; assembly: GCF_004210375.1. Classification (NCBI taxonomy): domain Eukaryota; kingdom Metazoa; phylum Arthropoda; class Merostomata; order Xiphosura; family Limulidae; genus Tachypleus; species Tachypleus tridentatus. Next base: position 8,555,849 of record NC_134837.1, read on the forward strand.
GTACTATTAAGCAATAAATGTGATTATATAGAACTCATCTAGGTTCATTTCAACAGTTTTTGTACCAGTTGATTACCTTCAACTACATTACAAAAACTAATGATTCTAACACTGTGCAGCTAGCCTATTACAAGGTATCTAAACTTTTTTTTATGCCTAGAATATGAGGCACTGAAAACTAGGTACCTGAAAATATCTGGGTATTCCGTGTTGGGATTATTCATAACCGAGTCTCTGTCAACAAGATTTATGAAATGACCATAAGTCAGCGGTCATTGCTGCAAGGATAGAATAGGGGACCTTCAGAGCTATTCCAAAATTTATCCTTGTTACGATGGTTCAGCTAAATCCTCAGTAAAATTTGTAAAGAGAAAGTCGTCAAACTTTTTCCGAATGGTAGATAGTAAAAATAGTTCCGCTTTCAGTCACGTCATCTCTTTAAGCGTCAGTGTGACTTCTGAGAGGTCAATGTGGATGTCAGTGGGATGAAAGTATGACTATTATTGGTGTGAGTTTAGTAAAAACAGTGTCATTACAGTAGTTTATAGTAAACACTATCTCGAATTCGAAAGTAGAGTAAACCTCTTGGAGGGTAGGAGATACCAGTGATATAGTGTCAATTTGTTTGGTTCACTTTGAATTTCGCTCAAAGCTACCTGAAGGTTATCTGCTTTAGCTATCCCTAATTTAGTAGTGAAGGAATAAACAAAAGACAGCAAGTCAACACCACCCACTGTCAAATCTTGGGCTACTCTTTTAATAACGTATTGTGGGACTGACCGTCGCTTCATTACATCTCAATAGCTAAAAGAGTAACCATGTTTTGTAGGACAGAAACTGGAGCTTAGAATTTGTGTAATTGTTTTCTTCAACTTTGTTTTCATCTATCAGTTGTTGAAGGTAAAGAATACAGCTTAAGTTATTATTAGCAAAACCGAAAGAAAAAGTAGAATTTAATAACTTAGTCATAAAATAATCGTCAGGTACAAGTCTGATTCTATATGCAGTAAAACATCAAACCCGATATAGAAATTACCACGTCTATCGAGGTGTTTCAAAAGTTCTACTCTCCCAAACATTTCTACTTTAGAAGTTAACAAAGAAACTAAAATAGAATTATTCTTATTGGTTTTCTCTTGAAGAGATTACAGAAACCTTTCTTCCTCATCGTTTGACTCTAGCTTTTCACAATAAATATGTTTGAAACTAAAATCACTGGTAATTATGACTTCATTAACAGCTCGAATCTCAATCTCACTGTAAAACTTCTCAATAATTTCAACAGTTTTATCTGGTGGTCTGTAACAAGTTCCAACTGAGAGCTTTTTCCCTTGTTTTCCACTAACAGAAACTCAAATAGCTTCAATTTCCTTGCTATAATCCTTAATATTCTCAACTTCAAAATGATGTAGCTCATGTTTTACACATATACAGGCCTGGCATGTCCAGGTGGGTTAAGGCGTTCGACTCGTAATCTGACGTTCGTGGGCTCGAATCCCCGTCACATCAAACATGCTCGCTCTTTCAGCCGTGTGGGCATTATAATGTTACAATCAATCATACTATTCGTTTGTAATAGAGTAGCTCAAAAATTGACGGTGGGTGGTGATGACTAGCTGCCTTCCCTCTAGTCTTCCACTGCTAAATTAGGGACGGCTAGCACAGATATCCCTTGAGTAGCTTTGCGCGAAATTCCAAACAAAACCCTTACATCTGAGTTAATAGTCCTTGAACACATGTGAGACCCTTTCCCACTTTAATATGTATCATCCATTCCAAATTTCATTTCCACAGTAAGTTACATGGCCTTTATATTTGAATACTTTTATCAACGTCTGAACCATTTCCAACAATCTAATATCTTTCCTATATTAAAGAGCACAAAATTCCATATATGGCCTAACCAATGACTTAAACAATACCATTTATTTGTCCCACTCACTAAAGGATCTAAATCTTGTTGTAAATCAGCAGCATCCTCTTCACACCCAGTAATATCCAAGACTTTAATATTATGTGCAAAGTCAAGTAATTCATTTACCCTTCTATCATTTTTGACATTAATGTTAATCAAAATGATCCTAATGGTCCTAAGACTAGGTCCTGAGGTATATCTCATTTAATATTAATCAAACTTTTAACAGTTTGAAATTGTTGTTATTGGTAAATACGTACAACATGTACTAACATTGATTGTAGTCATCCCGTAACATACCTATCACAATAATATTGGTATTTTATGTATGTGGTGATGATACTGGTGATTTATCATGTGGCGACACTAGTAATATAATAGGCCTATAACACCTCTGTGGCACAACGGTATATTTGCGGACTCAAGTCGTAGAAATTGGGTTCAGCTCGCCTTTATTGGCAGAGGACGGGATGCCCATTATCTAGCTTTGTGGTTAAGTCCAATCAATCAAACCTGTCTATAATTACTGTGGAACTGCAGTGTTATTTTGTGGATATACCACTATTCTTTAGTTACCTAACGATTATTTGAATAGTATTACTTTACAGTGAATAAATTAAAACGGTGATTATATAAAAAATGAAGTATGAACGTCTTGAGTGTTGGTAGTGATTAACCAGTGATGACCTTCAACTAGTTTCAACTCACTAATTTTGGCATAGAAGCAAGAACGTTCTTGTTACTAAAAATATAATTTTAAAAAACGTCAATAAAACTTTAGTAAAAAAACAAAACGTAGTAAAGTACACAGTTTTACATACAAACTGATTGATAATAAATTTACTATAAAACCCAAATTCTAGCGTTGTATGTTTAAAAACTTACCACTATTTCCCCCCAGAGGTGGGAGTGGGCTGATAAGCCGAAGGAAAATGTGTTGTTTAATTTTAACCATGTGTATTTAGATCAAACAACATATTTTAGGTTAAATTATATCAGTATAGATGTTTCACTTATCTCCAGATACTACTAAGTACAATACAAAAACTAATAATCGTACTTTATAAGAAAGATGTTTAGTCACTTCTTCCATGTTCATTCTGTTGGAACCACGGTTTCCGTTCTAATAAACATAAATAAATAAAATAATGGCCAATCTTAATGATGAAAAGACTGCAGAACAAAGGCTCGTATAAAGTTGCATTGAAAGAGGCCCGGCATGGCCATGCGTGTAAAGGCGTGCGACTCGTAATCGTAAATAATTGGTGCTAAATATGAGATAAAGAAATATTAGCTAGTTCTTAGTTTTTTAATCTAAAATTTTCGCCAGCAAATGGTTTAGATCAACTTGATAATAATTACATTTAACTTACTCAATCTAATTAATTACATAACGACCGTTGTTGTGACAGATATAGATGGTTAAACATTTATAATATACACCTCTTTTGCTTTCGCCTACCAATTATTAGCAAATCAGAGACTGAATTAAACGTAGAAGTCAGAACTTTAATAAATACCTTTATCTTATTGTTTCTTGTGGTTGTAAGAATTGTTAACCTCTGAGAGACAAATTATACGGTGATTATATACAAGAATCACATTATAGATGGTAAACCAGACGAAAGTAATATTATTTTAATAATCCTTGAGATGTATAGATAAAAATATCATCACTAAACCCAACCTTATTATTTGAAGTGACACCTGACTGTTTGTAGTCCGGCATATTTATTTATACACTTGGCACATTATCATTTATAAATTTCAATGGATCATTTCATACGAAAATGTGTAATGAGCAACATACACTGAGCAACTAGCTATTTCGTCGTGGTAAGTAGAATTTCTTCGATTGCTATACCAAACAATGATAGTTTCAACGTATAATGTAATGAAATGTGTGACTTTTTAAGTTTCAATGTGGTTTTTTATGCTTTAAGAAAAATTATAACATAATTACCTGTATCCATTTCATTTAGAAATTTCAAGTTGATCAGTGTCCAATCTTACCACGTTTCCACCTGAGTTTAAATCTAAAATATGGTATAAAAAGTTATTTTGAATTAGCAACACCTAAGTGTGTGTGTATTCTCTTATAGCAAGGCCAAATCTGCTTCGTCCACCGAGAAGAATCAAACCTATGAATTTAACGTTGTATGCCCAGACTTACCGCTGACCCACCGGGAGACACATGACAAAAGAAATCCTTACTTTAAGACCTATAAAGGGTCTTGTCACTTCATTATTGTTATTCTAAGCACAGCAAACGACTTATGTGAATTAAAATAATATAAATTAAAATTGTAAAGGTAGGTTTAGTGTTAAGCATTTCGATATGAACATTGCTAAATGAGGATAATAATCCTCATACTGATTCTTCTATAAACACTTTATATGACCTATATTTAGGTTATAACAAAACTACTAGGTCTGTTACTTTTGGGGAAAAAAATGTTGCTATTCTTTCAGAAGGGATTTCAATATCCTTATGCCGAAAATGGCACAAGCATTCTGTTATTAATTAGAACCGAAGATCTGTATTTAATTTTAAACTATTTTTTGCCAACAATCTAGCAGTCACAGGATTTGTTGCTTGTTGCCACAATAAGCAGAATAATACGTTTTTGGGTCTGATATAAGATATGTATAAATTGGTTAAAATTTTTTTGATCGTTCACTTGATACATCTATTGTGTTTGGAATGTGGCGGCATTTATTGTCGAATATCTGCAAAAATAAATATAAGTTTGAGAATTTGACGCTGACAAATTTTAACAGGGGTAATTCCATTGTAGCGTTTATTTTCACGTTGTGCATGTGAATTTGAAAATACAGTTAATGTTCCAAGTGAAAAACAGAAAGAAAATGTCAGTGAGTTAAATCAAAAGTCTAATGCCTTAAAATATCCAGTTTATTATACACCACATAATTTATTTTCTGCCTACTTATTGATTGGTTACGTGGATTCAGGGGATACAGTAAGTAAGCAACATCAAAACTTGTTTGGTAGTTGACACAAATGCAATTTTATGAAACAAATCAAGAGCACATTCCTTTGTATCAAAGTTACTTAATATGTCACTAATTAACATGGAATATGAAAAATTATAGCTATTAGAATATTAAGTGCATGACTTTAGAGGTTGTGAAAAAAAAATCACCAAAGGTTTTAATTTATATTTCCTTAAAACTATAAAGAATGAATTAAACATATTTTTTTCGAATGTATTTTTACGAGACCTGGCATGGCCAAGCGCGTAAGGCTTATGACTCGTAATCCGAGGGTCGCGGGTTCGCGCCTGCATCGCGCTAAACATACTCGCCCTCCCAACCGTGGGGTGTATAATGTCACGCTCAACCCCACTATTCGTTGGTAAAAGAGTAGCCCAAGAGTTGGCTGTGGGTGGTGATGACTAGCTGCCTTCCCTCTAGTCTTACACTGCTAAATTAGGGACAGCTAGCATAGATAGCCCTCGAGTAACTTTGTGCGAAATTCCAAACCAAACAAGTATTTTTATATATACAACGTTTTACTCGGTTTCAGGTTTACGAACTCCCAGTAACAAGGTCAGTTTCTGATAGCTAATCGACATTTAGAAACCTACTTGTGTATGGTATGTCATTCTTTTTCTTAATTTGTATTCTTTCATGTTAACATTAACAGGACGTAAAATACATTATAATAACAAAATTACCCTCACTTTCAGATACCGTTTATACTTAATGTTTTTCGAAGCACATGATTATTGTTATTAGACAAGATTTCACGAATTAAAACAAGAATTTAGAATAAACTGCTTTAATCGTGTGAATTATCAGACAAAAGTATCTAAACTTAAAGTGTGTTGACATATGTGGTGTTTAAACTGTCAACTTTATTCCAAAATAATAATTATAACAAGGTTAACACATAAAAGTGAAATTACTGCATGGCATAAGCCTACATTATTTCGCTAAGACTTCTGCGTTGCAGACGCCTTCCATTTAACATAAGCGATACAAAAATGACGATTAACGTGACGTCAATATTCCCAGTGTGGTCATATGCTTTTTTGCTTAAAGTGATAAAATCTTAATCATGTGTTTCTGACCTAGTGAATAGGGCTTACCGAAAATTTCTAAATCACACGGTGATAATTTCATTATGACTCTGGTTATTTTGTACTAAGTCTGATTGAACAGGATATTGCAACTTTCAACTAAAATTTAGAGATTGTTTCCCTTACTAGAGTTTAAGAATTGAAAACATTTTAAATTAATAAACGTTTGAAACTGGGCAGCTGTCCTCCAAATAACGAAAACTTTGGACGTAGAAACACCAACTTAACAAACTGTTTTAAAGCAGTCTATATGCATGCTGTAAAATATAAATATCATATTACTTTCCCACTTGTAGAGAAATATATATGTAAAAACGGCTCTTTTGGGTTGAGAAAAGACCTGACGATGACCGAAGAAAGTCGAAACGTTGTTCGCTCTTCTACGTAAAATATTTCCTCAACCCAAACGAGCCGTTTTTACATATATATATATCATATTACTTTGCATTCTTGAGATAGTGAATTAACACTTAACATTATCTGAATTGTTTGTAACAGTAACTTAACACTTTTCATTAATTGTATCATAACATCATTTCAGACTCAGTGAGTGAACACTTTACATTAATCGCATCGTGACGTCATTTTCAGGAACAGTGTCCTTCGTTTCTGCCTGTAAACCTAACCCTATAAGATGGCATATTGAAGATATGCTTTGTAAGTTATGGTTAACTGTAAATAATATGAAATGTTCCAGCAAATTTTGATGAAGCTAGGAAGAAGACGTGTTTGTTTTGTTTGCAGCAAAGCTATACTAAACAATCCGCTATATCCACCGAATGGAATCGAACCCATAATTTTAGAGTTGTTAATACATGAAGTTACCACTCTCTCACTGGGAAACTCAGAAAGGAGACCGCTTTCCTGGATTTAAAAAGGCGAATTCTCGTTGGTCTTCGAAATCAAAACTTTCTTCGATATTATTCGATTCTGCGACATCACTTTAACGTACATTTAGTACCCGCTTCTCAGTTTTGCAAATTTTGTGTTCGCCTTTTAAATTTTCTGTAAAAATATGTGAAGAAAAAAACTGGGAAAATATAATATATTGTTATAACATGGCGATATTTTATCGCTGATATGGCGAAGAAAGGATCGGATGGTTAGGGCGCTCGTCTCGTAATATAATGATGGAGGGTTCGAGTCTCCGTCCTATGAAATATGCTCGAACTTTCAAATCAAGGTACATTATAAAGTTACGGTAAATTCCACTGTTCTTTGGTAACGAGAAATCTAAGAGTGGGTGGTAAGAGGTGATGATTACTTGCCTTCCCTCTCGTCTTACACTGCTAAATTAGGGACTGTTAGCACATATAGCCCCCGTGTAGTTTTGTGAGAAATTCAAAACAAATAAATCCTTTCTGTTTCTGCCTGAACTACTTTTCCTCTTTGTTGTACCAGTTCCTGAACGAGTATACGAAACGACGATTTGTTTTCTTTTTTCCTCATATACATAAACGCCCCTGCAATTCATCATAAACTCATAACATTTTCTTTCAGCGCCGTGTGTAAAACTACGGTGTTCTTTCACGTATGTCATCGGTTAAGTTTTGATATATAACATAGTGCTAGTGTTTTATACGTGAATGTATATAGCTATTGAAACAGTTCAGTTTGGCAGTACTTCATGTTGAGGATTCTTAAGAAATGGAGATACAAGGTTTTTTTTTTTGGCCCCATCTGGCTGGTGTACATTGTTGCAGCTCTGTTAGCTGTTTATCTGTAACTCTCATATCACCTTGAGTAATTGTTTCTTATTGTTTTTCTTTATGCAGTGCTGTCTGTTTTATCATCTGGTTTCAATTTTCTTTTTATGGAAATTACTAATTACATTAGAGAGCTTAGCAGAATTCCCTTTAGGTATATTATTACGTAGTTAGTAAGACAGAAAATTATCATATTTTTAGGACAGTGTTTTTTGTGTATTATTATTCTGTGTTCTTAGTTGTATAATTTAATTACATGATAACATTATTGACTGTATTAATACCTTTAGTACATAAAAAAGTAAACGAATGTTTCATGGCAGTTGAACTCATATTAACATATCAAATTATACAATCCATGAGCTGCTCACAAGCATACCCTAATAAAGATTTTTTGTTCATTACTTTACCTTACCTGATAAGTTTTTATTTTTTGATATTTATCACTGATATAATAATAAATAAAAACACACATGAAAATCAAATAATATAATATTTATCTGGGTTTCCTCTTTTTTCTGAATATTATATTCTTTGTTTTCCATATGTGTTTTTATTTATTATTTATATCAGTGAGTAAAATATAAAAAAGTAGTAACTTATGAGATAAGGTAAAGTAATGAAGAAAAGGTTTCTTTTATGTGATATGAATGTGAGCAACTCATGGATTATATAATTTAGTATATTAATGTTCAATGTATATATATAAGAGATTTACAACTTTTGTGGTATAATTATTAGTCACACAACATTCAAGGTGGAATAAACAATAAAATTAATTAAAAGTTTCTCTATACTGTTACCAGTTATAAGGTATTTAAAATAAAACAGTTTTAGTACCTTGTTACAACATTATATCATTTTAGAAAGAAAAAGGGTAATTTAGGTTTATTTTGTAACTTTATAAGCTATAAGATGGTGACAAGGTCATACAGGCCCACCAACCCAGTACAGTGCTATGGTAGAGAATACAACAGAAATTATACAAAATGTTTCTGAAAACAAGACATTTCATGTTTATTTAGAAAATTTCAGAGATTATACAAATGAAGTCTGAAAAGTTTCAGATGAAGAAAAGATTTTTTTATTTTAACATGAAAACTATATTGCATTTGGACCAGTCAACCCTCTTACTCCATATATTTATGGAGAAATTTAAAATAAAATGAATTGAAAATTCTGATTTTTTTTTCTTTACAAAGGACTTGTATATTGTATGCCAAATTTTGTGAAGCCATATTACTGTTATGGTGCATATATATTCATAGTCACATGGTGGTTACAAGTTCATGTTAAATACACAAACCAGTTATGGAAGTGCTAATTGCATCAGTTGCATTGGCTCTCATCCGTCCTACTTTTGTTCTTGCCCTAAATGGTTGGAAGAAAAAGAGCTGCAGTATTTGAAAATGATTCACAATATTACTTGTGAAATAGCTCGAAAGTTGTTGTCTATCTCTTCATCTTGGATGTATGCTGCTGCACTTCATTCTACTACTACAGTGAGAGTGAAGATAGATCTCTGTGTCTCCAAAAGAATCGATGGTTCAAATCAGGTGACTATGTGGGCTCTGCCATGGTTTGTTGTGGTTTGGTGGTTGTGTGCAGAATCCGTCTACAGCTTCAGTGTTCACTTCTGAACTGTATGCCATTTCTCTTGCTCTGGATCACATAGAAGCTAATCAGTATTCAAATTAAACTATTTATACTGACTTGCTTAGTTCTCTAGTGGCCCTGGAATTGCTTCATGTTAGTTCACACCCTGTTCTCATCGATATTCAAAAGCAACTGGCCCATTTCTGTTTGACATTTACTTCTGTCCAGTTCTTCTGGATATCAGGCCATGTTGGTATTTGCAGGAACAAGCTCGCTGACACCACAGCTAAATCTATCTGCTCTGGCACTATCACTGTTGTGCCTGTTACATACATGGACTATGGTCCTGTATTCAAGGCTCGGCATTGTGCCAGTTGGCAGTCGACTTGGAGTGAGCAACATGAAAACAAACTTTTCCAAATAAAACTCTATATTGGACTTTGGCCGTCTTGCTATCATAAGGATTGGAAAGGGGAAGGTTTATTAATTTGTTTTCTTTTGTCAGGGACTGATGCACCAATGTGTTGTCTGTGTAACACTAAGGTCACAATAAGCCACATTTTACTGTCTTGCTGCTGTTATGATTCTCAACGATGGCACCATTTTAAAGACGTTCTGTACTAGGTTTTGTCCATAACATTAGACAGTGTTATTGGTGATGGTGACGCTGTCCACCTTGGAAATATTTTTAGTTTTTTAAAGGCCATTAATTTTTTTAATGCCATTTAAGATTTTTAATTTATACATTAGACCTTTTTTAATGTGATTCCCTTTTAAGAATCACAATCCATCTAGTTTGATTTGAAATTAGAAAATGGCTGTAATGTCAAATACCTTGCCACCAGACTGGACAACCAGGCCAACTTTAGGTGACTAATAGTGGTTTTTGAATTTACCTGTCAGTTTTCCTTGTGAATTATTATAATTACAATTATGCTACAGAAAGTCCTTTACAACTTGTATTACTGTAGTTTTTCCGTTACCACTGTAGATTAGATGTAAAAATTCGTTTTAATGGGTTTTTTTAAATTTTTGTTTCACCTTAATTTCCTTTTATTAATTTTACTTTAATTTTAACTCTTTACTGGATGTTTGGTGCAGATAGCCTAGCTGCTTTGTGCCATAAAACACCAAATCAACCTACCAACCAATGTTCTACAGAGAAATTTTGATAGATAAATGTATAGGAGTGGTGGTTGTATCATGGCTTAAGGTGTTTGTTTACTTTTGTAGTTTCAAGTGTCTTCTTTTTTCTCATGAATTTCAGTTAAGCTTTCTTATTTTTCGCAGAAGATTTTTTTTACTCATTTGCAACTATAATCAGAATTACCATATTTCTCTGAATATTTAAAATACATTGATTTCCAAATTAAAGGAGGAGACCCAATAAGAATCCATTGAATTTATTAATGTACACTAGGAGACAGCTGTCTTGTTCCAGGTAAAAGGATAAAATTATGTTAATAATTTAGTGAGTTTGTTTTTTAAGTTAAACTTGGAAAGAAACATTTTTAAAAGTGTAGTGTTCAACAGACACAAAAAGTGGTGGAAAAAGGAATTAGTTTTTCAACTCGTCTGTATTTGTATTAAATGTATAACTAGTAGTTAATCTGAGCCTGTTTACATTAGATAAATTAACTTACCCTGTTAACACAGTTACAGTTTTGTATTTATTCCAAGAACAGTACTGTTATTGGCAGTTTCTAAAGAAATGTATAATTTTACTAAATACATTTGAAGGTGACTATTTTGTACTATTTAGCATATATGAATGTGATTTCTTTCAGTTGAAAAATTTGTTGTGTAATTTACAGTGGACATACTAGGAAAATATTGTTAGTTATTATGTTTTGGCATGACAGCAGACAGTTATCTGGAAATATGTACACTTTGGAATTTACTTGCTTTGAATAGTTATAGGGAGATATTGACATAAAAAATTGTGTTGGCTCTTTAGACCACCACTCTAAATGGTATCTAACATGGTCCATCCTCATGTCTGCTGTGTTACAGACAATAGTGCCAGTATTAATTTGACAAACATGGTATTGACCTTTTAATTGTTTTTCCAATAAAAAGAAAATGTTACTTCATGTTTATAACTTGATAGTTCTATCAATATTTATGTTTTTGCATGAGGAAAGCTTGACACAGCCAGCTAAAGGACAAATCAACAAAAGCAGTTGTTTATGGTTATAATTAAGTATTTGACTGCTGTATTGTTAGGTGTTGTAGTTTTGTATTAAGTAATCAGTTGTAGTGGTTTAGGGAATGATATATATATATGTATGTGTGTATTTGTTGAAACTTTGACAGGTCTGTAAAATTTCAAACTTCTTCCAGGTACGAACTTTCACAAGATTTCAGGATAAAGAAGTAGAAATCTTTGAAAGAATTAGTGTATATGCTCGAAGAGCAGTGCTATGCATCCTAAGAATACCATATGAACTGCTAGTGTCAATCCATTAAGAAAGGTGTCATGGAGAGGCTGATTATACATTTGTAGAATACAGTGATGCATATTTAGAAATACCATTTTTTTTTGTCAGAAGTCACCATTATAAAGATTGTGTATTATGTTAGTTTCATAGAATGTTAACATTGTACAAACATTTACTCTTGACTCTCACCAATATCCAGATTTATTATAACTATTTTTATTTTACTGCAAGTAAAATAACTGGTAACTATTATATACTAAATAGTATATGGTTGATTTCATTTCTGTTGTGATCCTTTAAAATCTGCTTTTTCAAGGAGGCTGCTGATATTTGAGTATATAACCAATGACTGTACATGTTTTCATTATTTTTATGTTTTAAGTCCTGTTATATTTACAATAATCCATTAGTGTTCATTCTTTGTCTATGGTTGTTTCAATGGATGCAGAATTTTTGCAAGCTGTGCACTGTGTAAAACATTCACATTCATATGTCAAAGGGAAACCATACCCTATAGAGCAAATTAAAGGTTAATAGGTTAAATACATTATCTTATATTTTATTTTAGACTTGAATGCTTAAATTATTTTTTAATTGAACCTGACATTAAATTATACATAATCCTGCTGTAATCTTGCTTGCCATCAAATTACTCATAATCCTGTATTAATCCAGTCACTTATAAAGTTGTACAAATCCTGACTTAATCTAGCTACCTTTCTGGTTATACAACAATTTTTTAATACATATTTTTATCAAGTTATTCTGTAACCCTTCTTAATCCAGGTTCTTATAAAATTATATTCCCTTAATCATAGCTTTAATCATTTTGTACAGCAGTTCTCCTGAACAAATCTTTTCCTTCATGTCTGCTCACTTGTTAAAAGCCAGTATCATAGGTATAGTTTGTTTCTGTAAATGTTATGTTTCAATTGATGATTTAAACCCAAGTCCTCAAAGAAAGTTTAGTATTTTACAACACATATTTTATACTGGAATCATGATAAACCCTGTTTATTGTTCAAACTTGTTGAAATGAAATGAAAGATAGTAATAAACATTTCATAAGTATGCTGAACAAATGTTTTATTAGTTTAAAATATTAAATCTTTGTACTGTTGTTATAACTAGCAATAGATTACAGTCACAATCCAGATTGAGATGTGCTGTCAGGAATTTACAGAAAAATCAAAGCAAGTGAATTCAATACTGGATCTGACTACGTAACCCAAGTAATTAAGGATTAATGGAAGATTGTTAGCAAGAAACCAGTAAGTAAATTATTTACTTATTTCTTAGTGTTCACATGTGGATTGAGTTTTCTGTTTGTTTCTGTTACTGTTTTTTTTATATTTAAGACTTCTTGCTGAATTCTTCATTGATTAAAGAGCCCAAAAATCTCTTCTTGAAACTGAAAACAAACTGCAGAACAAGTCCATAGAAACTTTGTCTACTTGACTTTATTATAATAATTAAATTACAGACACCAGTCAGCAGTCAGATGAATGAAGTTTTTTTGTTTTTTTTCTGGTACCTCAAGATATTTATAGCGACATACTCCTAAACTTACATACAAAGTTATCCAATCATTAAATGATTCTCAAGGTTTAATGTTGTATAAAAAGAAAATACTCAGAATATAACACAGTAACAACTGTATTATAATAAAAACTGGTACTTTTTTTCAAAAGGAAAAGCTTATAGTGTAAAGCTATCAATATTTCAGTTAATAAGGTATGTGTATTTTCAGGTCTCTGAAATCTGCAGTGAAAATAATACCAGAATAACCTACGACTTCAAGCAGTCCTTTTTGCTCTGTGAGGCCAATATTACCCTCTTTGAAGCTTCACGTAATATGATATTAAAATATTTTTTGTTTATTTTGGGTTATTTCTGTAATTTATTTGTCATGATTTGGAGCAAACTACTATTTAAGTAGGAAAGTTTCCATTTTATGGATTTTCAGTATTTGCTAGTAAAGATGCCAATCAGAGGTTGCCATAGCAGGTGAATTAGTGTGGTGTCAAAGAGAACATTTGCTTCCACCCCTGTCTTTTCTCTGTGATCACCAAGGGCTCCAAGATTCTGGTTAAAATATTAAAAGATGTATAAATTAATCCACTTCTTAACACTGGTGTGTATAGTCATCTGATTTATTTCACTAACTGATAAGTAATGTTTAAAATATCATACAACATACCTACTTACTCCTCTCAAGATTTACACCATCTTTGAAACTTTTTTTAAAGGTATTCACTTGCATTAAGATAAGTATAAACTTTTGTTGTTTAAATCAAACCATTTAGAGTCATATGAAAGACAAACCTCATGCTGAATTTACTCATTCATGTTTAATCAATTAGTTTAATGTGTAATACAGATGATGAATAGCTCAGATACATCATACATTAGAAGATTCTTGGTTGTTCTTTAGTTATTACATAGTATTATGCTTTATTTGTTTGTCAATGATAAAGTATTTTATTTATGTTATACAATGTGAAAGATGAACAGCAGTAATAATTAAACTTAAGGTTAAAGAAAGCTTTCATAATTCTCAAAATAACTTGTAGAACTTTTCTGTGTCCAGATTATTCACATAGAATTCAGCTTTCACAGGGAGCCGACAACAAAGTCCTGATAACATTCAGTGTTAGAAATGAAGACTATGACTTATCCTTTGATATTCTTCTTAATGTTGGTTTGAATATTTCCCTGCTGTTAGATAAAGTAACATTTAACTTGGTCTGCATGTTTCCTTTCTGTTAACGTAACCTCTTAAAGTATTCTTTTGACAAATCAGTCTTCAGGTTAGGGTTTCTCACACTATGATATTTTGTTTTTCCCATGATGGACTGATACTGTAGTTTATTACCTGTGGTAATGATGGGGATAAGGGAGCCGGGGTAATGCAAGACAAAGAAAAACTTGTATATCTCTGTATTTCTGAGAAAGACAAAAATAATAGAAGTGTAGAAAGTGAAAAACTTAATTATTTCGTTATTCATTCAACATATTTATATGAATTTATATTCAATTCATTATCTCACACCAATCTGTCCCCTCTCTACAATCACATTTTTTGAGATGCCCATGTCAATATTACAATTAATTCCACTAATTACTGCTAAGGTGATTCTGTAATTTATATTGAAATTATATAGTTTCTCCTAGCTTTGTGGACTAGTTCTCTATAATTGAATATTTTAACAAACAAAATTTCTTTTGCTGTATGTGGACATTCTGGGCAGCAAACAGTGTGGAAACAAATCATAGATTTTATGGTAAAGAAGTTTTTAATTATTACTGTCTTAAGAAACTTCCAATAAGATAACATCAATCTGATTGTGTTTTTTTCTGAACAGATGTTATTTCATCAGAAATCTATGAACAATAAGTAAACTCAAAGAGGACATTACCATGTTGTTTAATTTTATAGAATTATTGTTTCAATTACATTTAGATTGAGATTAACAAATACAAGAAATATATTTATTATTTTATGACTTACATAATAGTATTTTATAATTTGAACTTAATTTTTTTGTTACTGTGTGATATGATTTTTTTCTCAATATAGATGGTTATTTTTTCTTTTAAATTAAGTTTTTGTACAACTGGGGATATTTTTGAGGAAAGATATTTTCTTTAATATTATAGATGGATGAAATGGAAAAACATTAAAATATAGACAGAAGTAGGAAAACAGAAATCTGTGAGAAACAGTGTTCCAAATAACATAGAATCTGGAGTAGCAGATATAGAGATTTATTTCATACTTTTAAGTAGTGGTTACTGAGTCAATCTAATACAGTATAGAATAATGATAGGCAAAATAACAGACAAAATGTAAAGTTTTTCTGAAGAAAAACATTTTGTATTTATTTAGGAAATTTTAATGGTTATGCAAATGAAGTTTGAAAATTTTGAGAACAAGAAAAGTGCATTTATTTTAACATGAAAACCACTTTACATTCTAAGCAGTCAATTATTTTACTTGCTGTATTTATGAATGAAAGTTTATTAAACATCCTTAATTGAAAATTCTCATTTTTATGTTCACAAAGAACATGTACACTGAAATCTACATTAGGTACTGTGAGTTTTGTTGTGTCTATAAATTAATGGTTACATGTTGATTACAAGGTCATGTAAGTTAATTTAACACTTATGGAAGTGTTAATTTCAGAATTTGCTTTTATCTTGTGCATTATTATTATTTTGTACACCAACAAAATTTGGTATGGAATTTTGAATTTAAGGTATTTTATTCTCCTATTTTTACTAATAGGATATCAGAAACAGAATACATTTTAAAATTTCTGTAGAGTTCAAAAACTACATCCAGTGTTTCTTTATATTACAGCAGTCATATACAGTAATATTAGGTTTGTTATGAGCCTTGTTTCTTGCCTTTTGCTTTCTGGCATCACACAAAAACCATTGTAAATCCATATCAGTCAATGTGGCATGACATTTTATCACATCACACTAAATAAACAGTTTTTTCTTAATTGCAAAATTTTTTTTCGACTTTTTTATTATAATGAATTAATTGAGATAATGAAATTACTTGAACAGTATCAAAGTGTGTTATAAACTTTAGACATAAATGTGAAAATACAAAGTAAGTAGGTCCTTGTATTTTATCATTTTTTCTTGTTTGTCTGAAGGACATTCAGTTGAGAATCCTTTTCATTTCTTTCTCTACTCAAGAACAAACTGTCTGAAAGTGTCTGTGGTCTGTCATCTTGTGGATAAACTTTATTCAAGCCTTAGAACAGTGGAAACAACCGTATGGTAAGGTCAAAGGTCAGCAATATATATGTATTTAAAGGTTACAAGCTAATAAACATTTATATAAAAAGCAGGATAAATTCTGTAAAATGCAACAAAAAATGAAAAAGAAGAAAAAATGTGCCTTGTATAATTTTCTTTAAATAATAAAATTATGTTTTTGGTATGATACCTCTTCATATCCAATAACTGTAAAATTACTCTTTACATCTGTGTATGGTACTTTTAAGGTTATACCTAACAAACATCTACTTGATCTCCACAAAGTCTAGAGAAAAGTAAAGTCTGTAGTATTTACATATTACACATGAAGAAGTTATCAATATAATATAGTTATAACTAGAACTTTACTATGTCAAAGACTGATGCATCGTAATAGTTAAGCACATATTGTAGGTGCTTGTATCTGTATTAGAATACAGTGTATCTTGGAATGATTTTAATTTATTACTCCCCCTGGAAACACATCACCCACATTTTGTCTTCATATTTGATTACTTAATGTTCTGGTGATCTTTACTTTTTTCTTGTTTTCCTTTAATTATATGACAGAGTTAAGTATTGCTGGTATTGATTACAATAAACTGAGTTAGTTACTATAATGTTTCAAACTGTAAACTTTAAACTTTATTTATGAAAGACTCTTGTATGTTAACAAATGATGTGTCATATACAGTTTATAACACAGAATATGCCAGAAAGTAATTGAGCTCTTCAGGCTGGTTTCATTTAAGAGGAGTCATTCAGATAGTTGTGTCTCACTCTGGATTATTTATGGAGAAGGATAGACTAGAATAATAGTAAGTGTATAAGGAATAAAAAAGTTTTATATTCTGTACTTCTAATTACACTTTCGTGTTGTTTGAGGTGATGTGATATCCTTTGGTATAAATATTGTTAGTTTTGTGAGGTATACAGAAACTTGTTTGAACAAATAAATGACTGGAACATTGTTTGCTGGAATAAACAAGCACTCAAACATTGTTCAAGATGTATATAAACAAACATATGGTTATAAATTAACTTGAGAGTCTACTATCAATAAATGATTTTAAAAAAGTAATTATTTAGTATACATATTTTTTCTACATTATTCATAAAAAAATGAGTTGCTTCTTTTTATTGTCCAATCTTAGTTTGGCATTATTTTATTTAGCCCAATTACTGTAATTGGGAATTGTGTTTTATTCAGTTCTTTCAGGAAATGCTAAAGAACTCTCAGAATTAAGAGAGACTTTTCAGAGAGTTATTGACCACATGACTAAGGTGTCAAGCTACTGTTATTAGTAAATCATTATAATATGAATATCTTCAAATATAATAAATTGATAAGTACGTGGATTTAAGGGTGTAAGAATAAATATAATATAAAATAATAATTGACATACTAACTATAGAAAGGTTTCCAGTACAAAAATTTTGATATCTGTGGATGTCTTTACATTTATTAAAGTGGCTGTGGGTTTGTTTTAGCCAATTAACAATATATATTACTTTGAATAAATTGGAATTTTGTATTAGAAGTTTCTTGTTTGCACTGTGTATTATATAATACTAGCAGAGAAATGACACCCTATAAACAGTAGTTTGTGTCAGTAAGTAATAACCAGAGTATTAATACCTTGTTGAAAAGTGAAAGTTATTTTCTCATTGTGAGGAGATGACTATTATTTCACATTGTGTAATGTGACAAAGAAATGGTTATTGCACATAGTACAGTTATTTGTATGAATTGTATGAATCTAGAATATTCAAAGTGTGCAACATTGTATTCAATATTTTGGTCACACACATGTATACAATTTCCATCTTAGTAAAGTTTAAACAATGTATTGTTCTGACAGAAAACTATTAATGTTGTATAAATAATAAGTTTATATATTCTAAGCTTATCTGGAAATAGAAATACATGTACTGGAAGCATAAATATTACATTAGACTGAGAATAATGTATACAGCAGTTTGAAAACTTGTAAGAATAAAAGTTTAGGCATTTAAAGTAGAAGATTTGTTGTTTTTTTCGGAGTCTGTTCAATCACTCTCACTACATATAAATTATCACATATATATATTCCAACTGAATATAAATTATCTTGTATACTCAGACATACTGAATGTAAATTATCATGAATAGTAAATCACACTAAATATAAGTAATTATTCACATGCAGTCTGATTAAATGTATGTTATCATACTTACTTAGTCGTGCTTATTATAAATTATTATATAAACTCTATCCTACTGAATATAAATGATCGTGTGCAACCAGTTAACTAATCTTATTAAATATAAGTTATCATGTGTAATCAGTCTTACTAAATTTTTTTTGCAGCAATACTAAATATAAATCATTATACTAAATGTAGGTTATTATACATACTGTCATACTAAATATAAATCATTATACTAAATGTAGGTTATTATACATACTGTCATACTAAATATAAATCATTGTACTAAATGTAGGTTATTATACATACTGTCATACTAAATATAAATCATTATACTAAATGTAGGTTATTATACATACTGTCATACTAAATATAAATCATTATACTAAATGTAGGTTATTATACATACTGTCATACTAAATATAAATCATTATACTAAATGTAGGTTATTATACATACTGTCATACTAAATATAAATCATTATACTAAATGTAGGTTATTATACATACTGTCATACTAAATATAAATCATTATACTAAATGTAGGTTATTATAATACTGTCATACTAAATATAAATAATTATACTAAATATAGGTTATTATACATACTCAGCAATACCAAATATAAATCTTTGTACTAAATATAGGTTATTATACATATTCTGTCATACTAAATATAAATCATTATACTAAACATAGGTTATTATACATACTCTATCATACTAAATATAAATGATTATACTAAATATAGGTTATTATACATATTCTGTCATACTAAATATAAATCATTATACTAAATATAGGTTATTATACATACTCAGCAATACTAAATATAAATCATTGTACTAAATATAGGTTATTATACATACTCTGTCATACTAAATATAAATCATTATACTAAACATAGGTTATTATACATACTCTATCATACTAAATATAAATGATTGAGGATGTATAATCATACTAATTATTAATTATCAGTGATTCTCAGTTCTTCTAAATAATGGTCATTCATATTCAGTTTAATTATATATAAATTCACATATTTTTTGTATCACATGCTCTCCAGTGGCTAAGTAGTAATTGTAAAGTAATCTGGTTGCAGTACCTGTCATCAGTTTACAAATTATTCATGGTGTATTAAACTTTGTGCTTAACAACAAACATACTAAATATAAATTATCATAGTTACTCAATCTACTTATTAAAAGTTACCATACATTCTCTGTTTTACTAATTGTACTTTGTGTATATACTAAGGAATTAATGAACCTTTTGTTATTATAAGTTACTATAGTTATATCAGTGTGATGGTGACATAGACATTTTCTGGAGCTCATTTTTGAAATGTCATAACTAGTATGAAACCTGTATTAAATGTAAACAATCAAATATAAAATGTTAATGATAACATTTAATTGATGTAACAATAAATTATGAACTAACATTATCTTTCCTCATGTTTCAATTAATGTTAACTTAGTGTGACAGGTTTAAGTTGGGTTATTGAAATTGCATTTATCTTTTAGAAATGATCATCCTATCTGTAAAACTTTAACGTTCTCACTTTTTTGTGTAGATTAATGTGAAGGTTAACCTGAAGATGAGCAAGGAAGGTTGAAACATTGTTCTCTGCTTTATTAGTAAAAGAATTAATACACATACCAGCTGTTCTGAGATACATTTTTACTTCAGCTGGGTTTCCCATCATCAAGATTTTCTTAGTGACTTAAAAGTCAAGGCATGAATATTTACTATGTCAGTGTTTAATTATAATTGATGTTGTATTTATTTAGAAATTATTACCATATTTTATGCTTTGTAAGACACACTTTTTTTTCTTGAAAATTACCCTAAAATTACCATGCATCTTCCAAGACAAAAGTGATGGGTTAAGGCAAGAGGTTAGTTTAGGGTCTACCCGAAAAAACAGCCTCTCATACTGATCATAATCTCAATACTTGTCAATTACAAGTATTTTCAATAGCATAAAATATAGAATTTAACTAATAGTGTCTATATGCTGTGAAGAATATGATTATTTGACTGTATTTACTTAGTTAGTAGAAAAAAAGTCAAGGGTACGTCAAGGCGTTGGTTGTTGAGTCAAAATATTTTTTTTTAGTATTGTCTTTTCAAAACTTAGGTAAGTATCCCACAATATAGCATATTACAAGGTGTAAAATACTGTAGTTACAAGAGGAAACACTTATTCTTCACATACATAACATATATGTCTTTACCATGTATTTGTTATTGAAATCATGTCATTTTCCTAATATTGAGAAATAGAGAAGTGTGAAGGTGATGAAAATTTTCAGTACAATACTTCTACTCACATAAAACCTTTTCTTTATTATTACTGATCTCTATATGCTCAACATTTTTTGCTTTCCACTATCCTCCATACTCTCATTTATGTTTGTGTGCTTAATATGGTTGTGCTGTGCTGTATCATGTAAATAATCATGCAACAACCATCTACTGATAGGAATGTGACACCCACGTATGCAGGGAGCACTTCCTGAATAATAGTCTAACTTCTTATTAATTTGTCACTCAAGTGTTTCGACTTATTTGAGTTTTTAAATTTTGCTTAACTTAGTTCACAGTTTTGAACTTAGTGTTTGGTATTTAACTTCCAGCTTTCAAAGTCTAAAAGCAGTTATGTGAGTTTGTTTGTTTTGAATTTCGTGCAAAGCTACTTGAGGGCTATATGCACTAGCTGTCTCTAATTTAGCAGTGTAAGATGAGAGGGAAGGCAGCTAGTCATCACCACCCACCACCAACTCTTGGGCTACACTTTTACCAATGAATAATGGGATTGACTGTCACTTAATAATGCCCCCATGGCTGAAATGGTGAGCATGTTTGGTGCGACAGGGATGCAAACTCATGACCTTCAGATTACGAGTCGCACACCTTAACCAACCTGGCCATGCCGGGCCCAGTTATGTGAGAGTTGAATTTATTTCATGAAATTTTTTTGTTTTCCAAGATTTTTCATTTGAATTATATGCTATTTCATATTCAGTTATAAATTTGCATTTTATTGTTATGACTTCTTCAACTGGTACCACTTTTTTTGCATCCCCTGGTAATCTTTATTGACAGAGGAATATTTGGTACTCAGTTACAGTGAAATAAAGTTATTCCTGCAGTGTGGGGGTTCTCCTGACTATCAGTCTTTCTTCCTTAATCTAGGAATGTTAGATAAGAGGATGAAGACATGACAGGCTTGTTACGTTTTGTACCTTCTTTCTTATGTGACACACATCCTTTTCCTGAATACTGTGTCCTCTCCCATGCATCTAATCTTACATGCCCATACTTTGGTCTGTCATTGAGATTCAAATTCTTAGATTCTTCACAGTTGGGTTCTATAATCCAAGTTTGTTTTCAGACATAGATATTTCATATGCAGAGTATTTCCATCTTTGTTTATCTTTAATCACCCACCTGTGTTACTTCACATTTTCATTTTGTCTGATGCTGTCTATCATTCCTCTGAGGGGTTTTTGAAAGGTCGTCATTCTCTTTTGTTTTTTATGGTAGCCCATTTGTTTTCTTTAGCTCCTATGTTGTTTGGATTTGTTGGGTAGATACACCCTCTTGATGTGTATGAATTTACCATAGATTTACACACCTTTTCTTCTTCAGTCTGTATCAATTACAAGATATTTTGTTTTTCATTTTCTGGGTCACCTCAATTTTTCTGTTGGGTGGTCAGAATTTTTGATAAGTGCTCCACTCCCAGGAAGTGCAATTACATTATTACAAGGACAAATCACATTCTCTAGCTCCATCATGGACAGTAGCCTCCTGACACAGTCAACTGTTTGTTGACAGTAGATATGTTTCCTTTGTCTTCAACTCAATGTTTCGTTAATAGTGAGGTTTTTTTAAAACTTCTTCTTCAACTGTTTCAAGTTCGTCTGCAATCCATGGAACCATCAGTTGAAAAAGCACAATCTTGCTTGAAAGGTTCTGTCGCATTTGGGGACTTGTTTTGGAAGTTCTTATTCCCCAAGATCTGGCCCACATGATATTTCTTTATGAATTAAACATAATTATCTGGTCAGTTGTCCAAGGTCAAGTCCAAGTTTTATATCATTCTCCTGGAACAGAGATGTTTATACAGTTTATGGGCTCTCTTCAGATGCATTCTGAAAAGAACTAATCTTGGCAAAGTTACACAAGATCAGCATGTGATTCTAGCTTTATGTTAGTGGAGGTAAGGTATCATATGGAAATAATAATTTTCTTGTGCAGTAAATGTGTTTCCGATAAATAGTAACCTCTTTTTACACTTCCCACCCTTCATTCCCACTTCGTGTTTTTCATTATTTGTACCTAATCTCCAGGGAGAGGTAGTTGCCAGAGAAGGGTATGTCACACTTCTGTTGGTAGAGGGTATTTATATGATTGTGTGCACACTACAGCACAGCTGATTCACATTAAACATGTAGGGGTAGATGGGAGTATTAAGACTAGTGGTGAGTGAAACATTTGAGCATATAGAGGGTAATAATAATTGATAAAAGTCTTTATGTTAGAGTAGGTAAGTATCTATAAGAAGTACATTAGCTGTACAGGAAAATCAAACAAGATGGTTCTGTTTATCCCTTCTGTCTTTGGAAATGCTTGTTCACATTTACTTACTTCACTCGATGATGGGTTTATAACCAGTTGAAAGCTCAAATTTCTCCTGCATGACTTTTGGTTTTAGAAAAGTGTCTTCATAAGTAAACCCATTTTTGTTGTTGTAGACATTTGGAGAAAGGCAAGATGAATGGTGTTTGAAAAATATTTTTATAAAGATACAAATACAGTTTAAGTAATAAGAACAGTTATTTATAGTGGTACTGATATAATAACTTATAATATTCTTTATTACAAATTGGATATATAAAATATTTAAACATTTTGTTTGCACACTCCACTTATAAAATTTGACAAGGCTTAGGAAATTGTGGCAAGTGAACACACATTTTGAAAGTAGGAGAGATCATCGTTTTCTGTATTTCTTTACTGTTCTGTGTTCTAAGAGAAGTTGCTGAAATTTTAAGATATGTTTGTAAATAATAATAATAATACATGTGTTATGTATTACAAAGGAAATGTGATTCTATTCTACAAAATACTAGTCCTCTAGAACAAAGGAAAACAATTTCACTTATTAAAGGCCAGTTTTATAATATTTTATATCAGCTGTGGTTGCATGTGGCTCACTCATTTGTGTATTAAAAATTCTTGTAATTGTATTATTATACTTTGGATGTTTAACTTAGTTGGAAATTGGCAATTATAATAAGTTAAACTAGGTTATGAAGTTTATCACATTGACTTATCAATGACTTATGTTGATTTAAATATTATTCATTAAAACAGTACTTAAAAAAGGAAATTTCAAACACTAAGGTGTTGAAGTTACATCTTCTGATACCACATGTCTACTGAGTGACCTAAATATCATGATACTCATTTCAATTTCTGTAACTCGGTAGTAGAGGCTAGATTAGAAAAGTTTACTAATTACACAATAATTTATTTTAGCTTGTTTGATTGTTTGTGTCGTCAATACCTGTAATACAAGACATACTCAACTTGAGGGGTTATTATGAGCTGATAATTTGTGTTTAGTATGTACAATGGAACTTGTTGGTTTAAGTAATTAGGAAGCTTTCATTGTGACTTAACACTGTGATGTGTGTTGTATTTTTGCTTATTTTCATCTTGCATTCAAATACTTTTTTCCAGCAATCAGGATGTGGAAACAAAACTGACAATGAATAATAGAGCCATAGCAACATATGTAAACCTTTGTAATTAATGTTTTTGAATTACACGTACACTGCTGACGAAAATCTTAAGGCCAATGAACATAAAGAAATAAGAAGCATTTTGTGTTGTTAGACTCAACTACTTATTTGAGTAGAGCTTTGAAAGATGAAAATAAGAAAAGGGAAAATAAAACTAAATTTTTTTTAACATTTAATTGGAAAAATGTAAACACTATGAAATTAACCTAAATTCTATCTGGTCAAAAATTTAAGACCATACCAAAAAGAAGCCCTAAACAGGGTAGGAAATGCCCAACAAGAGGTCTTAGTAATGAGTTGCATGGTCATCATTGCAAATAACTTCAAACACTCGTTTTGGCATGGTCGATATAAACATTTGCAGAAGGCTGACTGGAATTTTATTCCAAGTGGTGAAGATGGCTTTACAAAGATCATGCACTGTTTGGAATTGACATCCATTTCTATAGACTTCCCTTGCCATCCACCTCCAAACATTGTCAATGGGGTTCAGCTAGGGAAACACGCTGGATGGTCCAAAAGAATCACCTTATTAGCCATGAAAAAGTCCTTTGTCCTGCAGGCATTGTGGATTGCAGCATTGTCTTACTGAAAGATCCAAACATTTCCACACAAGCAAGGGCCTTCAGTCAATAAGGATGCTCTCTCCAACATGCCAATGTAGCCAGCTGCTGTTTGATGCCCCTGTATAACCTGAAGCTCCATTGTTCCATGGAAGGAGAAAGCACCCTGGATCATTATGGAACCTCCTCCCCTGTGTCATGTAGAAAATGTCTCTGGTGGGATATCATTATCGTACCAGTAACGTTGGAAGCCATCTGGACCATCCAGGTAAATTTTTTCTCATTGGAGAACAAAACCTTTGTCCACTTTTCTACGTCCCATGTTTGGTGCTTTTCAGCAAAGTTTAACCAAGCTGTTTCATGGTGTGGAAGAAGGTGTGACCTTTAAAGACATTTCGGTTTTTAAAGCCTTTCTCTCGTAGATACCGTCTTATTGTTCTTGAGCTGCATTCTGCATCTGTAAGGGCCTTAATCTGGTTCGACGATCAGCTGGTTTATATGCAAACGAGCCATTTTTCCATATAAATTTCTCAACAAGTGGGTTTCTTGACATCATTGATCAGCTGGTTTCTTGCTGGACAACTCATCGAATCCTCCTGCTCAACGCCGGCGAAATTTTTGTGGGCCAACCACTTGAAATTCTCGTTCCGTATCCCTCAGGGTCTTTTAAGAAATTTGCAACAGCGGTTTTACTACGTCAAATCTCACCAACAATGGTACAATGAGAGAGATATTGCTTTTGCAGCTCGACAATTCTGCCACATTTAAACTCAGTCAACTTTTTAGTCTTTGCCATGTTTTTACCCAATGTAGCACAGGAGATGTCAGTGGAAGATGTTGACAACGCTAATGCTTGAACACAAATGACTAAATTTCGTTACCTGTTTACTGATTAACGCTTCGTTTCAGTATGGTCTTAAAATTTTGACCATCTTGTACTTAGGCTAATTTCATAGTGTTCACATTTTCCCTTTTAAATTTTTCCTATTTTTCTTTAGCACTAGATGAGTCAACAGATTTTAGCGACACTGCAAGTTGATATTTGGGTTCGATATCTAACTTCAATTCTTCAAGTGAGGGGAGAAGTACTTGGCCTTTGTGGATTACATGATCGAACATGTGGAAAAACATTTTTGACAAATTTCTTGAAATGTCAAAAAATTCAATCTGGATTTAAAAATTTTGTTTCTGTCACAACAGACAGTGCTCCAGCAATGATAAGGGCGAAATTAGGATTTATCTTCTGAAGCAGCTTTTAATTGAAAATAATGTGAAGTTCGTGTTGCTATCTTTCCATTGCATTTTGCATCAAAAATTTATGTGCTCAGATATCTAAAAGTGATTAATTTAAAAAATTGATGGACATTGTTGTAAAATCATGAATTATATTAGTAGTGGAAGTTTTCTCATCCATCGATAGTTTGTTGAGTCTGAAGAAAAGCAGTGACTGTAATTTTGATCATCTTACTGATTTTGCAAATGTAAGATGGTTAATTAGAGGAAAAGTTATTACGATTTACTTCCTCATTTCCTCAAACAAAAGAGCATCTTGTTGAAAAAGGTAAGATTGAAAATTTCACTGAAATTGAAACTTTGTCATGGCAATGTGATTTGCACTTTCTGTGCGACATGATGGTTAACTTGAATGATTTGAATACGAATATTCAGGGAAGAGGTAAAATAATAAGCGAGCAATCACAGTCTATTCATGAATTTTATTAAAGCTAAACCTCCTTGCGGAACAATTACAAAAGAATGATTTGACACATTTTGCAAATTAGAATAATTTTCTAGAAGATAGTAAGGGCTATGATTTCTCTGATGCTAAAGATGATCTCTATGTAAACTGGATCAAAATTCTATCTCAAAAAATTGAATCACATTTCTCCACACATAAAAATTTGAAATTGACAATTGAATTTTTGCATAATCAATTTTTATTTGACTCAGGAAATTTCATCTTTTTTGTGTTTGGAAAAGTGTGGATTTCAAGACGAGATGCTCATCCTGCAAAGTGTAGAACACATAAAAGGTAAACAAAAATGTTGCATCAAAGAGATGTGCCTTACTATTCTGATAAATGAGAGTCTTCCAAATTTAAAGATAGCAATTTCAAAATTATTTTCCATGTTTGGATCGACATGGGTATGTGAGTCAACATTTTCTACACTAGATTCTGTCATGTCCGGATACAGATCTCGGCTTACTGTCATAAATTTAGAGGCAGAACTAAGATACTCACTGAGCATAGATATTAATCCAAATTTCACGAAACTTGTTGATGAAACCCCTTCAATTTTCACGATGAAGGTTAATTGAAATGCAATTATTTTGATTAAACTAATATCTTACTTTTTTTTAATAGTGTGGCAAACGTTGTTTTCCTTAGCCACAGTTGTGGAGACTATGAAAAATAAGTTGCCCATCCCTGCTCTTGAGTATCACACAATCTTACAATTTGTTTTTATCAGAGATAGTAAACTTTAAAATACACAAATAGATAAACAATCTAATCATAAAATATTTTGTGTTTCACTCTATTTTGATATTTCGTATAATACAAACATATATATATAAATCAAAAGACGAGAAATATGACTTCTCACATCTGAAACTTATTACTCTGAGGTCTACACCAACAAACCATTATACAAGTGATCACGAAGAACGACCCTTTATTTACACTCTATGTACAATTTCTTAACAAAGTTTAAAAGATAAATTTTCTTTTTTATTACATTACTTTTAACATCAGACTTTTCCCACTGTTAACCTTCACTTTATATTTCTGCCATTTTCCTTCTCTCTAGTTCTCGTCATTTCATTACAACAATTGATTCACCAGTATTATTACACCTCCAACCAATAAAAACTGTGAAAAGCAAGATTAAAATAGAATTATAATATTGAATATTTGTGTATAGTAACTAAGGCCACAAGTTATTAAAATGGAAACCGAACTGTGGGAAGAAAAAACAAAATGTCATAGTCGAAAGTTTCTCTCAAACTTCTTTGCTTAAAACTATTAGGTTGAGGAATACTTCGTGAGCGTTTTTAAATAATTTCATTCAAGCATTACATGCACGACTATACAATACTTCAATGCATGAACACATTACACCCAAAACATTTATTATGATACTTTATTTCATGTAATACTTAGATATATAGTATGCATTGTTCTAAACGAAATTGCAAGAAATTAAATGCGAAAAGCAGATGGTGTCGAAAATACTCGATTTTGTCCACTTGACATTCCATTTAATGAGCTGAAAATGGAAGCAAAAATTAAAGACATATGAAAATCAAACACACCATCTATTAGAGCAAAAAATTATCAACCAAATGACATGAAATATTTTGCGAAAGCGTTTCATTTATGAATATATTTTTTTAACTTGAAAAAACGCTCACGAATTATTCCTCAACCCAATATATATACTGAATTTAAGTGGTGGAAAAGAGAACTAATGACTTTTCGCTAGAACTGATTTACACTGTTTATTTATGTTACAATTACTTAGGTTAACAATCAGGTCGCCAGGATGAAACTTGAAATGAACGCTATTAGTCACTCAATTCAGCCTCAAATTTTGAACATGTTCACGTCGAGCAATTTGTCTTCGGTCCATTGGTTCCTCATGTTTAGTACATCGGTATACTCAACGCTGTTAATAACGATGTTACTTAAGGTAAGTAGAGTACACATTGAACTGTTTCAGTAAGTTGTCTGTTCTGTCGATGTTTCGTTTGAAATGCTTGATCCAACGTCATCATTTCTAACTGAATAACTAAAATACATTGCTGAAACAACGATAATTTAATCAGTACAAAAATACATAGAAAGTAAATTACTAACAATAAAACATGTTGTACATATTTTAAATGGTACAATTTTAATGAAGACTACGTGATATCCGATGTTGGTTAATGTTGTTTCATGTGGATGGTTTCTCTAAGTACTAATTCCAGATCAGTGTTATCCCTGCAAATAATATTTACATTTTATAGTTTGTGTCCTGTTTCTTCACTATGTTGGTGTTTTAACGAAAACCATGTGTTACTCAACTTTATGTGTATTTTCATGAACAATACCATATTCTATTAATTCTTACCACTAGATGGCGATTGGTTTTGTCAATGCAAAAGCAATTACAGTCTTCACACGTGAAAATATGGAGAAGCCATGAACAACGATGGATTCAGATGTCTTTTTAGTCAAAAAAATTCCCATGTGCATGATATGGGGTTAAAACTCAACTGGAACTAAAATATAATTTGTGAGTTATAAAAAAGCAACCACCTATCACCATATTGCTCTGTGCTCTTCGTTTTTTTAACCTATCGTTTTACTTCAGTTTTTTTTTATCCTACCATGACTTATGAGCATCTATCAGATGTTGAGTGCACACCCACCTGTCAAATTTTAAACTTTAAGTAAAAATAATTATAAATCTGTACAAACAGTTTTACTCAGAATTTATAATTTTGTAACATTTATTCAATGTAAGTCACAAAGAAGTATGAAATCCATTCAGACTTTCGTGTTTATTTTCATGTGAACTTTGACCAGATTCTACAGTAGACAATTTATTATTGATTTTAACCCCTAATCCAAAAGCATATGAATGTGTTTGTTAACAGTAGACAATCAACCTATTGATTTTTAACCCCATAATCCCAAATCCTATGGATGTGTTTGTTAACAAATCTTTATTACTTGATAGACTGAACAACCACTAATGAAGACCGACTTTCAAAGTGGCTGTAGTCAACATCTGAATGTGATTAGACAGAAAACATTATGTTTTTTTTTTTTTCATGTATACTGTGAACCGTCCATCCGTTCATCTGCCTCCTGTTTTGACAGCCACTTGTGTTGAGTGTGAAATGCTACTGATGAAGTCAAAGTTCAACCTTAACTATTTAGATAACAGCAGAATAGGTATGAATAGTGTTGACAATAAACAGAATATTCTACACTAACTGGTTATGAATTAATAACACTATCATTCATATATCAACATGTGACGAAACGATATGTTATTGTTGAGTGGTTCTTAATAGAACGCTTCTGATACAAATGTGGAACATCAAACAGAAAAGCAAAACCCAATTAACACACTCTGGAGTATCACACTATCTTACAGTTTGTTTTTATCACTGCTAGTAAATTATTATCCTTTCATCTTTAAATGTTTGTTTCTTTGTAGCGTCTATTTGTGTACTTTAAACTAATCATAAAACATATTGTGGTTCTTTCTATTTTTATATTTCATGTAATACAAATATATATATAAATCTTCGATGACCAGTATGACTTTTCACATTTCAAACCTGTTGCTCTGAGATCTGCACACCAACAAACTGTTATACACGTGAGCGTAAAGAACAACCCTTTATTTACACTCTACGTACAACTTCTTAACTAAGTTTAATGGAGAAATTTTCTTTTTTATAACGCTCCTTTTAACTTTTTCCACTGTTATCCCTCACTTATCACTTTTATATTTCTGTCATTTTCATTCTATTTCGCTTACGTCATTTTTTGACAAAACTGATTCACCAGTATTGTTACACCTCCAACCAATACAAACTGTGAAAGACAACAATAAAACGGAACCACAATATTAGTGAATATTTGCATACAGTAACTAAGAAGACCAGATATTAAAATAAAAACCAAACGGTGCGAAGAAAGAACAACATTTTGGATGAAAAGGTTTCTCACCTTGCATTCCACGGATACTTCGACAAGTACGATTTGTAGGTGTAAAGTTTTGTACAAATATTTGAATTGTATGTTCACATAAGGTCATTCTATAAATCTGAATTATATCTTTGAAATGAGAAACTAAAGTTAGGCAATTAGTAAGTGACATTTACGTTACTCTAAAACCTGCGAGAGGCTTAGTAATTAGTGTTAGCCAACACTGGATTGTTTTAGATAGCGTCGTATTGAAAACTTTAGAAAAAGTGAAGATTTTTGAGAAAAAAAAAAGATTCATTTTACAGAAAGTACTGCAGGGAAAAGAGTTCGGATTGTGCAGATATAAACAGTAATTTTTTATCTATTAAATGTGGTACCGTTTATTGAAAAAATAAGTATTTTAAGCTCCATTTCTTAAAATTATATTTATAAATTACATCAGAAAAGATGTAATCAAACCTTCTAGGTTTAGTCCCAGTGAAAGTTGTGTTCGTGTTACAAGGACAGTACATAAAATTCTGTTCTAAAATAAACAAAGGTTTGTTATACGTATTGTAGTTTTTTTGGTTTTTTTTTTGTAATTGTCTGAATTTAGAATACCAAAGTGGGAATCTTATCGATTTTTGTCTATGGTACAATGTAATAATGACACAATGTATTTATTATTTCTGTTACAAAGATACAAATATACACGCCGTGTTCTTTGTATAATAATAAAATTAGAAATTATGACTTAAATAATTATTTATGTAAGATTTGCAAAAAATATATATCTAACATTATATAATGCTTCAATAGTTAACTTAGTCTGTACTGTGTTCATGTATTATTAATTAACTTTGCTTTTAGTTGTGATTTTAATGAATTTTGTATAATTATGTCTATATATGTAATCCACAATAACAATTTAATATACTATGATGGTTTACCCAGTGTCGTCTCATCATCACTAAAATGTTTACGACATTTTTATTTCTGAGATTTCTCACGATCTTTGGAATGTTTTCTCATGTTGGGTGACAATAAATTAAGGGTCATTGATAATGTGATTTTCAAGAATATTTTGATCAAGTAGTCATTTTAGTTAAAATAACAATTGTAGGTAGGACTAATTTACACTGATTATTTATGTTATATAGGTTCACAATCTGGTCACTGGGATTCAGTGCTGTTAGTCAGTCAATTTAGTCTCAAATTTTGGACATGTTCACGTCGAGCAATTTGTCTTCGTTCCATTGGTTCCCTTTGTTTAGTACATCTGTGTAATCAACGCTGTTAACAACGATTCTAAGGTTTGTAGAGTACACATTGAACTGTTTCAGAAAGTTGTCTGTTTGTCGATATTTCGCTCCAAGTTCTTGATCCAACGTCTGTTCTACCAAACATGCTCATCTTTTATGACGTGGGACCGGGAGGTATATTGTTACGGTCAATCCAACTATTCGTTTGTGAAAGAGTGGTACATTAGGTGCATTTAATATATTCTTCCACTTATTTATTACGGACGGCTAAAGCAAATAGTCTTCATGTAGCTTTGAGTCAAATCAAACAAACCAGTAGTCTCTTTTGACAAGTCTGATAAGCTAACCAATTTTACAAATTTCGGTTTGGTTCCTTAAAGTGGAGAAACTTTGGAATAACGTGTAGAAGCTTGCATTCTGAAGAAAGCAAATGTCAAGGTTGACTTTTTAAGTCCCATTTTTTAGAGACACGACTTACAGGCAAGAGTTTATTTACATATCAGGGCATTAGCAATCGGTGTGCTCGAAGGAAAACGATATTTGACAATTAACAGCATAGCTATGTTAAAGATGAAGAAATAGATTCATATAACAGAAGGGAACAGAGATAAAGTTTTCAATATTTTACAGAATCCATCTTCAGTGTTTAAAGCAAAAGAAAATTAATACATTATTTTTTACTAAATAATTAACATACATTGCTGAAAGAACAATCATTTAATCAAAACTAAAATACATAGAAAGTTAATTACTAACAGTAAAACATGCTGTACATATTTTAAATGATACAGTTTTAATGAAGGTTACATGATATTCGTTGTTGATTAAAGTTTTTTATGTGGATGGTTTCTTTAACCTTTACTTTCTACATTCCTTTTACAGAAAGTACTGCAGAGGAAAAGTGTTCGGATTGTGCTGATACAAGCTGTATTTTTTTATCTACTGTATGTTTATTGAAAAAAGGCTTTTTTTAATTACGTTTCTTTAAACTATATATTTATAATTTGCTTCAATAAAAATATTATCAAATCTTCAGGTTCAGTCCTGGTGAAAGTCGGGTTCTTGTTACAAGGAGAATACATAAAATTCTATCTCTGACAAACAAAGGAATGTAATACTACAGTGTTTATTTTAATATATGTCTGAATACCAAAAGTGAAATCTCTTAGCTCGTGATTTTAGTTAATATTTGATAATTATATTTATAACAACTACAGTAACACCTTAATATACTGTGTTGGTTTATCCGCTGTCTTCTCATTATCAGTCAAAGGTTTACAACACTTTTGTTACTAAGTTCTCTCATGTATCTTTGTTTGTTTCTTTTTGGAATTACTGCAAAGGTACACGATGGCAATCTGCGCTAGCCGTTCCTAATTTAGCAGTGTAAGATAAGTAATTACCACCGACTGCCAACGTTTGGGCTACTCTTTTACCAAGGAAGAGTAGGATTGACTGGCACATTATGATGAATCTACGGCTGAAAGAATGAGTATGGTTGGTGTGATGGAATTCAAATCTGTATCCCTCAGATTATGAGTCAAGTGCCTCAACCATCTGGCCATGCTGGACCAGGTATCTTTGGAATTATTTCTCACGTGGGATGGTAATCATTTAAGGGGCAATGATAAAGATTTTAAACTTGATAGAGCTGACAAGAATAACCAACATTTCGATTAAGTGGTCATTTCAGTTAAGAATAACTGGTGTTGTCAGATTATATTACCTGAATATTTATATTCAGTGGTTGTTCTTATCATAATTTCTGTAGGGCTCAAAGGGTTAGGATGAATCTCAGACTTGAATTAATAAAAAGTAGAAAAGGCAGAATTTTCTGTAAAGAAAGAACAGGGATTACACAATTTTTTTCGTATTTTCTTGGAAAGTTCCAAATGTTCATTAGCTCTTACTTGTAGATGGATTTTGGTTTTGTCAGTAGACCAGACCATACGCTCTTGATAGGCATAAACCTATATTCAAGCTGTGAACAAAGAGAAATTCAAGTGTGTTTAGTCAGAAGAAATCTTGTGTGTATGATATGGGGTTAAAACTAATCTGGAACTAACACATAATTTGTGAGTTATAAAAGTTTTACCAATCACCTATTGCTCTGTATCTTTTTTAACATTTTGATCTTTTAATACACCTGTTTTTACTTGTCCACAACTTGTGAGCATCTTCCTGGTTTTTAATGCACACACACATATCAAATTTTAAACTTTAAGTAAAAAATAATTATAAATCTGTAAGAACAGTTTTACTCAGATATACTTTATAATTTTGTAATATTTAGTGAGTGTAAGTCACAAAGAAGTATGAAACCAATCCAGACTTTCACGTTTGTTAACATGTAAATGTGACGAATTTTTTCCAGTAGACAATTTACCTATTGTTTTTAACCCTTAATTCTAGAGCCTATGGACGTGTTTTAACAATAGACAATTTACATATTGTTTTTTAACTTGTAATCCCAAATCCTATTATTGTATTTGTTAACTAATTCTCCTTTCTTGACATACTAAATACTGAAGCATCGTTTTTCGTACAATTTTCTTAGTGGTTTAGCTTCTGCAGACTTTTTATCTTACCCTTTCATGATATTACAGAATTAGATCTTAACAACATTTGAATGTGATTGGACAGAGAACATTATTTACTACTTGTTTTATGTACATCGTGAACAGTGGTGTCTGTCCGTGCGTTCATCTCTGTCTGCTGTTTATGGTATCC
Organism: Tachypleus tridentatus; assembly: GCF_004210375.1. Lineage (NCBI taxonomy): Eukaryota > Metazoa > Arthropoda > Merostomata > Xiphosura > Limulidae > Tachypleus > Tachypleus tridentatus. Next base: position 8,590,644 of record NC_134837.1, read on the forward strand.
TTTTCTCCCGCTGAGTTGGAAAAAGCGGACGAAGGCAAAGTTCAACATTAACTATTTAAATAACGAAATAACATGTACGAATAATGTTGACAAGAAACAGAATATTCTGCACTAACGTGTTAGGAATTAATAACACTGTCATTCACATTTTAAAATGTGACGTAACGGTACGTTATTGTTGAGTGGCTTTTAACAGAACACTTCCTGCACAAACTTGGAACATAAAACACAGAAAACTAACATCCTTTTGACACACTTGCTCAAGAGTATCACAAAATATCACTGTTTGTTTTTATCACTGGTGGGAAAGTGTGTCCTTTCATCTTTATATGTTTGTTTCATATTAGCATCTATTTGTGTACTTTAATGTAATCATAAAACATTTTGTGGTTCTTTCTATTTTTATATTTCACATAATACGACTGTATAATACATTTATACACACACACACACACATATGTAAATCTACAGACGACATGTATGACTTGTCACATCTCAAACTTTTTGCTCTGAGATATACACCAACAAACTGTTATACTCGTAATCGCGAAGAACGACCCTTTATTCATACTCTACGTACAATTTGTTAACTAGATTTAAAGGAGAAATTGTTTTTTTGTAACTCAACTTTGAACATCTTTTGTCTTTTCCAGCTGCTGTTCCTCACTTATTGGCCCGGCATGGCCAAGCGTGTTAAGGCGTGTGACTCGTAATCTGAGGGTCGCGGCTTCGTTAAGTACTAGTTCCAGATCAGTGTTATCCCTACAAAGAATACTTATATTTTAATGTTCGTGTCCTGTTTCTTCACTATTTTGCTTTATAAACGAAAACCATTAGTTACTCAACTTTTCTGAGTATTTTCATGAACAATCCAATATTTTATTAACTCGTACTGGTAGATGGCGTTCGGTTTTTCAATACAATAGGATTTACCGTCTTCACTCGTGGAATATGGACAAGCCATGATTTTGTTTTGAATTTCGCACAAAACTACTAGAGGGCTATTTGTGCTACCCGTCCCTAATTTAGCAGTGTAAGACTAGAGGGAAGGCAGCTAGTCATCACCACCAACCGCCAACTATTTAGCTACTCTTTTACCAACGAATAGTGGGATTTACTCTCACATTATAACGTCCCCACACGACTGAAAGGGCGAGCATGTTTGGTGCAACCGCAACCCTAAGCTTATGAGTCAAACGCCTTAATACACTTAGCCATGCCGGGCCAACCAGTCCAGACTTTCATGTTTGTTTACATGTGAACTCTGACGAGTTTCTCCAGTATACAATCTTCCTATTGATTTTTTAACACCTAATCACAAATTATATGATTGTATTTGTTAACTAATTTTAATTTCTTCGCATACTAATTACTCATGTCTCGTTTTTTGTACAATTTTCGTAGTGGTTTACTTACTACAATCTTTTTTGTTTTACTCTTGTATGATATTACAGAATAGAACTACACACAACCAATGAAGGCCGGCTTTGAAAGTAGCTGCAGACAATATTTAAATGTGATTGGAGAGAGAACATTATGTACTACTTGTTTTATATATATCGTGAGCAGTGGTGTCTGTCCATCATTTTATCCCTGTCTCCTGTTTGTGGTGGCCTTTTCTCGCTCTGAGTTTGAAAAAGCGGATGAAGTCAAAGTTCAACATTAACTTTTTAAATAACCAAAGAACAGGTACGAATAATGTTGACAACAAACAGGATATTCTACACTAACTTGTTATGAATTAATAACACTGTCATTCACATATCAAGACGTGACGTAATGGTATGTTATTGTTGAGTTAGTAATCGGAAGCATCACCATAACACTACAAACACGAGTTATCAGTAACCAGAAGTCCCACCAGAACACTATAAACATGAGTTTTAACCAACGAGAAGTCTCAGCAGCATACTAACACAGTGATAAAATTTTCAGTGAAATTGAAGACCAAGAGTATTGAAAAAGTCAGTAAAAGGGAAGACCAACAACGTGAAAACAGTCATTGAAACTGAAGAACAACAGTGTTTAAACAGAAGTGAAAGTGAAGACCAACAGTGTGAAAACAGTCAATTAAAGTGAATACTAACAGTGTTGAAAGAGAGATTGAAACTGAAGACCAATAGTGTTGCAACACACAGTGAAATTGAAGAACAACGGTGAGGAAACAGTCAATGAAAGTGAAGATCAACAGTATGAAAACAGTCATTTAAAGTAAACACCAAAAGTGATGATAGAGACAGTGAAATTGAAGTCCAACACTGTTGAAACAGTCATTGAAACTGCAGACCAATAGATTTTTAAAACTGTCAGTGAAATTGAATACCAGTAGTGTTGAAACTGATGACCAACTGAGTTGAAACAGAAAGTGAATTTGAAGACCAACAGTGATGAAACAGTAAGTGAAAGTGAAGACCAATAGTTTTGAAACAGAGAGTGAACTTGAAGTTCAACAGTACTGAAAAACTCAGTGAAAGTGTAGATCAACAGTGTGAAAACAGTCAGTGGAAGTGAACCCGAGTGTTAAAAGAGACATTGAAATTAAAGATCAACAGTGTTGAAGCAGACAGTGAAATTCAAGACCAACAGTGTGTAGACAGTCAGTGAAACTGAAAACGAAATGTGTTAAAGAGTCAATGAAACTGAAGACCAACAGTGTTGAAACAGAAGTGAAAGTGAAGACCAACAGTGTACACACAGAAATAAAATTGAAGACCAGCACTACTAAAATAGACAGTGAAATTGAATGCCAACAGTATTGAAAGAGGCAGTGAAACTGCAGTCTAGTTGTGTTAAAACAGTGAGTTGAAGACCAACAGTGTTCAAACAGAATGGAAAGTGGCGACCGACAGTGTACAAACAGAAATAAAATTGGAGATCAGTACTATTGAAAGAGAGTGAAATTGAATGCCAACAGTATTAAAAGAGCTAGTGAAACTGCAGTCCAGTAGTGTTAAAACAGTGAAATTGAGACCAACAGTGTTGAAAGAGACAGTGAAATTGAAGACTAATAGTGTGTAAACAGATAAAATGAAGGTCAACACTGAGAAAACAGTCAATGAAAGTGAAGATCAACACCGTTGAAACGGACAGTGAAATTTAACACCTACACTGTTGAAACAAAATGAAATCGAACAACAACACTGTTCAAACAGTAAGTGAAACTGGCGACCAGTGGTGTTAATACGGACAGTGAACTTGAAGATACACAATGTTGAAATATTCAGTGAAAGTGAAGACCAACACTCTTGAAACAGACCGTAAAATTAATGACCTACACTGTTGAAACAGTCATTGAAAGTGAAGACCTGTTGTGTTATAATAGGATAAAAATGACCACAAACACTGTTGAAAGACACAGTCATATGAAAGACCAACAATGTTCAATCAAACATTGAAACTGAAAACCACCACTACTTAAACTGATAGTGAAATTGAAGACGTAATATTGAAAGTCATTGAAAGTGAAGATCAACACTGTTGAAACACAGTGAGATTGAACACCAACACTGCAAACCGTCAGTGAAACTGAAGACCAATAGTGTTTATAAAATCAGTGAAATTGAAGACCAATAGTGTTTATAAAATCAGTGAAATTGAAGACGTACACTTTTGAAACATTCAGTGAAAGTGAAGACCAACACTGTTGAAACAGTCATTGAAATTGAATAACATTACTGTTGAAACACGCAGTGAAACAGAAGAACAACAGTGTTGAAACAGACAGTAAAATTGAAGACCAACAATGTTGAAAGAGACAGTGAAAGTGCAGACCAACAGTGTGAAAACTGAGTGAAATTGAAGACCAGTAGTGTTAAAATAGAAGTGAAAGTGCAGACCAACAGTGTGAAAACAACAGTGAAACTGAAGACAAATACTACTGAAAAAGAGAGTGAAATTGAAGACCAACAGTGTTGGAACAGTCAGCGAAAATGAAGAACAATAGTGTTGAACCAGTCTGAGAAACTGAAGACCAATGGTGTTGAAAAGAATGGTTAAGGACGAAGAGAATGCAGACAGACTGTAAAACTGAAAACCAGTACTATTGAAAGACACCTTGAAATTGAATACCAACAGTGTTGGAACAGTATGTGAAAGTGAAGACCAATATTGTTGAAACAGACCGAAAAAGTGAAGACGTACATTGTGAAAACAGTTAGTGAAACTGAACACCAATAGTATTGAAACAGATAATGAAATTGAAGACCAACAGTATTGAAAGAGTGAAACTGAAGACAAACAGTGTGAAAACAGTCAGTGGAAGTCAACACCAATAGTGTTGAAATGGAAGTGAAAGTGAAGACCAATAGTGTTGGAACAGTTAGAGAAAGTAAAGACCAACAATTTAAAAACAGTTAGTGGAATTGAAGACCAACAGTATTGAAACAGAAGTAATAGTGAAGACCAACAGTATGAAAACAGTCAAACTGAAGACTGATAGTGTTTACACAAAAGTGAAAGTGAAGGCCAACAGTGTCGAAACAGTCAATGAAAGTGAAGATCAACAGTGTTGGTTGATGCAGTCAGTGAAACTGAAGACTAGTAGTGTGAAAACAGTCAGTTAAAATAAATATATGCAGTGGGGAAACTGTAAATGAATTGTTTTATCCATACTGGTGAAACGGACAGTGAAATTGAAAACCTACACTGTTGAAATATTAAGTGAAAGTGAAGACCAACAGTGTTGAAATGGATTGAAATTGAACACCAACACTGTTCAATTAATCAGTGAAACCGAAGACCTACAGTGTTGATACAGATAGTGAAAATGAAGACCTATTCTCTTCAAACATTCAGTTAAAGTGAAGACCAACACTGCTGAAACAGACCGTGAAATTGATGACTTACTCTATTGAAACAGTCATTGAAAGTGAAAACAAGTGCAAACCGTCAATGAAACCCAAAACCAATAGTGTTGTTAAAGGTAGTAACATTGAAGACGTACGCTGTTGAAACCTGCTGTGCAAGCGAAGATCAACACTGTTGACACACACCGTGAAATTGAAGACCAGTAGTGTTAAAATATAGTGATAGTGAAGATCAACATTGTTGAAGCAGACTGAAAATTAGACTACACTGTTGAAACGGAGTGAAATTGAAGACCAACAATGTTGAAACAGACAGTGAAGTTGATGACCAACAGTGTTGAATGAGACAGTGAACTTGAAGACAAACAGTGTTGAAACAGTCAGTGAAAGTGAAGACCAATATTGTGAAAACAGTCAGTTGAATTCAAGACCAATAGTGTTAAACGAGAAGCTAAAGGGAATATCAAAAGTGTGAAAACAGAGAGTGAAGCTGAACACAAGTGTTAAAATAGACATTGAAATTGAAAATCAACAGTGTTGAGACAGTCAGTGAAACTGAAGACGAAGAGTGTTGAAACAGGAATGATAGTGAAGACCAACAGTGCACAAACAGACAGTAAAACTAAAGACCAGTACTATTAAAACAGACAGTGAAGGTGAAAACCAAGTGTTGAAACAGTCAGTGAAACTGAAGACCAACAATGTTGAAACAGAAGTGAAAGTGAAGACCAACAGTGTATAAACGGACAGTAAAACTGTAGACCACCACTACTGAAACAGACAGTAAACGTGAAACCAACAGTGTTGAAACAGCCATTTAAACTACAAACCAGTGGTGTTAAAACAGACAGTGAAGTTGAAGACCAAGTACTGAAACAGTCAGTGAAAGTGAAAACCAATAGTTTTGAAATAGTCAGTGAAATTGAAGACCAATAGAGTTGAAATAGCAAACTTGAAGGCCAACAGTGTTAAAACAGCAAGTGAAAGTTAACACCAATAGCGTTGAAATGGAAGTTAAAGTGAATACAAAGATTGTGAAAACAGACATGGAAACTGTAGACCAGTAGTGTTGAAACACACTGAAACTGAACACCAATAGTGTAAAAACAGTTAGTGAAATTGAAGATCAGTAGTGTTAAAATATAGTGAAAGTGAAGACCAACACTGTTGAAACAGAGAGTGAAATTTAAGTCCATTAGTGGTAGAAAGTCAGCGAAATTGTATACCAACAGTGTTCAAAAGAGACAGTGGATCTGAAGACCAGTAGTGTTGAAACAGACAGTGAGAGGTATGATCAACAGTGTGAAAACAGTGAAACTGAAGACCGATAATGTTTAAACAAAAGTGAAAGTTAAGACCAACAGTGTCAAAACAGTCAATGAATGTGAAGATCAACAGTGTTGAAGCAGTCATTGAAATTGAAGACTAATAGTGTGAAAACAGTCAGTTAAAATGAAGGTAAGCACTGAGGAAACAGTCAATGAATGTGAAGATCCACACGGGTGAAATGGACAGTGAAATTGAAGACCTACACTGTTCAGATATTAAGTGAAAGTAAAGACCAGCAGTGTTGAAAGAGAGAGTAAAATTAAAGACCTCCACTGTTGAATTAGTCAGTGAAAGTGAAGATTAACACCGTTGATACATACAGTGGAAGTGAAGAACTACTCTGTTCAAACATTCAGTTAAAGTGAAGACCAACACTGCTGAAACATACCGTGAAATTGATGACTTACTCTATTGAAACAGTCAGTGAAAGTGAAATCCAGTTCTGTTAAAAGAGACACTGTTGAAACACACAGTCAAGTTAAAAACCAGCACTGTTCAAAAACAGACATTGAAACTCTAAACCCGCACTGCTGAAACTGCTTCAGGTTTTGTAGAGGCAGCAACGTTAAACGAGTTTATGAAAAAACTTGGTAAGTATATGAATGATAGGGGTTGGTTTTAAGTTTTTCTTAAGTTTATTTAGATCAGAGTGTGGAACAGCCAAGATTTACCAGTAATTCCTGAAAGGTTGTGTTAAACTAGCTCCTCTTAAGTCAACAAACGAACTGTTGGAAAGACTTGTTGATTAGAAGTTCTTTTACTGATTCAGGCTTATTGCTGAATGGTCTACAATAGTATTCTGTTTGTTTCCCCTCAGTAATACATATATATTGCTCGTTATTTCTGAAATTCAAACAGTGCATGTGTTTCATAATTTGGAATGTTTAGCCAAAAATAAATTCTTTTATTGCTCATTCTCTTCCTGTTAATTCAGAATCCTTTTTATAAATGTGATTCTTTGTTACCGTTTTATTTTTCAGTTGTTCTTTATTTTTGTTTTGTTCCTGGTATGTATCTGTTCACATATTTCCATATCACTATTAATCATATTCATTTAGTCTCCCTGTATTTTGTATAACTGGAGTAAAATTAAAGAAATTGTTAGCTAATAAAACAAATTTACCTCAAATTTCTATAGTGTTGAATCCTACTGATTTCGATCCTGGTAACTAACGACTTCTAAATGCACTGAAAGTGATCGTGTGAGAAACGAATGTAAACGTCTTTTTGTTTTTAATTGTATTTGGCTTGGTTACTTTCAAAGACTGAGCAAATACGAGCAAATTAATTCCTATACCTTGATAAGAAAGTAGTTTGATTAAATTTTGAATGCAACTTACTAAAACCTCACGACAAGTACAGAAAAAGATGTCATAGTGAATTCACAGGCTTTGATAATACCCTTTAAAATTTTAATATAGTGCTTTCTCTTTCAATTGAGTTGGTATCAGGCATCCTAACAGCTCTATGAAGCAGCATTCACACAGCATGTCTTACAGTTTAAGAGCAAGTTGCTACATTTCTCTTTTCTACGAGGTTACGAAGATAGGAACATTTATGTTTTAAAACACTGTGCTAAAACTCTAATAGTTGCTTCTTCTTTACAGACTTTCTTCCTAAAATCCACTTAGCTAACAACATATATATTTTTTTCTTCAATATGGTCATCAAAATGCTATAATGGAAGCAACTTGTATATATATATATATATGTGTGTGTGTGTGTGTGTGAAATAATAATTTTAGTATGGCACCATCTATCGAATAATATTACACAAAAAATTCACATTCAAGATTCAAATAATTAGAAAGATATTAAATGTGCAACAACGATTTTATAACAGAATGTAATTTTCAATAAAAATACCTTCCGCATAACAAGAACATGACTTTCACTAGGACTGGATGTGAGGGTGTGATTATATCTTTATTGATGTAGTTCATAAATACAGTACTAAAAATGGAGTTATTAAAAAACTTATTTTTCAATGAAAAGTACCACTTTCAATGTAGAAAATCATTACAATGTACATAAGCACAGTCTGGACATTTTCCCCACATTGTACTTCCCAGAAAAATCCTTTCAGAAGTTGTTCACTTTTTATTGCTCTTTTTTCAATGAAGTATGAATACAACAATTAATTAGTAATTACAAGCACAAACAGTGCACCACAGGGTGTTGTTTCTGCTGTATTTAATGAAAAACTAGTCATGGCACATTTGTAAAGAAAGCTTTCTTAGATACTTACAGTTAAAGATAAGCCCCAAAAACCACAGGCAGCACAACTTCACCAATACGGAGTTCAAGTTCAGGGTAAATACCCCGTTGGCGGCAAAAGTCCATGCAAACAGTTTTAGAGAGAGAGAAGTTGAAGCCATTTGTGTGGTCCACTTCAGTAAAAGATGGATGGCAGTTTGTAGCTGCTGCTCAATATACCTGATGTTCGACGACTGACATGAGATGTGGAACTTGTCGACATACAGCCTGTTTCCAACAGTAAGAGTGAGTTGTTCAGTGGTGACATTAATCTTTACACTGAAAAGTGTGACACTCAAAACACAGCCCTGAGGGACACCAAGTTCCTGTAGAAAAGAAAGGGAAAGTGTCGGACCAACACGACCACTTAACCCATATATACGGAGGTCTCGCAAAATTCCATAACTCCATGTTGTATTATAAACCTTCTCAATGTCAAAGAATATTGATACAAGATGTTGTCATTTGAGAAAGGCTTCTCTGATTGGCATTTCAAGTCGAATCAAATTGTTCACGGTGGAGTGCTGTCGTCGGAATCCACACTGGGTGGGTGAAAGGAGGTTGTTTGAATCAAAGAACCAAACAAGATGAGTATTAACCATCCTCTCTAGGATCTTACGGAGACAGCTCATCAAAGCAATTGGACGACAGTTTCAAGAAATCTTGGGATCATTCCCAGATTTAGAGAAAGGTAGGATAATAGACTGGAGCCAGGCATCAGTAAAAACATTCTCCTGCCAGATATACTTTAAAACAATCAGAAGAATAGCAAGAGAAGTAGGAGATATATGGCACAGCATTTCAAAGTGTACATCATTAGGTGCAACCAGTGTACTACCAGATAGATGAAGGTCAAGTTTTTGATCTCCAGTGTAAAGGGACGATTATAGTCACAGAGACAATCAGCTCGAAAGGAAAAAGGTGATTGCTCTGCCTGAATCTTGACGGCTAAGAAGGTGGAGGAAGAAGCAGAAGTGCTAAATACCTGGTGAAAGCTTTCGCCTCGAGTTTCAGCAATGCTCCAGATATCAGCTACTTCCTAGCCATCAAAGAGCAAGATCGAAAGGGGGACAGAATTATATTGCCCACTGACCTTTCGAATCTCGTCCCATATGACTTTGAAACTGATGGTAGAAGATATGCTGGTTGTGAACTTAATCCAAGATTCCTTCTGGCTTAGACATGTTACCGATCAAGCATGTGCACGGGCCCTATGGAAAGTGATGCAGTTCAAGAGTGTGGGATATCTATGAAAAGTATCCCAGGCTCATTTTTGAGCCTTCCGTGCCATGTGACAGGCAGGATTCCACCATGGACAAGGATATAGTGGAAAACGTGTCGAGGTTTAAGGAATACATTGAACAGCTACTTGTATAATTCAGTCAGTTACTACTGCCACACAATCGTCTATTAATGGCTTAGAGACGATGACAGGATCAAGTTCTGCGAGAGCAGTGAAAGAGGGCGAGTTTGCTAGATCCAGTTTTCAGTGGAGCACACAGGTCGGGTGGCATCGACTATGGCCAGCCTCTCTCAAGATTATAGGAAAATGATCACTACCTCATGGATTATTTTCAACCTTCCATGTAAAATGGAAAAATAATGAAGAGAAGCAAATTGAGAGATCAATAGCAGTAAAGGACTGACAAGATGCATGGAAATAAGTAGAAGAACTAGTATTAAAAAGAGAAAGGTTATGATCAGAGAGCATACACTCTACAGAGCAACCACTAATATTAATATCAGCACTTACCCAGAGGGATGATGATGTCCATTAAGGCACCCCAGGAAAAAAGGGAGATGGCAACTGTTCAATGAGAGCATCCAGGTCTGATTGAGCATAGGTCTCTCCAGGCGACGGGTAGAGAGAACGATCAGTGATGGTATGACCTAACGAAATGGATGGCTACGGCCTCCAAGGGTGTGTCGAGTGGCAAAGACAGGGTGGCACATGCTGATCAGCCAACAGTTCCACCCCTCCATGTGCTCGTCCGTCACACACCCTGTCATTTCTGTATAAAGAAAACCGCCAAAAGGTGACTGTATCGGCAGGTTTCAGAAATGTTTCCTGTAAGGAAAGCCAAACAGGATGATAGGAAGCAATCAGTGTTTTGATGTAATCCAGATCAGAATGTAAACCTTGACAGTTCCATTGTATCAGGGTGGCCATTTTTATTTACGTCGCGGTGAATTGGGTGAAGAACCCTTCTGTTTACGACCACGTCTCTTTTCCTTACAGTCCTTATTCAAGGGAGGTCTGTTGACCTCCATGGATCCTGCCCTGGGTCGATTGGGCAGGTCTTTGCTGTTGGAAGGAGATTCCAGAGACTGAAGGCATGAACGAATGATTGTTTTGCAAGTTTGGGTGGGGGAAGAAGATATATCCAAATAAATGCCTGTATCTGGAACCATAGAATGTGGATCTTGGGGTTTGGTGGAATGTATGCAAGGAACAGAGGTAAGTGTTAAAGTTAATTCATCAACTTTTTTAGCCATGGAGGTCAAAAGACTTTTCATTTGTTTGGAAAACGATTCTTTGGAGGCACAGAGAGATCTGTCTGTATTCCCACTGTCGTTGTGGGACGAAGTGCAGCAGCATACCCCGAGATGAGGTGGTGTACAACAATTTTCGAGCCTCAGAATAGGTAATGTTATGAATCGTTTTCAAACGCTGCACCTCTTTTTCTTCCAACAATTTAGGGCAATAACGAAAGTAGGGTGGGTGAGAGCCATTGCAACTGACGCAATGAGGGTCCAATTCACACTCATAAGCATCATGGTTCTTGCCATTGCAACGAGCATACCTCAAGGAACCATGTCACGACGTCTTCAAGTGACTAAACCGTTGACACTGGAAACATTGGAGATGGTTTGAAATGTGTGACTGTATTTTGCAATTAAGATAACCTGCCTTGATGGAGGCAGACGGACGTGGTGACGTAAATGTTAGAATGAGGACATTGGTCGGCAGTGTAACTCCATCTTTGCGAGTGGACATACGCCTCACTGCAGAAACTCCTTGGGTGGAGAAACTAGCAAGAATCTCCGGCTCGGGGATCATCTTCAAATCCCTCTCATCAATAACTCCTCGTGATGAACTCAAAGTCGCATGAAGTATAACCTCAATAGGTATATTCCCAATTGTCTCTGAATGCAAGAGGAGTTCATTGTTTTGAGATGTGGATGTTTCCACCAATATGTCACCAGATTGAAGCTTCTTTACTGAATTTGGAAAGCCAGCAAGTCCCTCTAGTCCCTTCTGAATGAAAAGGGAGACATTTGCCCTAAAGGTTTGTCTGAAAGTGAATGCAATATAAGAAAATGGGGTACAATAGGTGGTACAGATGGTGATGATTGCTGCTCAGAATCTTCAAGTCGTGGTTCATTTACCTATAAACTGTTTCTTCGCTGTTCTATTGCGATATTTAATTTGAGTATCTATAATAAAGGAAGGGAAATTTTAGTGCCCACTGACCCCACCCACCATGGAGCCCTACGAGGGGATGGACTACAATGTCAAACAAGATCACTGCAGCAATGCCAGGGTTTCGTGAGCATTATATCTAAACATCAGCTTCAGATATAATGCCCACAACATCTGTTGAGAGCATCCAACACTGGTACTTGGTTGGCCCAAGTCCGAGTGAACCAGCCGAATGACCCAAGGAGGACACCCCAAAACCGACCGTCTACAGGAATTCAAGGCCAAAGTGGTGTGTTAAGGTTGGACCTCTCAACCATCAGCATCCTCTCCTCCCCTTCACGGGTTGTCACGCACGGCAGACACGTTGATGGATGCTTAGATCCCAGAGGAAGTGAACTGAAAGAGCAGAACCTTCCCTAGGAGGTCCCTTCACCACGTACAGGAATCCACTCTAAGGGGATTCATTTTGGTGTAGAATTGTTCTTTTCCTCCTTTCTTCCTGTTGTTTCCAGTTCTACCAGAGGATATGTAGTAAGCTTTTCAACATACACACTGAGTTGATATACCCAAAGTAGGTCCAAATCAAATACCCTGTGTATGGCTTTGTCTTTATTGAAACATGAGAGATCTACATATTTCTTGTCGTCAGTGCTCAGATTTTAGTAAGTTAGATATTTATGCGTGCTCTCTTATCTGAGTTACTTTAGATGAATTGTAAGTTAGTTACTGATTATTACTTTGCTTTTCTCTGGGTAAACGTAATTGTGTTGGATGTTCATTAATATTATGTACTTTGAAGACTTGGCAAGTTTTGCAGGTTTGTTATTATTAAGTATTTTAACTAGGCAAGTTCAGATGGTGTATACTTTAGATACCATTACTACTAGTAATATACAATTCATTGTCTAGAGTAATTTGTTTACTGTTAACTATGTGCCTTATGATCGTAATTTTCATAAGTGTAGTACTTAATTATGTGTCCTTTGTTGTCTTGGTTAATTTAGATGTCTGGTAAGTTAGATATGGATTATTAGTGTGTTTTCTAGGTATTTCTGGTCAGTTTGGACATTTTTTATTATTCCATACTTTGTGGACTGCATACATTTAAATGGTTTGTCCATGAGATATTTATCAGCATTTTGTTTATTGGGTATGCTTCAACAGTTAATAAATTACACACTTCTAGTAATATTTCACTCACTTTTTCTGTCTGATTGTTTTTCATCATTGTTAACTATATACCTTATCATCCTAATTTTCATCAATGAGATTTAAAATACTTTGACTTGTTATGTATTCATTTGTTTCCCATTTGTATGGCTAAACTTGACTTCAGGTACTTCTGTGTTTGTGATACTATAAACCTAATTTAATCCTAGTAATCTGTACTTCATTGTTCTGACCCACAGTGCCAACTTTACTGATACCTATCTCTAACTTTAAGTCGAGTTTTCAAATTGAAGACCCTACCTTTCAGACTAATCTTGGCTCTTTAAGTTGTCTGGAGATACAAACTTTTGTTTGACTCTATGAGTCTTTACACACTTTCTTCTGTGGATTACTGGCTCCTGCTTGCTTCCATCCATTTGAAGTCCAGAGACCACACTACTCTTCTCAAAGAGGATGAACCTTGTGTATGGTTCCTGATGATAGTGAGAAGTCTGTTCTTAACTTTCTTAATACCTAATTCAATGAAGACAGTTCTTCTTTTCAACCTCAGTAAAGCTTAGCTTCCTCCTTCATCTTTGTGTTTGGATTGAAGAATTCACATATCCCTCACCTTTTCTTACAGCTGAAGTTGTTCAATTCTTTTGTGAATATGGGCTTCTGATCTATGGTTGATCGAGAAGTGTTCACTCCACAGCACCTTTACTGAGCCCCTTTGGCAGGTTGTTAAGCTCTGTCCCATTTCCATTTACCTTTGTTGGGGTGGTGGTGGTTATGGTACATCATAATATCTTCAAATTGGTCATTGATTTCACAGAGCCAGTGGTACTGATTCCATGTCTCTGTGCTTTCATATCCTGGTTCTATTTTTTTTTAGCTCAAAGTCACCACATTTGTAATCTTAACTTTCCATTTTTCTGGCTCTCTAAATCTGCTAGTAGACTGATTATCTTCTTCCAACTAGTTTCTCCTCACGGAGTGCTCCCTCACTTCACATATGTCATAATTTTCTGTCTACAGTATACTTTTTTGTGAGTTTCATTGTCTCAGCCCACTTGCTGGTTGAATATGTTACATCTGTCCTTTCCTCATTCATTAGGCCTCTTTCCATGTCAATTTACCACATATACCTTTTAACTTTGGTCTCTTCCTCATTCTTTCTGCCATTCCCACCTTTGTAGTCTTCATCTTTCCCTATTATTCACCCAAATGTTAAATAAAGACTTCTCCACTTTGATCATGTCTAGATAATGGACAACTTTGTTGATCACCTAACATTTCACTTGGCTTTGTCTTCCTCTTTCCTCTCCCTCCTTTACTGTTCCTTTGAATTGTTTATTGTAACCTTAATGCCCGTTCTCATCCCACATATAAACCTTTGTCTTCATGTCCCATCTACGTGTTCTTCCTCAACACCTATTTCCTTATCTTCTTCCTTGCAGTCATAGTTCAGATATTTATGTCTCTAATGTCACCCACACATTATATTATTCCTCCTGTGTCATCCTCTATCCCAGTTGGTCTTTCCTCTCTAAGACCTGTGCTAAAATTTTAAGTGTTTTGGCTATCTCACCTTTTTCCTTACCTTCCACTTCTAATCTATTCTCAAATTCCAATATTAATCAACTTCTTTGTCTGATCCATTCCTTAAGCTGATATGTGTCACATCACTCACTGTCTCCTTTAGGGGTTCACAATCCCAACCTTTTATTCCTTTGAACTCTTCCATTTCCAGTTGTTTATTGGTTTGGTTTATCAACTTAATTTGAACTTATCTGTAGTAGGTTAGGTTACCATCTCCACAGCATCTATTCACATCACATTCATATCATTAGTATGTCTGTTGCTCATTGCCTTCACTGTCTTTCAAAAGGAGATTGTTAAGGCTGAGATGTAGGCTACTTCTACTATTTTTGTCATTCACAATTTTCATCAAAATTGCAGACAATTCCTACTCTACACCAAAGTTCAAATTTATGCCCCTTGTCATATTGTTTTTACTACTAGGCACAAACATTTGTATAATTAATATTATCAGTACCCTTAATAATCTTAACCACCTTAATCAAGTCCTCTCTGATCCTTCCCCCTCCAGAGAAAACAAGCTTTAGTCTGTTCTCATGGGACAATCCCAGATATCATGTTAATGTCTCTTTTCTGAATCTGCTCCAAAATTCAATGCCCTTCTTGACGAAGAGATACCAAAACTGTATCCAGTATTCTAAATTTGACCTTGCAAGTGATCCTATACAGTGAAACAATAATATCCCTTGTCTTCTATTCAATATTTCTATAGATGCTTCCCAAAATCCTATTAAACCTATTGCTACCTGTTTAGATAACTTAAGTGATTTTTCTGTTACAATACTAAGATCTTTTTCTGAGCCACAGTATTTAATATTTTCCTATTCAAATTGCAACAATAATTTGAATTGTGAAAACCTACAAGCATCATTTTGAACATTTATACATGTGACATGTATTGGCCCAATGCATCAAATGATCCAAATCTGCAGTATCTTTCGATACAGTTAGCAATCCAAAAAAAATTTTAATGTCATATTCAAACTTAAAAATTTTGTTAATCAATGTCATTAATATAAGTCACAAACAGCAGAAGACCCTGAAGCACACTACTTGTAATTGTGATTCAGTCAGATCTAACTCATTTGTTACTATTTTCTATACAATTTAACAGCATACCTCCCTAGAAGTCTGCCTGGTCCAAATGCCCATTTCCTCTTTGTAATTCTGGTTGCCTGATGTATGACACACACCCTTTACTTACAGTTGAATTGTTGGGTATATATAACAAGGGATACATGTCCTATCTGCAATGTCATGGCTATGGATGAGTTATAGACTCCATCCATTTGAGGTTGAAAAAGTAGATAGCTCATTACATTTATACATCACTACTGCTTGCACCTATTGATTCATTTTCACTTGTACAAACCACTTCTTTTCCACCTATTTTGGTTTAAATTGCCTAATTGCAAAGAGCATACCTGTTCCAGAAGTTGTGATGCACCCATTTATGTGCTTCATTCATCATAGAGTAGTTGCTTTTAGTTAGTTACTTTGCTGTGCACCTTAATTGGCCCTTCTACCTTTACATAGTGAAGATAATACACTATCAGAAATTATTTTTCTGAGACCAAAAACCATTTTCCAAAGATACTTCCCACCCATCCTCCTCATGGCTAGTTTTCTTCTTTCCGAACAGGTCAATTGTTTTTAAAACAAGGATTAATGAGAAATAGTAAAAGTAGTTAGCTGTGCTGGTATTGGTGAAGAGTAGTCACACAGGATATGCACGTTCAGAAAAAAAACAACACAAAATTCATATGGTATAAAGACAGGTGCATGGATTGAGAAAATCTTTGTTTTTTGATGGCAAATGCAAATTGAGATAGCTTTGTATGACAAAAGGTACGTTCCTATCAAAAATACATTTCACGTATAAAAGTGTTAACATCTATATTTCATCAAATGAGATTCAGATGTGTAATTGGCTGCTGAAATACATTAGACCTTCAAGTTTTATTCACTAAGAATGAAAAGTTTAATAATAATTTTGCTTTACAGAATCTTGCTATTGAGATACTGAAGACCTTTGATCAAACATTTGAAACAACTTATTAAATGGCTCTAAAAAATAAAAAATGAAAGAAAAAAAGAGCTATTCTATGTAAAATAAAAGTCTGTACCAGATCAGTTTTAAACTACAAGTCTACCATCAAATTTCAAAATGAAACATTTTGGGTAGATTATTCTGAATGGCATTTAAAATTATTTAAAAAGATTACTGAATCAGAAAATGATTGTTGTCTGTTTTTGTATTTACATTAAGGATGTTAATGTGTAATTTTCAAAATGGCCACCATTTTTTTCAGACGTAAAGTTGTGTTTTCTGTCATACATTAGTCTTTATATGATTTAATTTTTTTTTTCATATAGAATAATAGCAATATTCTTACTTTTTTATGAAAATAAATAATTGTATCTCCTATGATACTCTGTTTTATCACAATCTGTCATTATTTCATGACAGACCTGTTTGCATTCATGTGAGCATAGTGATTGTTTTCTTATAGCAAAGCCACATCAGGCTATCTGCAACGCCCACCTAGTGGAATTGAACCCCTGAGTTTGGCATTGTAAATCCATAGATATACCACTGTATGCACAGAATTAAGCTTCTTACTTTTTCAAATGTGTGTCCAGTTGTATCACAACCAGTCAGAGTATGCCAATTAATGCCTTTTTCACCATGTTTTTCAAAGACCTAGTTCCAGTCTAATGATATGATGCTGCTGATTTGTTCCAGTGATTAAGAGAATACTGGGATCAAGTAATGTTCTTTGCAGGGACAACAACATAACATCAATATCACGTAAATAAAGATGAATTTGGAGATTTTTACTTGCAGCTTCAAACAGCATGGAAGGTCATAAGATTATCAGCTTCTTCCTGGTTGCCGACCTCAGCTCTCCCTTGAAAATATTCATTGTTCTGATCAACAAAACCACAGTATACCCTGGGATACATTGAAAAGGTATCATTTTTGCCATGTTTAGTTAGTAAAACTTTTGCTCAGCAACTTTATATTTCATTTTGTATGTGACTGAATCTAGTCTATAAATTGCACTGACGTATGTATATATATATATATATATATATACACACACACATATATTAATCTTAATTTCTTATTTCCATACAAATGTTCTGAAATAGCTGAAAATGACAGCCATTTTTAAATTCAAAATAAATGCCCTAAACATTAATAGAAAACCTGGCAATAATTACTTTCTGAATTGGTGTCAAATTTATATAATTTTTAGACACAGTTGGTAAGAATCTAGCAAAAAATGTGTCTGGGAATTTATATTCATAAAAATTTTGTTTGATATGAAAATGATTTGATATGATTTACAGTTACAATAAAGTAATTTTGAATACAATCTGTTTGGTCTAACCTGAATGTCAATTAGGCTATAGTAAAAATTTATTCTGTGATATGGATTAGGTAATGATTAGCCGAAATGTTTTCAGTTTTATTCTCAGAAATAAATTAAGAAACATCTGATTAATTTTCTCATAATTTTAATAAGTTTCACAAATAATATAAGTTTGTAAACAGAACATAAAGACAACTTCAGTTCCTTTGTGTTCTGTTTATGACCCTTTTATTAGGCTTAGACTTGTTCCCATGGCTTTTCTTACAGAACTAAAATAATCTCTTCATGCATTTTCTTTTCTATTCTTTAAAGCTGGTTAACAGACACAAGTAATAATTCATAACTTTGAGAAAATCAGGAACTCTGTAGTCATGGCTGTCCTAAATTAAATATTTTGAGCTAATGTGTATATTTAAAACTAACAGTAATATATTGTACTTCAACAAATACACTTTAGATTTTCAAGAGTAATATATATAAACAATTACTGTAACCTTAAGATACAATGTCTGCACATAGAGTTACTTTCGAACTATAGCATCAACTGTCGGTTCAAACAAATGTATTCTTCTTTCTTCTGGGCAGTATATATATATACTTTTATATATGGCATGAAAAGATTGCTTCTTTTGAAGGAAGAACTTTCACCAATGTCTGAATATTATTTTCTCATAACTGTTTTTAAATCATAGGCAAACTTCTGTTAGCAATTTTAATTTTGTTACCAATAGAGTGCAAATATTTGAAATTTTCTTGGGACATAGTTAGCATCTTTTATTCCTTTACTTCTAGAAAAAGTATCAGATTTTACCATTCAGCAGATAACTTTTGAATATTTAACACGTTGGCTCCCACAAAACCCACTGGTAGGTCATGACAGTCTTCCAGTAACATACACCAGTGAGTCGTGCTCTATTTTCTTTTCAAAAGGCCACTTAATTGCTACATATATACTCTAATTTAAAAAAGTAATTGTAAAGTGACTAGAGAGATCCTTTAAAGTGTCGGCAAAATAGGCTTGGGAGCCAATGTGTTAATTTATATTTTTATAAATGTTTATCATTCATAACTGTTGGGCCAATTTATATTATGGAACAATTATTATACAACAAAAAATAGCTGGATTTAACTTGTAAAAATCATGTGGATTAAAATATGTTTTTCCAGCTGATATTTTACTTGTATTAATTTAATGTTCTGCTTTCAAAAGGAGAATGTCATCATTAAAAATTCAAAAATATGTAAAAGTAAAAAATTCAATTACATTCCATTGGAACCACAAGCTTACTTTAAATATGCCATAGTAATGTTTGTTTGAGAAACCAGAAATTTTTTTCATCTCTATGCTTAATTAAACATTTAGTCTATACATCACCCACCTTCCCATATTAAACCTTTATTACTGTTTCTTTTGAGAAAGTAAAATAAGTCCAGGTATGTAATCATAAACTTCTTAATTTTAACTTGCATTTTAAATGGGGTGGAAAAAAGAACAATTTTAAAGTACATATCGTAAACAGACATATTTATAACTACAAGAAATACTGTTACTATCAAGTGGCTATTTTATAAGTACATTTATACATTTCACATGGTTACTTAACACGCACCCAACATATAAGGCTCTTTAATTTTATTATACATATGGCATTTGACCACATGCCGAGCTTTCCCATATCTGCCGAGATCCACAATTATGGGATCCATTGCGTACTGTAACGAATATAACATAATTTTTATATTACAATAACAAATGAAGGCTTTCAGAGAAACGGTCTGTTCAATTCTTACTGTGTTGTACTTACTACATGTTGTAATACTACTAACAGCATTAAATTATAACAATTACATCAAGAAGTGATAAACAGATAACCTTGACTTGTGGCTTTCGGATCTCATTTTTTCAATGATCATGCTTTAAACAGATAACACGAAAATATAGTAAGAAGTTCTGGAAAAACGGGACATGATTTGTATGTAAACAGAACTGTATGATGAACAGCTTGAAACTTTTAATAACTTTTTACAAACCACTAACAACAAATTGTTAAAGTACTATTAAAAGTTTATAATATAACTTCAATACATTATATAAAGCCAAAACGGAACCGAAAGCTTCCAATTAATGATTGGTACAATTGTAATGATATTTAAATTTTCTTTATAAATAATGCACCTTTTTAACAATTTCACCAAACTGTGCTTTATTTTGGGCATATTTACATGCTATAGGTTTCCTAATTTAACGAACTTAATTTAACAACAAAACATCACAGTGAAAATTATCAATTCTCACTCTGTACTACTTTTTCAATTACATATCACTATTACAGTCACTAGATGGCAGGTAATTAGAAATAAAATGTATTTTTCCTTTTCAGAAACATTTCAGACAACAAATTTAACATTATTTAATTTAACACATTGAGTTTTGCATACAACGAGTGTAAATTTCATGCTAAGAATTAATTTACCTAAAGAATATTATACTTACAAACGTATAAAAAGAAATACAATTATTTAATAATAAGAATGAAGACAGTTAACAAAACACATACATTTAATTGGCAAGGTTCGAAATTTCAAAAGGTAAAGTAAACTAGTTTTTAATGGTGCTGTAATTGTAATTAATAAATATCTTTGTAACACTATTTTTCTTCACATATTCACGAGAAGTAATAAAAAGAACATAGAATTCCCATGTCTTATCAAAAGTAAAAATTACGATAAACAACTCTTAAGATCATAGATAACGATTTCATAATAGATGTTTTAATTTCATTACTAGTATTCTGTTTAATAAATGTCACATGTGACGGTCAATCCCACTATTCGTTGGTAAAAGAGTAGCCCAAGAGTTGGCGGTGGGTGGTGATGACTAGCTACCTTCCCTCTAGTCTTACACTGCAAAATTAGGGACGGCTAGAGCAGATAGCCCTCGAGTAGCTTTGTGCGAAATTCAAAACAAACAAACAATAAATGTCACAAAAAACAAAGATAAAATAATCCACAGAATATTACTTCCAAATAACGCCAATATTAATCAATAATTACTCTAATTATAATGACCTTTCTTGATTAAAATAATTTCTAGTTTTTGAAATTATTCAAAAATATTTTTCCAATAAACATAAAAAACATGTTCTTCGTTTTCTTCGCATTTATAGCCCTCCGCTAGTACAGCGGTAAGTCTACGGATTTACAACGCTAAATTTACGTGTTCGATTCCTCTCGAAAAGCTCATTAATGGCTACGTGTATCTTTGCTATAAGAAAACAAACGCACACTCGTACAAGCATGCTATAGCTTTCATAATTTAAAGAACTTAACGCAAGCACGAAAATTCACGATCAAATAGAACAAATTTTTACTTTATAGCATCTTGTCAAACACATGCCATTGTTACCACCACGAGACGGCATGTAATTAAAAAAAAAAGAAGTTAATTTTTCTTGTCAGAAATTATTTTGCGCACTATAAATATATCAGTTTAACTTCACATATTTTTCCTATTACAAGTATATGTTACTTGAAACGATATAATTTACCTACATATTACTTTAGAAAGAAAAACTATCAAAAGAAATGTAGTTATTGAATAATTAGAATGAAGACCGTTGCAAAAAAAAAAAAAAAATTACAAAGTTACTAAATAACTTAATAATACAATTTGTGTGTGTGTGTGTGCATATATCTATTATCAAGTTTAAAATCCCGGCATGGCCATCGGGTTAAGGCATCCCCGACGCACCAAACATGCTCGCCCTTTCAGCCGTGGGGGCGTTATAATGTGACGGTCAATCCCACTATTCGTTGGTAAAAGAGTTGGCGGTGGGTGGTGATGACTAGCTGCCTTCCCTTTAGTCTTATACTTCTAAATTAGGGACGGCTAGCGCAGATAGCCCTCGAGTAGCTTTGCACAAAATTAAAAAAACAAAACATTAATTTTAAAAGCATGAAAACTTCCTGAAACACAAAATAGTTAGCTTTCTTTCTCAGGCGATAGGTGAAGGTAATACATTTCCGAATTCACAAATAGTTTTATATATAATATAAATAAAACAGAACAAATTTTTTTATTTCAATTGTTTGGAACCTATATAACCGCTCTACGCATACTATTTGCAATGATATTTAAATACTGTATTAATAATTTTATTGAGACTTGATTTTAACACCATTGAATTATTTTGCATTTATTTCAAATCGGTTTATATACTAACTTAACATGCGTATAATATAAAGCCTAATGTCAAGATCTCAATTCCCTGGTATTATTTGGCGTTGATTTCAAATAGTTTTAAATATTCAATATATTTTTTAAAAAATACAACCACTCAATCCTAGTTCTAACTTATATCTCTTTCGTTATTATATATATAACCAAAATTATTAATATTTCTGTAATAACTTGTTAATAAAGCGAGTTTCATTCATTATTAGTTTCAATTTGCAATGTTGAGGAACTTAGTTTGCAATGTCATCTATTTTGATGAAATTAAATTTGAAACTGTATTACATTCCAAGGAATTAGTAAACCTTATTGTGAAGATAACTGACTTGATTTCAAAATTTGTATTTTATTTTACATGGAATTGTAACTTTCTTGTACTTCCATTAAAAGCATTTTTGTTTGTGAAATTCCATGTTGAATAGCTTGTTTAAGTGTAAGAATTGGACTATACTTTATAATAAGGTGTGTAGCCCAATTTCTAACATGATGGCTTCATAGACCATATTTGGCAAACTTTTCACTACCAGTTATAAAATTGTGTTCCTTAATATTTTTCCTGAAGTATAATTAGAAGTTAGCAAGAGTAATATAACTATTTTGCTTATATTTGTTACAGATCATACACTTGGTACTCATCTGATAAAAGTAAAGTTAAATAAAAATTTAATCACAGCTTCATCAGTATACCTAAAAGTAATTGAGTACAAACTTTCAGAACAACTGTAGGTAATAACTCAAACGTATCATTTTGAAATATACTTGTGATTATATTATCCTCATGACTTAATTATGTACCTATTGTGTTCTTTCAAATTTTTGTTGTTGTTTCTTGCTAACTTTGGTATGGTGGAATTTATCTCTATATTAAATCATTTAGCAGAAAAAAAGAGGTGCAACATTTCAAACCATTCATAACATTACTCATCCTGAGGTTCAAAAGTTGCTGTCCGCCACTTGGACGTATGCTGCTGCACTTTTTTCCACTACTACTGTTGGAGTGCAGACAGATCTCTCTGTGCCTCCAAAATAATTGTTCTTAAAACAAATTGAAAAGTCTTTTGACCTCCGTGGTTAAAATAGTTGATCAATCAACTTATACACCCACCTCTGTCCCTTACATGCATTCCAACAAATTCCAAAATCCACATCCTTTGGTTCCAGGTAGAGGCATTTCCTCGGATACATCTTCCTCTCCCACCCCAAGCTGCAAAACGATCACTCGTTCGCGTCCTCAGTCACTGAAATCTTCTTCCAACAGTAAAGACCTGCCCATTCGACCCAGGGCGGGGTCCATGGAGGTTGATAGATCTCCCTCGAATAAAGACAGTAAAAAAAAAAAGACATGGTCATAAACAGAAGGGTTCTTCATCCAATTTGCCTACACGTAAGTAAAAATGGCCACCTTGATACTATGAAACTGTTGAGGTTTATGTTCTAATTTGGATGACATCAAAACACTGATTCCTTCCTACCATCCTGTATATCTTTCCTTACAGGAGACATTTCTGAAACCTTCTGATATAGTCATCGTTCGGCAATTTTCTTTGTACAGAAATGACAAGCTGTGTGACGGACGAGCACATGGAGGGGTGGCACTGTTGGCTGATCAGCATGTGCCACCCTGTCTTTGCCACTCGACACACCCTTGGAGGCCGTAGCCATCCATTTCCTTGGGTCATACCATCACTGATGTTCTCTCTACCTGTCGCTTGGAGAGACCTATGCTCAATCAGATCTGGATGCTCTCATTGAACAGTTGCCATCTCCCTTTTTCATCCTGGGAGACTTTAATGGCCATCATCCCCTCTGAGGAAGTGTTGATATTGATAAGAGGGGTCACTCTGTAGATTTTATGCTCTCTGATCACAACCTTTCTCCTTTCAGTACTGGTTCTTCTACTTATGTTCATGCACCTAGTCAGTCCTTTACTGCTATTGATCTCTCAATTTGCTCCCCTTCATTATTTTTCCATTTTACATGGAAGGATGAAAATAATCCATGAGGCAGTGATCATTTTCCTATAATCTTGAGAGAGACTGGTCATGGTCGATGGCACCCGACCCACGGGTGAATCCACGGTGAAAGCTGGATTACACAAACTGGTCCTCTTTCACTGCTCTTGCAGAACATGATCCTGTCATCGTCTGTAAGTCATCAATACATAACTGTGTGGCAACAGTAACTGACTGTATTATATAGACAAATACCGAATGTATTCCTAAAATCTCGAAACATCCACCATGATATCCTCATCCGTGGTGAAATCTTGCCTGCCACATGGCACAGAAGGCTCAAAAACGGGTCTGAGATACTTTCTGTAGATATCCCACACCCTCGAACTGCATCTCTTTCCAGCAGGCCTATAGACGTGCTCGGTGGGTAAGGTGTCAGAGCCAAAAGGAATAATGGATTAAGTTCAGAACTGGCATATCTTCTACCACCACTTCCAAAGTCATATGGGACAAGATTCGAAAGGTCAGTGATCATTACAATTCTGTCCCCCTCTCGATCTTACTCTCTGATGGCCAGGAAGTAGTTGATATCCAGAGCATTGCCAATACTCTAGGTGAAAGCCGGGTATCTAGCACCTTTGCTTCTTCCTCCACCTTCTTAGCCACCAAGACTTGGGCAGAGTGATCACCTAATTTTCTTTCGAGCTGATTGTCTCTTTGACTATAATCATCCCATTACACTGGTGGAACTCAAACTGGCCCTTTATTGGTCTAGCAGTACATCGGTTGGACCTGATGATGTACACTATGAAATGCTGTGCCATCTATCTTATGCTTCTCTTGCTATTCTTCTGATTGTTTTTAACGGGATCTGGCAGGAGTATGTTTTTCCTGATGCCTGGCTCCAGGCTATTGTCGTACCTTTCTCTAAGCCTGGGAAGGATCCCAAGATTTCTTGAAACCGTCGTCCAATTGCTTTGACAAGCTGTCTATGTAAGACCTTAGAGAGAATGGTTAATGCTTGTCTTGTTTGGTTTTTTGAATCAACCTCCTCTTGCTCACCCAGTGTGGTTTCCGATGACAGCTCTCCACTGTGAATCATCTGATTTGACTTGAAACGTCAATCAGAGAAGCCTTTCTCAAACGACAACATCTTGTATCAATAATCTTTGACATCGAGAAGGCTTATAATACAACATGGAGGAATGGAATTTTGTGAGACCTCCATATATATGTGGGTTACGTGACCATTTGCACATTTTTATTCAACACTTTTTAATGAACAGGAGATTCCAAGTTTGTGTGGGTTCAACACTTCCCAGTTCTTTTCTACAGGAAGTTGGAGTCCCTCAGGACTATGCTTTGAGTGTCACACACTGAATATAAAGATTAATACCATCACTGAACAACTCTTTCTCACTATTGCAAACGAGCTCTATGTTGACGACTTTCACATCTCATGTTAGTTGTCGATCATGAGGTGTATTGAGCAGCAACTACAGACTGCCCTTAATCATTTATTGAAGTAGACCACAGCAAACGGTTTTAACTTCTCTTTCTCTCTCTCTCGAAAACTAGTTGCATGAACTTTTGCCACTAACGGGGTATTCATCCTAATCCTGAGCTCCTAATCAGTGAAATTGTACTGCCTGTGTTCCCTGAGACAAAGTTCTTGGGGTTTATCTTTGGCCATAAGCTGACCTTTATACCACAAATCAAGCAGCTACGAGTCAAATGTACAAGAACACTGAACATCCTCCTATCCTCTCTTCCACCACTTGGTGAGTGGCGCGATGTTCTGTGCTAAAGATATATCGTGCTGTTATTCGATCGAAACTCGAGTGTGGGTCACTAGACTATGGCTCTGCCAGGACCTTGGCCTTAAATATGCTGGACTCCATTCATCATAGAGGACCTCGGCTCTGCACTGGGTCTTTCTGCAAATTTACCAGATCAAAGCTGAAACATAGAGTCTCATGAACCTTCTTTGCACCTCTGCTGTTTGCAACTGTATTTACTACATGTTTCAAAATTTCGTTCCTTACCAAAGCATCCCACCTGCGATTGTGTTTTCCTTCCTCAGTGGGTCATACTTTTCAGAATAGACGATCTGCCATTGGTCCTTTTGGCTTTCATATTCAGGTGCAGTTGGATGAATTAGGGTCTGTCCTTGGATAACATTGCTATATCCACTGGTAGGCCCATCACACCATGGCTTTTTACAGTCCCCAAATGTGACCTAACTTTAAGTCATCTGAGAAAAGCAGACACTCCCGATTGGAAATACTGTCTGCTATTTGCTGAACATCTATTTATACAGATGGTTTGAATGAGGTGACTGTGTGGGCTCTGCCATGATTTGTTGTGGTTCGATGGTTGCATGCAGAATCCCCTCTACAACTTCTGTGTTAACTGCTGAACTGTATGCCATTTCTCTTACTCTGGATCACATAGAAGGTAAGCAGTACTCAAACTGCACTATTTAGACTAACTCGCTTAGTGCTCTACTGGCCCTGGAATCGTTTCATGTTAGTTCACACCTTGTTCTTGCCGATATTCAAAACTGACTGGTCCATTTCTCTTTAACATCTACTTCTATCCAGTTCTGGATACTGGGCCATGTTGCTATTCGCAGGAACGAGCTTGCCAATATCGCAGCTAAATCTATCTGCTCTGGCACTGTCACTGCTGTGCCTGTTTCACACATGGACTATGGTCCTGTATTCAAGGCTCGGCTCTGTGCCAGCTAGCAGTCGACTTGGAGTGAGCAATGCAAAAACAAGCTTTTCTAAATAAAACCCTATATTGGACTTTGGCTATCTTGCTTCCGTAAGGATCGGAAAGAGGAAGTTGTTCTACCTAGACTATGCATTGATCACAGTTTTTTAACTCAACATTTTCTTTTATCTGGAACTGATGCACCAACATGTAGTTTGTGTAACACTCAGGTCACAATAAGCCACATTTTACTTTCTTGCTGTTGTTACGACTCTCAACGACGGAACTATTTTAAACATGTTATCTTCTAACGTTTGTCCATAATGTTAGTCAGTGTTATTGGTGACACTGTCCACCTTGGAATTGTTTTTAGTTTTTTAAAATCCACTAATCTTTTTAATGCCAGTTCAGTTTTTAATTTGTATATTAGACCTTTTAATGTGATTACCCTTTAAGAATTACAGTCCTTCTAGTCCGATTTGAAATTAGAAAATGGCCGTAACGTCAAATTACTCGAAACTAGGACTGGAAAGGACAGCTTCAGGTGACCAACGCTGCTATTTGAACTACCCACTAGTCATCTTGGCGAGTTATTACTAAAATTTTGCTATACGTCTTTTAAAACTTTTATTACTTTACTTTTTGAAAATAGTCATAACGTCAAGTAACTCTGAACCTAAACTGGAAAGACCAACTTCAGGTGACTGTCAGTGATTTTTGAACTTACCTGTCAGTCTTCCTGGTGAGTTATGATAATTACAATTATGCCACAGAAAGTCCTTTACAACATGTGTTACTGTAGTTTTTCTCTTAATGTTGTAGACTAGATGTAAACATTGGTTTTATGCTATTTATCTGTTGTTTTTTTTACCTTTGTTTTGTGCACCTTAATTTCCTTTTTTGAATTTTACTAAATTCACTTTACCTTTTTATTGGATGTTTGGCACAGATAGCATAGCTGCTGTGTGCCATAAAATACCAAATCAACCAACCAACCATTATTTGATGGTGTTATAAGTTTTATAAACTTATACTAACACTGCACTTAAAACTGTAAAGTATGAAGTTTGTACTGTGTGTGAAAAGCCATGCCAACAACTTATTGTTTTTTCAATTGTTACAACTAACCTACTTTCATGCTGTATGTATGTGTAATCTCTAGCTTAGCAATATATGTATATATGTCTGTATATTTATTATAAACAAATAAAGCTAACATTTATCAAATAATTTTCATGCCCAGTCAACACCAGTAGTTTAATTTTTTTTCATTCTATTACCAAATCTTGAAGATTCACAATGTATAATTACCACTCACAACTTGGCATAATTTAATCTTGAAACCAGACAGTATCACTCTACTTGAATAGAAATGGTACATAACAAAAAAGTTCAAAAGCAATAGCCATATAAATCTGGGAAGTAGGTCACAAGCTTTTATTGTGTATTATAGCAAATAAATACTCGGTTGCTTTTCTCTGTGTCAAATACCATGTCTAACTAGCTGTTTATTGTTACATTTTAATTATTTATAAGAATGAATGGATGTGTATGTATATGTGTGCATTTATATGTATGTATGTTTATATATATTATGCATGAAGACATTCAGAAAACATTGCTAGTTATTAAATTTTTATGGAGGCAGACAGTTATTTTTAAATATGTACACGTTGACCATTGATTTTTTTTCAAATAAAATTAAAATGTATATAAATATATTATGTGTTTCTCGTAAGTGTTTTACTGCTTTCTCTGTAAGTCCTGGTACTATAGTATATCAGACAAAAGCTCATTGTTGTAAAACTATATCAACCCATATGTTATCCCAGTTTATTATTTTTGTTATAGAAACATTTTGTTTTGCACTTTTCTATTAGAATAGAATACTTCAGATAATGAAGGTACTTAAAAATTATCAAAATGTATCATAAACAAGCAACAGATATGGAATTAGAAGATAATTGGG
The DNA here is from genome assembly GCF_004210375.1 of Tachypleus tridentatus. Classification (NCBI taxonomy): domain Eukaryota; kingdom Metazoa; phylum Arthropoda; class Merostomata; order Xiphosura; family Limulidae; genus Tachypleus; species Tachypleus tridentatus. The sequence continues at coordinate 8,619,462 of NC_134837.1, forward strand.
TCCTGGTATTTCATCTTTCATTTTCTATTTTGCTGCAGGATACTCGATTTCTGTATCTCTCCTCATGAATGAGCTGTCTGAAACTACCCATGGTTTATATTTTGAGACTATATTTAGGCCTTAGAACTGTACAAACAAAAGTCGGTAATGTATATGTTATGAGCTGATAAACATTTTATAAAAAGTAGCAGAAATCTTGTAAAATACAACAAATTACTCTTTATGTTTATGTGTTGTAATTTTAAGGTTAGACCTAACACAAATGTATTTAATCTACACAGAGTACAGAGGAAAGTAAAGTCTGCAGTATTTGTATATTAAACATGAAGAACTTAGCAACATAATTCAATCACAACTAGAATTTTAGTGTTTCAAAATTGATGTATCATATTGGTTAATTGCATATTGTAGGTATTTGTATCTGTTGTGAGAGCAAAATATTATCTCACAATGTATTACATTTATTATTTATCCCTAAAACATGTTACTGGAGTGATTACATCAAACATTTGTAAACACATAAATATTTCAAAATTTGTTAAAAGTTGTAGATCCAAACTCTTAGAAATTGTTTCTCAGGATAGAGACAGATTCAAGATGTTGTAAGGTTATAACTAGATCTTTACTAGCACTGGTGATAAATTTATATTATTTTCATGGTTTAATGTACCTATAACTATACTACTAGTAACTTCAATAACAAAATTAATTAGAAAGCTTATAAGACTTTATCTTTTTCTCATGTGGTGTCTTTAGCTATGGCAAAGCAGCTGACAGAATGAGTTTTTTGTTTGCTCTATCAAGTAAAACATGTTAGCTTATCTCCATTATCTCTTGACCAATTTGATGTTTAGTTACAGTTTTGGTTTTAGAACAGACCCTTTCAATCAATGTATTTAACCATGCCAAAGGTCTTTTAAATTAATTTATTCTAATCCTACCTATAGGAATCTCAATTTGAGGGTAGGCTAGTGGAGTTCCTGATGAGTAATAAAATTGAGTTGAGAATACATGTGCTCCATGCTTGGTGTTGCTGGTGCAGAAGAGTATAGCTAATAGAAAGTAAAAATGGTCTTTAAGATTAATTTGTTATGCCTAAATGACTTTCAAGTGCCAAGTCTACTAGGATACCTCTTGTTATTGGTTACTTAAGTTTACTTATCTGTAGCAAAAAAAGTAATATTTAAAGTAATAACCTTCATAAAACATTTGTTGGTATCATTGATCTTCTATTTAATATACTTTCAACTATTCATTTTCTTTATTCAAGTCACATGGAGATGACAAGTATTATCACATCAAAATGTTTTGTTATGTGGACTGTATTTAGCCACTGAATGGGCAGAAACAGTAGGAAAAAAAATCTTAATTTTGAGAGGGAAGAACATATGTAACTTTCTACTTACAAGCAATTTTTTTTCTTAATTCTAACTTTTTCATAAAAAATAAAATTTTTAATAATAAAATTAAATAAATAATTAAAAAATAAATGAAATTTTAATAATAAAAAATTTTTTTTCAGTAAAAATAGGCTTTCTGATATCACTAGAAGTTAGTGAACCTTACATATTTTTAATTGAAAGCTGTATTGTGCAGTCACTTGTATAAGCATGACTTTCATGCCCTTGTGGAATGCTTTTTAAATAGCTGCTACATAAATTACAATATGTACCTCATGAATACGTTTTATATAGAGAGTGAGACAAATGCTATCTATTTGTATTATATTTGATACTTTAGGTAATTTTTTTATATGAACTGTTTCTTTAACATAGTGACCTACCATATGGTCTTTAGCCAAATTTTTATATGCATGAACACTACATGCAAAATTTTCTAGTAAATGGGTATGTTAGATTGTTGTTTTTGTCATACAGTATTATAGAGTACAGATAATCAAGTGACATGAGTCATGGTGCACTAATTGATAGTTCAGATATTTAACCAGTTTCATGTCAGTGGTAAACACACAGAATGTTGCTTTCCCTTGGATATTGTAAATGGAGAACTTGTATAGATTTATCTGTTTCAGCATGGGTCTGTTTGACTGCTCACATGATATCTTTGTCTTTACTCTCTTACACTTTTGATACTAATGACTTTTAATATAGTACACATATCTTCAAAACAATTGACAGACTTTCAGTAAACATTATAAGTGTTTCACATACAAAAAAATTATTTTTAGTGAAGTGTTTTTAATAAAGTAAAAAACAATTTTTCTGTGAATATATTGAGTACTTTTGTCACTAATTTGTGTGGAAAGTGATTTACATCTTAAGATTAAAAATAATCTTTTATTTAAAAATCTCAAATTTTATTTGCCTTATCTTAAATACAATTGTTTGTTTTTAGTAGAACTTTATATTTTATCTGTTATTTTCTTTATACAATGTTGGTCAGTTTGACGTACCTCCTGACAACCAAAAGTTAAAAATCAAGAAAAGTTGTGATAATTAAAGGAAGTTGTCTACCTTCTAATATTATTATTGAATGCTTTTGGAGAACTTGTTTACATGTAATACTTTTGTGGTGTTTGTGTATAAAGATATCTTCTTTGTTAGCCCATTTACTATCTGTAGCTCAAGGTGTACCTGTGACAGTGTTTTAGAGTTATGTTTAAATTTTAAATCAAAGACTTTATTATCAACATACATAGATAAACTTGGTATTGAACATAGTTAGTAAATACAATTTTAATATTGTATAAGTTTAAAGTTCTTATTCTTGAAATGAAATAATTATAAAATCCTAAATCTTTCCTGGTATTAGTATTGCGATGGCCCGGCATGGCCAAGCATGTTAAGGCGTGTGACTCATAATCTGAAGGTCGCGGGTTTGCATCCCCGTGGCACCAAATATGCTCACCCTTTCAGCTGTGGTGGCATTATAATGTGATGGTCAATCCCACTATTCGTTTGTAAAAGAGTTGGTGGTGGGTAATGATGACTAGCTGCCTTCCCTCTAGTCTTACACTGCTAAATTAGAGACAGCTAGCACAGATAGCCATCGAGTAGCTTTGTGCGAAATTCAAAAACAAACAAACAAACAAAACAAGTATTGTGACATTTGATCTCTAGGTCTTTCCTCTCCTCTAATTTATTGAACACCCCTCCAAGAAATAAATGTAACATAAACTTCTAATTATAACATAGACAAAGTATAATTTCTATATCTCCCATTGTTATTTTTCTACAAACCATAAACTAGATAATCAGACCCACCTATTTCATTCCATCTTTCACAAATACCAATATTTCTCTTTAATGTTTCACACAATTTTATTTATACCCAATAGAAAACTAAAGTTTTAATCTATCTAATGATAAAGTTTGTTGTTTTCTTTACACAGCACTGTCTATTTTGTCGTTTGAAATTACATTGTAGAGCTTAGCTGAATTTCTTTAAGGAAACTAGTATATAGTTAGAAAGCTAGAAAATTATATTTATAGGACAGTGTTTTCTGTGTGTTATTATTCTGTGTTTTTATTTGCATTATTTGTTGTAACAGTACCATTAATATGTAAAAAATTAAGCTTAAGTTTTCTGACAGATACAAAAAAAATGAAAATACCAAGGTGTGTACTTTATTCCATGTTTTTTTTAATGTTTATTTATTTATTTATTATTATAACACTAAGTAAAATGTAAAGAAAAAAACTTATGAGATAAAGAATAAAAAAGATTCTTCTTAGAGTCTGCTTGTGAGTAGCTTGCTCATGGATTATATAATTTAATATGTTAATGTTCATTGTGTATTTGTTCAGGGATTTGCAACTTGTATGGTAGAATTATTAGCTACACACTATTCAATGTGCAATAAACAAATAAACAGTTCTAGTACCTTGTTACAACTTTATATCATTCTAGAAAGAAAAATGGTGATTTATACATATTTCATAATTTATATGATGGTAACAAGGTAAGTTTAAGTTCACCAACCCCAGTAAATGTTATGGTGGATAAAATAAGAAAAATATTACAAAGTTTTTCTGAAGAGAAAAAAATGTCACATATATTTAGAAAATTTTAGTGTTTAAGCAAATAAAGTTTCAAAAGTTTTAGATAAAGAAAAATATTTTTATTTTGACATGAAAATCACTTTACATTTGCACTGTTCACCCACCATCTTACTCCTTATATTTATGGACGAAGTTTTAGTGAAAACCCTCAACTGAAAATTTTAATTGTTTTTTTTTTAATTACAAAATATTTGTAATGTTTACTGTGTACCAAGTTTTGTGAAACCACATTAGGTACTATCATTGTTATTGTGCATATACATTCGTAGTTACATTGTGGTTACAAGCTCATGTTAAATACACAAAATTGGTTATGTATTTGTCAATTTAAGTATCTGCTTTATATCTTCTGTATCATTATTCTTCTGTAAGCCTGTAAAATATGGCAGAAAACTTTGATTATAAGAACTTTTATTGTAGTATTTCTACTTCTAATAAAACAGAAACAATACATTTAAAATTTCTGTTGTTCTACAGAGAAATTTTGAAAGAGATAAATGAATGAGAGGAGTGGTTGTATCATGACTTAAGGTGTATCTACCTTTGTCATTTTAACTGTTTTATTTCTTTCTTATGAATTTCAATTGAGCTTTCTTATTTTTCACGTTTTTTTTATTCATATACAGCTATCATCAGAATTACCATACCTTTCTGAATATTAAAAATACATTGATTTCACAATTAAAGGAAGAGACCCAATAAGAATCCATTGTATCTATTAATGACCACTATATGGCAGCTGTCTTGTTCCAGGTAAATGGAAAAAATTATACCAAATACTTAGTGAGCTTCTTTTCAAGTTAAATCTGTAAAGAAATGTTTTATACAAATATAATGTTCAAGAGACACAAAACGTGGTGGCAAAAGAAAATTAATAACTAATTCTGAGGGTAGTTTTAATGTAGTTGTTTTATTAAGTAAAACTTTTAATTCACTGTTTAATAATATTTCCTCCATACAAGAATGTTTCTGTGTATATATATGTAATCCATGATTAAACATTAAAACAAAAGTAAAGTGATAAACTTTAAAACAGTAGGTCTTAATGAACTAAAAGTTTGTATTTCTGTTAAATCTAAAACTTGTAGTTAATATGAACCTGTTTACATTAGGTAATCTGACTTTCCCTGTTAACACATTTATAGTTTTCTAGTTATTTCAAGAACAACACTGTTACTGACAGTTTCAAAAATATGTATAATTTTACTAAATACATTTGAAGGGTGAACTTTTGAAAGTGCTCAGGTTATAAGGTTTTTATCACTTTGTATAGCTTTGAGTTAAGCATTTAAATTACTGTTCTATATAATTATATATTTTATAAATTGATGTATAGGAAATTACTATGTAGAGGAGTCTGATCAGAGGGTAATTATATAAGACCCAAGACACTATGTAAGAAGTCTTACTGGTCAGGAAGCATCCAGCAAAGGAAAATCATTTGTACTTGACCAAAGGATTCCTGAAAGAGATAAAACCTCTCACAGAGAGAGAGAGAGAAGGTAAGGCCTTCCTAACTTCCCATTCTACTGGGGATAGTAAAGAACTTCTCCAACTTTATGAAAAACCCATCTCAAGCAGCTTCTTGAAGGAGTTTGTTTGTTTGCTTTGAAGTTAAGCAAAAAGCTACACAATAATCTTCTTGTAGTTTGCCTACCACAGTTATAAAAAACCCAGTTTCTCATGTTGTAAGTCTGTAGACATGCTGCTGTGCCACTGGGGGACTCTTGAGGAAATAAGTGAATGTGGGTTGCTGACTTGGCCCAAAACATTTAGTAGTAGCAACCAGTTGACTGTGTAATTGTGAGTCTGAAGGCTAAGTGAGTAAAAATGACATGCAAAAGATCATACTTCTTGGCAAAACATGAACTGAGCCGAAGAAAGACCAAATGGCAGTGCCCAAAACTGGAAGACAGTACCATTGTGGATGAACCAGAGAAAAGGAGGTCACAATGGGGCAACAGAGATGTGAAGATAGGTGGCCAACAAACTGAACTTGGTCATTCATAGTTCTGAGGAAGAAACTTATTAAAATGAGAGGTAGAACTCCATGGTGAAGTGAGGTGTCTCTAGAAAGGTATACAGTCAAAACAGATCTATAATGAGTTTCCAATATTCCATATTTTTGGATACAAGAAATAAATGAGAGTAAAATTTCTATTGAGTGGGCATAGAGGACCTTGAATAAACTCAACAAAACAAATGGATGAGATACAATCCCGAGGAGGAAGGAAAGAGATCTGGGAAGTCATGAAGGGTAGCCAAAAAGACACACAAGTAAACATTCTAAGAGAAAGTATTCAATACTAACAAGTGGACATAACATAGAAACTTTTAGTATTTAAAAAGTAAATAAAAATAGTAAACCTAGAAATCAACAAAATTTGGATGTAAAACATAAAACGAAAAATTAGGTGCAAAACCAATAAAGAAAAGCAGGAGATAAAAGTTCATCCAAATAACCTATAACTCAAAAGTCATAAAATAAAACCAATTTCAAAACCATGAGAGTAAAAGGCATCCAGTTAATAATAACAAATTACATGTGACTAGTTGTAAAGAATAATTGATCTTAAAATATAAATTTAAACACAGGTAACCTAGATGGTGTAACAAATTTGCCATTATACATTTATTTTACTAACCTGTGTTTATTATAGTATAGTGTTTTTTATGTATGTAAAATTATTCATTGTTCACTGAGATAATCGTGTTGTAGCAGTCATCAAGTCCTTTTTCACTTTACTTTTGTCAGTCATCTGTGTTGACAAATGCAGGGTAACTGAGTCTTTTAAATTGGGCTTCTATATTCAAGGATTCCAGCTCAGTCATGAATGTCTGTTCTTTTTCCATGTCTTTATTATTATTGCATTCAATTTTCACCTGTACTACACTGGTCTCAAGTGTCTGTTTAAGAGCTGATCAGTCATCAAAAACACTTTGAAGTAGAGTTAAACAGTACTTGAAGACATTTTATGAGCCTTTATAGTTCTTTTGTGATGATTACCATTAAAAATCTGAGTCACTGCCACACTACTGTACAAATCTGTGTCTTGTCATGCCTAGTCTATTCCACTTCCATGAATTTTCCTTCCCAAACATCTCAGTGCATGTAAGACTGTGTGGAAAATATTGGCAGAACACAGATCTTCCCTTATAATTTTGTCACCCTGGCATTTTAATCAGAGCTTGAAATTAACACTTTTCTCTGTCTTTATTATTTATTTTATAGGGCTTTCTACAAGGATTACTTGACATGTATTCTCAAGACGGCTGGTATGGATATTGAAACTTTAATTAAAATAAAGTACAGAACAATGTTTCGACCTGCTTAGGCAATCTTCAGGTTAACAAAGAAAGTTTGCAACTGCACTAAAAAGATTGTTCTGTACTTTATTGTAATTAAAGTGTTAATACCTATACCAGCCGTCTTGAGAATACATTTTTACTTCAAGTGGGTTTCTCATCATCATGAATTACATGATATGACTCTAGATTATCTGTAATAAGAAAGCCTAAGGTTACTTAATCACTTAATCAATGCTTAAATAATTTTAACAAAATTTCCCACACTCTTTCAAAATTATTTTACTATAGATAAAACTTTTATTGACATGGAAATAATGCTAGCAGCAAACCTTGTCAACAAACCACATTGTTCTCAGGGATGCATTAAAAAGGTGTTGTATTTGACATGTCTGGTTAGTAAAGCTTAGCAAATCAATATTTTATTATGTGTGCGACAGGTTCTTGTCCATAAATTGTGGTAACATATATGTGGATGTTAATTGTTGTTTTTTATCTTCATGCAAATGGTCTGAAATAGCTAAAAATGGTATCCACTTTGAATTTCAAAATGGATGCCCTGAACATTGACAGAAAACCTGGCAGTAATTATTTTGCAAATCAGTATGCCATTTGGATAATTTTTAGATATTGTTGCCAAGAATCTAGCCAGAAAAATATCAAACCTAGAATTTGTCACATCAGCAGGGAAATTATAAAATTTTGTTTGATATAAAAATGAGTTGTTTTCCATTCAATGTTGCATTGTAATTTTTCAGAATTTACAGTAAAGTAATTATGGATGTTTAATCAGTTTGGTTCTGCCTGAATATGAATTAGGTTGTAGTAAACATTTATTTTGTGACATGGATTAGATAACGATTAGCTAAAATGTTTTCAGTTTTATTCTCAGATAAATTTTCTCATAATTTTAAGAAAGTTTCATAAATAATACAGCTTTGTTTACAGAACTTGTAGACAACTTGAGCTCCTTTGTTTTCTGTTTTCAACCCTTATTGTGCTTAACCTTGTTCCACTGGCTTTTATTACAGAACTGGAATCATCTGTACAAGCATGTTGTTTTCCTTTAATTCATACAGTGTTTGCAAAATGTAAAGCTAGTTAAGAGACACAAATAATTATTTCATAACTTTGAGAAAATCAGAAACTCTGTAACTCTGGACATTCTAAATTAAATATTTCAAACCAGTTTTTATTGTTAAAGTTAACAATAACCATTTCTTTGTTGAGAATTAAGCACAAAGCTGCACAATGGGCTATCTGTGCTCTGCCCACCATTGGTATCGAAACCCAGTTTCTAGCAGTGTGAGTTCACAGACATACTGCTGTGCCACTGGAGTGCATTAGCAATAGTAAATTGTATTTGAATCTGAATATGTACATTTTAGGTTTTCAAGATAATAAAATTATTGCAACCCACATTTACAATATCTGCATATAGAGTAATTTATCAACTATAGCCTTAACTGCTGGTTCAAACAAAGGTATTGTCATTTTTTCTGGGTAGCCAGTGTCTTTTGCCAAGCCACCTGTGACAGAAAAAGACTGCAATGCTTGGTCTGTGAACATATTGTTCATCAACAGTATAGCAATAGATAAACTACATCCAGCATTTCTCCTGGTGTTAGAAATGGTTCTTATAATATAAACACCAAACCAAGCTATTATTTCCATCTGAAAAGATAATTACAGGAATTTTAAAAACAAAACACTCGTCTGAACTTGAGGCTTTCTTATGCAGATAAGTTTGTTTCAAAATGCATTTGAAAATGTTACAACAAAAAATAATTACCATAGTTTGGTGACAATGGGAAAAGCATATGCTCTGAATAAAAGGAGAGATATTCTGTTATCAGATTACACACACTGAAGCTGACCTTTACATACATACAGTTATAACAATATTTTATTGTTCACTTACAATATTAGTTTGTACTAAGGTTAACAGAATTTTTGGAAGCAACTGGTGCATTATAATAGTTACAAAAGATGGCAGTGTTATTTTCAAACTTTTTTAGTTTAATTCGCATAACTTTGGTGCACTTTGCATGTGGTCCAGTATGTTAATTCACTAAGATGGTATAAATTAGTTCATTAATGTGACTTTACTACTAAATTCCATATACACATATATGTGTAATTAAGTTATAAAATGCATCACAATACAAATGAATGAATTAGTAGGGAAACTAACTTGTTTTATACAATATTATTCTGTATATATATATATATGTGTATTTTTGCACAAGGTATATACTTGGAAATTAACCAAACGTACACAGTAATGCACATCCATACACTAACAGAAGTTATATGTGAGCAAACAAATCCAATGTTTAAGTGTTATACAAGTACACTGACTGTAGTATCATTAGCACCATATTGCAGAAGCAAATAAATAATGAAATTTCATGTCATTTATTAATGGAGACATTATTACATCCTGGGTAACCACTGTAAGAAGTAAAAGCTAACTAACATGGATAATTATTCATTCTGTATAGGTTCACTAGATACAGTATTTCACATTCACCACAACCTGTCACCATTTTTTATATCAGCTTCTTCATAGTTTTCAAAGTATATAAAAATATCTGCAGAACAAACACTTTTCTGTGCTTTTAACTGATATACAAGAACTAATGTTATCATGAAGGTATATGAATAAAAGTTGTTTATGTATATAAATCTAAAACATATTTCCATATGAAAGTATAAAAATTACCTGATTATGTACCTATACTTTTTATATTACCACAAAAGTTTTAGTTTTGTAACAAGTCTAAGGTAGTGAAATATTTACTTAACAGTTAGATTTTATTTTTTCTATAATGTGTATATATAATTCTCCCCATCTTTTGATCAACTTTTTTGTCTGGTTATCAATGCCACATAAAAGGACCAATTATTGCTTGATATATATAGTTTTCTGTTGTGTAACTGTGCTAAGAGAATAATGTCACCTCTTTATCATTGTCAAACTCAGAACTGTCTTTTACTGAGATTGTCTTCAAACCTTCTAGCAGATGTATTGAGTGTCATTTTTTATCAGTATTGATGATCAATGCTAGTTAACTGTGTCACATAGTTCTTGTTATTATTTCACAATGTAGGTGATCTCTTCTACACCATTTCTTCATGTATGTGTGCCACACCCAGAAACTTCTAAGATTATGTAAATTCTTCATAGTTTCTTTCTTAATTACTAAGGCAATTGCACAATGTTTAATATATCCAGTTGCTTCATGAAGGATTTCACAACACTACCTGGTTCATAAATTAATGTGTTGTGGGAGAACTCCACAGTTAAAAAAAGTGTGTATATTGACCTGTGCTAAACTCATTTAGTGTGTAAACCAAATCAGTTGAAATTCTTCAAGTTTTCAAATAATTAGTCCTTCTTTATCAATGTTAAAATTTGTCATCAACAATGAATTAGGCCTCTACATCATTCTTTGCTATTCCTACTGAAATTACAGTTTTGGTGAAGAATTGAAAAACTTCACCAATAAATTGCCAGCTAGTCTGCCTGATAATAATGAATAATTTTTTGTAATGATATGTTATTTCAAGCTCTTGAAGTATTTTCAGCTATTAATGATGAGTAAAATAATTTATATTAAAACTTACATTTCATAATAATATAAGTTCTACTTTATTTATTTGTTTCAGTTTTAATATCCAATTTGTTGATGTTCCCATTCAGTGTTCAGATTCAGTCAAATATCTTGTAATTCTTACTTCAAAATATCTTACCTTGAGGGCTCAGATGACAGCTTTGAACAAAAGAGTTATATGCTCTTTTACATTTTCTTTGTCATTGGAATTAGAATCTTACTTAAAATACCTGAAAGTAATAATTCCAGATATTTGTTCCTTCTGAACAAAATTAATAGCTTACCACTGAAAATAGTGATCTGTCTCAAGACTCAAAAGTGCTGAAAAAATGATTGACTCACCACTGCAGACAGTGATCTCTCTTCAGACTTGTCAATGCTAAACAAAATATCTCTTACCATTCAAGGTAGTAATCTGCCTTTATAACTATTCCAACTTAACATAGCAGGTAATGATTGATTTCAAGATTTGTTCCTAATGAACAAAGTAGTTGGCTTACCACTACCAGTACTGAGCTTTCTATGGATTTGTTTCCAGTGAAGAAATTATTTGATTTATCATTGCAAATAGTAACCAGTCTCTAAAATCATTCCATCTTAGCAAATCAGTTGATTTGCTGTAGCAGATAGTGATTTCACTCCAGACTTATTCCTTCTCAACAAAACAGTTGATTTTTCATTGGAACTAATGATCATTCTAGAAACTGTTCCTTCTAAACAAAATAGTTGTATTTCCACTTGAAGTGATGATCTATCTCCAGACTTGTTATTTATCTTTTTCCAGTTCCATTACTTCTGAACAAAATAGTTGACTTACCACTGCAGGTAGGGATTTGTCACCAGGCTTGTTCCTTCTGAAGAAAGAAAAAAAAGTTGACCTTACACTGCAGGTAATGATCTCTCTCTAGACTCATTACTTCTAAACAAAATAGTTGACCTACTGCTGCAGGTAGTTATCTATCTCCATCATTGTTACTTTTGAACAAAATAGTTGAATTTCCACTTCAAGTAATGATCTATCTCCAACCTCATTGCTTCTCCACAAATAGTTTACTTACCACTCCAGATAGTCATCTGTCTCCAGGCTCATTCCTTCTCAGCAAAACTAGTGACTTACCACTGTAAGTAATGATCCATCTCCAGCTTTGTTGGTAATGCACAAAATGACTGACTTTCTACCCCAATTAACTGTCTCTCTTGTGACCCATTGCTACTGAACAAAATAGTTGACTTACCGTTTAAAATAATGATCTGTATCTAGGTTTATTCCCAGTGAACAAAATTGTTAACTTATCACTACAGGTAGTGATTTGTCTCTAGGTTTGTTCCTACTGAACAAAACAGTAATTATTGATGATTTTAATTTCAGTCATTTCGATTGGAAAATGCTAAAGTCAAAATATGAGAGAGTAAGGATTTAGAAAACTGTTTATGATGGCTTTCTTTACCAGTTAGTCAAGGAACATACTAGAAACTGCTAGTTTAGATTTATTGTTAACTTCAACTTTAGAAATAATTAAGATGGTTCACATTTGGGAATGTCTGGGAGTAAATGATCATTCCTATGTTAGGTTTAATGTTTTCCTGCATATGCAGATAAGGAATAATAATATTCTGTTTACAAATTGCAAACAAGAACATTTTGAAGGGACACAACAATGATTGTCTGTTGTGAATTGGACAGCTGATAAGATGTGGAATATTTTTAAAGAAATATTTTTATCAATCCAAGAAAAATAGTTGTATAATGTATCAAATAAAACACACAAGTATAGTGTGGTAATTTATATTTAAAGTTCTGTAATGTTTCAAATAAAATGCACAATAGTACAGTTTGGTTATTTATATCTACAGTTCCGTATTATTTTAAATAAAACATACAACAAGAACAGTTTATTTACAGTTCTTTAATGTTTCAAATAAAACACAACAAGTTCGGTATGTTTATTTATATTTAAGTTCTGTAATGTTACAAATAAAACATTGAACAAGTACTGTGCAGTTATTTATTTTTAATATTCTCCATTCTTTGAAATAAAACAAACAACAAGAACAGTATGGTTGTTTATATACAAGTTCTGTAACGTTTGAAATAAAACACACAACAAGTACAATATGGCTATTTATATTAGCAGTTCTGCAATTTTCAAATAAAATGCATGACAAGTACAGTATTGTTATTTATATTTACAGTTTTGCAATGTTTCAAAAAACATAAAACAAATAAATTATGATTATTTATATTTTCATTTCTGTGATATTTTAAATAAAACACACGACAAGTATAGTATTGTTTTTTGTATTTACAGCTCTGTAATGTTTGTAATGAAACACAGAAAAAGTACATTATGGTTATTTATATTTACAGTTCTGCAATGTTTCAAATAAAACACAAAACAAATAAATTATGGTTATTTATATTTTTATTTCTCCGATATTTTAAATAAAACACACGACAAGTATAGTATGGTTTTTTATATTTACAGTTCTGTAATGTTTGTAATGAAACACAGAAAGAAGTACAGTATGGTTATTTATATTTACAGTTGTTTAATGTTTAAAATAGAAAACACAATAAGGACAGTATGATTATCTATATTTAAATTCTGTATTGTTTCAAATAAAATATAAAAAGTATAGTGTGGTTATTTATATTTTAGTTTTGTAATGTTTTAAATAAAATACTCAACAAGTATATTACAGTTATTTATATTTACAGTTCTGTAATGTTTCTCATAAAGCAGAGAACAAGTACAGTGTGATTATTTATATTTAAGTTCTGTTATGTTTTAATTAAAACATACGAAAAGTACAGCATGGTTATATTTATAGTTCTCTAATGTTTCAAATGAAACATGCAAGAAGTACAGTATGGTTATTTATATCAACTGTTTTGTAATGTTTAAAATAATTTATTCATTAACTATGGTATGGTTATATATATTTACAGTTCTGTACTGTATCAAATTAAATGCACAAGAAGTATGATATGGTTATTTATATTTACAGTTCTATAATGTTTTAAATAAAACACACAACAAGTACAGTATTGTTATTTATATCTATAGTTCTGTAATGTTTCAAATAAAACACACAAAAAGTTCTGTATTGTTATTTATATCTATAGATCTGTAATGTTTCGAATAAAATACACAAGTACAGTGTTGTTACTTACATTGAGAGATCTCTAATGTTTTAAATGAAACTCACAACAAGTAGAGTAAGGTTATTCATATTTACAGTTCTGTAATGTTTCAGATAAAACACACTGAAGGTGCAGTATTGTTATTTGTATTTATATTTCATTGATGTTTCAAATAAAACTCACAACAACAGAATATTTACATTTACCGTTCTGTTATGTTTGAAATAAAACACACAAAAGTACAGAATGGTTATTTATATTTCCTTTCTGTAATATTTCAAATAAAACACAAAACAAGTACATTAGGATTATTTATATTTTCATTGTGCAGTTTATATGACTGTTTCAATAGTGTTGATCTTCAATTTCACTGCCCCTTTCATCACTTTTGGTGTTTACTTTAATTGACTGTTTCCACACTGTTGATCTTCACTTTCACTGACTGTTTCAACACTAATGATCTTTGGTATCAGTCTCTTTTTACACTGTTGGTCTTCTCTTTCGCTTTCTATACTAAAGGTCCTCAGGAACACTTTCTGTTTACACACTGTTGGTCTTCACTTTCACTGGCTATTTCAACATTGTTGAACTTCAATTTCACTGTCTGTTTCAACAGTGCTGAACTTCACTTTCAATGACAGTTTCAATAGTATTGGTGTTCAGTTTCACTGTCTGTTTGAATGGTGTTGGTCTCTAATTTGATTGTCTGTTTCAACAGCATTTATCTTCACTTTTACTCTACATTTCAACACTACTGGTCTTGACTTACACTGACAGTTTTCACAGTGTTGTTCTTCACGTTCACTGGCTGTTGCAAAATTGTTGATCTTCAATTTCACTGTCTGTGTTAACACTAATGGCCTTCAATTTCACCCTGTTTCAACTGTATAGTCTCAATTTTCAGTTTGTTTCAACAGTCTTGATCTTCACTTTCCCTCTACATTTTAACACTACTGGTTTTCACTTTCAGTAACTGTTTCAATAGTGTTGGTCTTCAATTTTATGGTCTGTTTCAAAGTGTTGGTGTTCACTTTCACTGAATGTTGCAACAGTGTAGGTCTTCAATTTCACCATCAGTTTGAGCAGTGTTGGTTTTCAGTTTCAATCTCTGTTTTTGTACAGTGTTGGTCTTTGATTTCATTGTTTGTTTCAATAGTGTAGGTCTTCAATTTCACTGTCTCTATCAACACTATTGGTCTTCGATTTCATTGACTGTTTGAAAAGTGATGATATTCTATTTTGCTAAGTTTTTAAAACTAATGGACTTAAATTTCACTCTCTGTTTCAACACTGTTGGTCTTCACTTTCACTCTATTTTAACACTACTGGGCTTCAATTTCACTTGCTGTTTTAATACTATTGGTCTTCACTTTCACGGACTGTTCCAACACTGATGATTTTTAATTTCACTGACTGTATCAACACTATTTGTCTTCAGTTTCACTGTCTGTTTTCACAATCTTGGTTTTCACATTTGCTTCCATTTCAACACTATTGGTTTTGAATTCCACTGACTCTTTTCACCCTGTTGGTCTTCACTTTTACTGTCTGTTTCAACACTGTTGGTTTTCAGTTTCACTGTCTCTTTAAACACTGTTGTTCTTCAATTTCACTGTTTCAACACTGTTGATCATCAAGTTCACTGTCTGTTTCAACACTATTGGTCTTCACTTTCACTGACTGTTTCAATACTGTTGGTCTTCAGCTTCACTGTTTTAACACTATTGGTCTACGGTTTCACTGGCTGTTTCAACACTCTTGGTATTCAATTTCACTGTCTGTTTCAGTAGTACATGGCTTCAGTTTTACTATCTGTTTGTACACTGTCGATCTTCACTTTCATATCTGTTTCAACACTGTTTGCCTTCAGTTTCACTGACTATTTCAATTCTGTTGGTCTTCAATTTCATTGTCTGTTTAACACTTGGTGTTGGGTTTGACTGTTTTCACACTTTTCATCTTCACTTTAGCTTCCGTTTCAACACTACTGGCCTTGAATTCAACTGACTGTTTTCACACTGTTGGCCTTCCCTTTCACTGTCTACTCCAACAAAGTTACTTTTCAGTTTTACCGTCTGTTTCAACACTGCTGGTATTCAGTTTCACTGTCTGTTTCCACAGTATTGGTCTTCACTTTCACTTGTTTTTCAACACTACTGGTCTTCAGTTTCACTAACTGTTTTCACACTGTTGGTCTTCACTTTCACCAACTCTTCCAACACTGTTGGTGTTCAGTTTCTCTGTTTCAACACTGTTGGTGTTCTGTTTCATTGTATGTTTTCACACTGATGGTATTCACATTCAATTCCATTTCCACACTATTCCTGTTCACTTCCACTGATTGTTTCACACTGTTGGTCTTCCATTTCACTGTCAGTTTCAGCACTGTTGTTCTTCTGTTTTACTGTCTGTTTCAACACTGAGGGTCTTTAATTTTACTCTCTGTTTCAACTGTGTATTCTTCATTTTCAGTCTCTTTCAACAGTATTTGCCTTTACTTTTACTCTACATTTTAACACTACTGTTTTTCACTTTTAATAACTGTTTCAATAGTGTTGGTCTTGAATTTCATCGTCAGTGTCAACAGTGTTTGCCTTCACTTTCAATGAATGTTTCAAAGGTTTAGGTCTTCAATTTCACTGACTTTATCAACACTATTGTCTTTAGTTTCACTGACGATTTCAACAGTGTTGGTGTTCAATTTCACTGTGTTTCAATAGTGTTTGCCTTCACTTTCTCTCACTGTTTCAGTAGTGTCCGTCTTAAATTTCACGGTCTGTTTCAACGGTATCGGTCTTCATTTTCACTGACTGTTTAAACACTGTTGGTCTTCAACTTCACTGTCTGTTTCAACAGTGTTGCTCTTCATTTTTACTGAATATTTCAACTGTGTAGGTCTTCAATTTTACTGTCTGTTTCAATGGTGTTGATCTTCACTTTTATTGACTTTTTCCTCAGTGTTACCGTAGTTTTATCTGTTTTCATACTATTAGTCTTCAATTTTACTAACTGTTTCAACACAATTGATCTTCACTTCCATTGACTGTTTTCAATCATTTGATCTTTACTTTTACTTCTCTTGAAACACTATCGGTCTTCAGTTTCACTGTTTTCACACTGTTGGTCTTCTCTATCACTGTCTGTTTCAACACTATTGGTTTTCAGTTTCACTGACCGATTTCACACTGTTCGTCTTCACTTTTACAGTTTGTTTAAACAATACTGAAATTCACTTTCACCGACATTTTCAACAATGTTGGTGTTCAATTTTTCTGTCTCTTTCAACACTATTCCTGTTCACTTCCACTGACTGTTTTCACACTGTTGGTCCTCACTTTCACTGACTGTTTCAACACTCTTGGTCTTCAAATTCACTGTCTGTGTGAACATTATTTGTCTTCAGTTTCAATGTATGCTCAACACTATTGGTATTCAATTTCAATGTCTGTTTTGAAACTATTGGTCTACAGTTTCAATGACTGTTTCAACAGTGTTGGACTTCAATCACACTGTCTTTTTCATCACTTTTGTTGTTTACTTTAATTGTCTTTTCACACTGTTGATCTTCATTTTCACTGACTGTTTCAACACAAACTGTCTTGAGTATCATTGTCTCTTTTCATATTGTTGATCTACACCTTCAATACTACTGGTCCTCAGTATCACTCACTCTTTACACACTGTTAATATTCACTTACACTGGCTGTTTCAACATTGTTGATCTTCAATTTCACTATCTGTTTCAACGTTACTGTTCTTGTTTTTTACTGTCTGTTTCAACACTAATGGTCTTAAATTTCACTCTCTTTCAACAATGTAGTCTTAATTTTCAGTTTGTTTCAACAGTGTTGATCAACACTTTCACTTTACATTGTAACACTACTGGTCTTCACTTTAATGACTGTTTCAATTGTGTCGGTCTTCACTTTCACTGAATGTTTCAACAAAGTAGGTCTTCAATTTCACTGACTTTATCACCACTATTAGTCTTCGGTTTCACTAACGGTTTCCACATTGTTGGTGTTCAATATCACTGTGTTTCAGCAGTGTTGATCTTCACTTTCAGTGACTGTTTCTGTACTGTCGGTCTTCAATTTCAAACTGTTTCAACAGTGTTGGTCATCACTTTTACTTAATATTTCAACAGTGTAGGTTTCAATTTCACTGTCTGCTTCACCAATGTTGATCTTCCCAATCACGGACTGTTCTGCAGTGCTGAACATTTTGACTGACTGTTTTCATGCTGTCTTCAATTTCACTGACTGTTTCAGCACAATTGATCTTCATTTTCACACTTTTGGTCTTCAGTTTAGCTTCTGTTTCAACACTATTGATCTTGAATTCAACTGTTTTGACACTGTTGGTCATCACTTTTACTGACTTTTTGAACACTAATGGTGTTTCATATAATTGTTTCTTTTCACATTCTTGATCTTCAATTACACTGTCCGTTTCAACACTATTATTCTTCTATTTCACTGTTCTTTCAACACTAATGGTCTTCAATTTCATTGACTGTTTTTACACTTTGGTCTTCACTTTAGCTTCTGTTTGTCTAGAATTCAACTGTCTGTATTCACACTGTTGGTATTCACTTTCACTGTGTTCTCCAACACTTGGTTTTCAATTACACCATCTGTTTCAACACTGTTGGTATTCAGTTTAACTGTCTGTTTCCACACAATTGGTCTACACTTTAACTTCTGTTTCAACACTGTTGATCTTCACTTTCACTGTTTGCTCCAACACTGCTAATTTTCAATTTCACCATTAGTTTCAACATTATTTGCCTTCAGTTTTACTCTGTGTTCAATAATTGATATTCAGTTTCACATAATGCTGTAACACTATTGGTCTTCACTTTCACTGACTCTTCCAACATGTGTCTTCAATTTTACTCTCTGTTTCAGTACTATTTTTCTTCAGTTTCACTGTTGCTTTCACATTGTTGGTCTTCACTTCCACTTCTGTTTCAACACTACTGGTCTTGACTTCCACTGACTGTTTTCACACTTTTGGTCTTCACATTCACTGACTGTTTCAACACTGTTGTTCTTCAACTTCACTGTCTGTTTCAATATTATTGGTCCTCAGTTTCACTCGATATTTAATTTCAATGACTGTTTTAAAACTATTTGTCTGCAGTATCAATGACTGTTTCAACAGTGTTGGTCTTCAACTTCAACCTCTGTTTAAACACTGTTGGTCTTTAGTTTCACTGTCTGTTTTCACAATATTGATCTTCTCCTTCACTGACTGTTTCAAAACTAACGTTTCTTAGTATTTATCTCTTTTCACATTGTTGGTCTTCTCTTTCAATACTACTGGTCCTCAGTTTCAGTCATTGTGTTCACACTGTTTGTCTTCACTTTCATTGGCTCTTTCAACATTGTTCATCTTCAATTTCACTGTCTGTCTGAACATTATTGTTTTTCTGTTTCAGTGTCTGTTTTAATACTAACGGTCTTTAGTTTTACTGTTTCAAAAGTGTAGTCTTAATTTTCAGTCTGTTTCAACAGTGTTGATCTTCACTTTCACTCTACATTTTTACACTACTGGTTTCAACTTTCATTGACTGTTTCAATATTTTTGGTCTTCAGTTTTATAGTCTGTGTCAACAGTGTTGGTCTTCACTTTCACTGAATGTTTCAACAGTGGATATCTTTAATTTCACTGCCAGTTTCAGCAGTGTTGGTTTTCAGTTTCAATGTCTGTTTTTGAACAATGTTGGTCTTTAATTTGACTGTCTGTTTCAACAGTGTGTCTTCACTTCTACTCTCTTTTAACACAACTGGTCTTCACTTTCAATGACTGTTTCAATAGAGTACGTCATCAATTTCACGGTCTGTTTCAGCAGTGTTGGTCTTCACTTCCACTTCTGTTTCAACGCTATTTGTTTTCACTTTCACTTTCTGTTTTTACACTGTTGGTCTTCACTTTCAACATTATTGGGCATGACTTTCACTGACTATTTCAACAGTGTTAATCTTCAATTTTTACTGACTGTTTTCATATTGTTGTTCTTCAATTTCATTGGTGTTACGTTTCACTGTCTGTGTCAACAATGTTGGTCTTTAATTTCAAAATCTCTTTCAACACTATTGGTATTCACTGTAACTGGCTGTTTTCACATTGTTGATTTTCACTTTCACTTATGTTTGAACACTGTTGTTCTTTAGTTTAAGTTACTGTTTCAACACTGTTGGTCTTCAATTTCACTGACTCTTTCGACACTCTTGGTCTTCAATTTCAATGACTGTTTTATCACTATTTTATTATGCTGCTGAGACTTATCGTTGCTGAAAACTCATATTTGTAGTGCCCTGGTGAGACTTCTTGTTTTTTATAACTCATGTTTCTCGTTCTCTGGTGGGACTTCTGGTTACTGAAATCTTACGTTCGTTGTGTTCTGGTGAGACTTCTCGTTGGTGAAAACTCATGTTATAGTTTTACCCTGGTGAGACTTCTGCTTACTGATAACCCATATTTGCAGTTATCTGATGGGACGTCTGGTAATTGAAAACTCCTGTTTGTAGTGTTCTGGTGTGACTTGTGGGCAGTGAAATCTCAAATTTATTGTCTTTTTGTGAGACTTCTGATTACTTATAACTCATGTTTGGAGTTCTCTGGTAGGACTTCTGGTTACTGAAAATTATATTTGTAGTGTTTTGGTGAGACAAAAGGTAAGGAGGTATACAGTGAAGGATCAGAAATAGACAGGATAACTGTGTGCTGAGCAGGTGAACAGAACTCAATTGTTCAGCTTTCCAAACATGTCCCCAATATTCCAAAGTCTCTAAGTCCAGATAATGGAAGTGAGAATAACTATAAGTTAGAATAAAAATATAAGTAAATTAAGTGAGTTAAATATATTTTGGTTTTCTATGTTTGATGTTCCATGTTTGTATAGAAAGTGTTCTGCTAAGAGCCACTCAACAATAACATATCGTTATATCACAGTGTAAAATCTCAATGATAGTGTTATTAATTCATAACAAGTTAGTGTAGAATATCCTGTTTGTTGTCAACATTATTCATAACTGTTCTTTCGTTATTTAAATAATTAATGTTGAACTTTGACTTCATCCACAGATTTTCAAATTCAGCGTGAGAAGTGGTTGTCATAAACAAAGACAGATGAATTGATGGAGAGACCACTCACTGTTCACAAAACAGGCAGTACACAATGTTCTCTGTCCAATTACATTCAAATGTTGTCTACAGCTACTTTCAAAGCTGATCTTCGTTGTTAGTTGTTTATTTCGAATTCTTTAACATCATAAGAGGGTAAAATAAAAAGTTTTAGTAATCAAACCACTGAGAAAATTGTACGATAAACGAGACATGAGTAATTAGTATGTGAAGAAATGACAATTAGTTAACAAATACAATCATATAATTTGTGATTAGGTGTTAAAAATCAATAGGTATATTTATAGGTATATCAATACACCTGGAATTTCTTCTGACAAAAGATTTCCGAATTTATATTTGTTTAAATAACAGAATATATTTAACCAATACTTACTGTAACAAAATATTCGAAAATTATCAATTAAATAAGAAGTTACTATTTGATCAAAATCATTTTTTCTGCCTTACTCGGGCTCTAATACTACTTATTGATAGATGAGGTTGGCGGAATATAGTTTTCGTCCGAGTGACTCAGGTTCCGCCATATAGAGGGCCTTTCATAAGAAAAATATTCAGATAATGCTGTAAAATTTTGATATTTCCGGCTTGTACAGGCTTCCGCCATACGCAGTTTCCGGCTTAGACAGGTTTTACTGTATTTTGTATTTGTACTTTTTAAAGTATAAAATTGAGAGAACCACAAAATGATTTATGATTAGTTTAAAGTACACAAATAGATGCTACAAAGAAACAAACATTTAGAGTTGAAAGGATAATAATTTACTGGCAGTGATAAAAACAAACTGTAAGAGTGTGTGACACTCTAGAGTAAGTGTATTAAATGGATTTTGGTTTTCTGTTTGATGTTCCACATTTCTATAAGAAGTGTTCTATTAAGAACCACTCAACAGTAACATACCGTTACGTCACATGTTGATATGTGAATGACAGTGTTATTAATTCCTAACAAGTTCGTGTAGAATATTCTGTTTGTTGTCAACATCATTCATCCCTGTTCTTTCGTTATTTGAAGAGTTAATATTGAACTTTCACTTCGTCCGCTTTCTCAAACTCAGCGCGAGAAAAGGCCACCATAAACAGTAGACAGAGATGAACCGACGGACAGACACCACTGTTCACGATGTATGTAAAACAAGTAGTATATAATGTTCTCTGTCCAATCACATTCAAATATTGTCTGCAGCTACTTTCAACGCCGGCCTTCATTGGTTGTTGTGTAGATCAATTCTGTAATATCATACAAGAATAAAATAAAAAGATTGTAGTAAGTAAACTAGTACGAAAATTGTACAAAAAACGAGACATGAGTAATTGGTATGTGAAGAAATGACAATTAGTTAACAAATACAATCATAGGATTTGGAATTAGGAGTTAGAAAAACAATAGGTAGATTGTCTACTGGAGAAACTCGTGAGAGTTTACATGTTAACAAACATGAAAGTCTGGATTGGTGTTAATTCTTCTTTGTGACATGCACTGAATGAATGTTACAAAACTAAAGAGTCTAAAATATTTCTGAGTAAAACTGTTAGTATACATTTAGAATTATGTTCTACTTAAATTTTAAAATTTGATACATGGGTTGTGCACCCAACATCTGGAAGGTGCTCCCAAATCGAGGTAGTATAAAAAAAGCAGTTAGAAAGATAGATTAAAAAAACAAAAAGCACAGAGCAATACGGTGATAGATAATTGCTTTTCTTTAACTCACAAATTATGTTATAGTTCCAGATTAGTTTTAACACCATATTACGCATGGGATTTTTCCTGACTAAATACATCCGAATTTATCTTTATCCATGGCTTGTCCATATTCCATGAGTGAAGACGGTAAAGCCTGTTGTATTAAAACTAACCGAAGGCCACCTAGTAGTACGAGTTAATAAAATATTGGATTGTTCATGAAAATTGTCAGAAAAGTTGAGTAACTCATGTTTTTGGTTAATAAAGCAAAATAGTGAAGAAACAGGACACGAACATTAAAATATAAGTATTCTTTGTAGGGGTAACACTGATCTAGAATTAGTACGTAAAGAAATCATCCACATAAAAAACTTTAACTTGCACCGAATATCATGTCGTCTTCATTAAAATAGCACATTTTAAAATATGTTTAGCATTTTTTATTATCAGTAATTTACTTTCTATTTATTTTAGTTTTGTTTAAATTATCATTATTTCAGCAATATATTTTATTTAGTTAGTTAGAAATTATGTTTTTTTTTTGCTTTGAATACTGAAGATGGAATATGTAAAATATTGAAAACTTTATCTCTGTTCCTTTCTGTTATATCAAAGTATTTCTTTATCTTCAACACAGTCCCAACACTTGTCTCCTGCTGTACTTGCCGTAAAAGAATTTTTTTTTTATGTTAGAAAATGTTCACTTTTTCTAAATTTTCCAGCACGGCGCTATCTGATACAGCCCAATGTTTGCTAACCCTAATTACTAAGCTTCTCACAGGTTTTAGAGTAACATGAATGTTCCCCACATGTTGTCAAACTTTTGTTTTTCATTTCAATAATTTAATTCAAATTTGTAGAATGATCTTATGTGAATACACATTTCAAATATTTATACAAAACTTTATACCTGCAAATTGTACTGGTCGAAGTACCCATGAAATGCAAGGTGAGAAACTATTGACTATAAAATTTAGTTCTTTCATCGCACAGTTCGGTTCCCACTTTAATATATTGTTCCCTTAGTTACTATACGCAAATATTCAATAATATTGTGGTTCCATTTTATTGTTGCCATTCTGTTTGAATTGGTTAGAAATGAAGCAATACTTGTCAATCAATTGTTGTAAATATATGACGTACGCGAAAGAGAAGGAAAATGAAGACAAATATAAAACAGATAAGTGTAAGATAGCAGTTGGAAAAGACAAAAGATGTTCAAAGTGGAGTTATAAAAAGGACAATTTCTCCTCTAAACTTACTTAAATTGTACCTAGAGTATGAATAAAGGGTCGTTCTTCGCTATTACGTGTATAACCGTTTGTTGGTGTATATCTCAGAGCAAAAAGTTTGAGATGTGACAAGTCATACATGTCGTTTGAAGATTTACATATGTGTGTGGTTATATATATATATTATACAGTCGTATTATGTGAAATATAAAAATAGAAAGAACCACAATGTTTTATGATTAGATTAAAATACACAAAGAGATGCTACAGAGAAACAAACCTGAAAAGTTGAAAGGATAAACAAGTCACTACCAGTGATAAAAACAAATAGTGATATTTTGTGATACTCTTGAGTAAGTGTGTCAAAAGGGTGTTAGTTTTCTATGTTTTATGTTCCAAGTTTGTGGAGGAAGTGTTCTGTTAAAAGCCACTCAACAATAACATACCGTTACGTCACATTTTAAAATGTGAATGACAGTGTTATATATTCCGAAACAGTTCGTGTAGAATGTTCTGTTTGTTATCAACATTATTCGTACCTGTTATTTCGTTATTTAAATAGTTAATGTTGAACTTTGACTTCGTCTCCTTTTTCAAACTCCGCGGGAGAAAGGGATACCATAAACAGTAGACAGAGATGAACGGACGGACAGACACCATTGTTCACGATGTAAATAAAACAAGTAGTAAATAATGTTCTCTGTCCAATCACATTCAAATATTGCCTACAGCTGCTTTCAAAGCTAACCTTCACTGATTGGTGTTGATATCGAATTCTGTAATATCATAAAAGGGTACGATAAAAAGTCTGTAGAAAGTAAACCACTAAGAAAATGTACGAAAAACGAGGTTTGACTATTTACCATGTCAAGAAAGGAGAATTAGTTAACAAATAGAATAATAGGATTTGGGATTAGGAGTTAAAAACAGTAGGTAACTTGTTTATTGTTAAAACACATCCATAGGCTCTGGGATTAAGGGTTAAAAACAATAGGTAAATTGTATACTGAGGAATCTCGTCAGACATTACACTAAACAAACAGGAAAGTCTCGATTGGTTTCTCACATCTTTGTGACTTACACTGAATAAATCTTACAAAAATTATAAAGTCTAAAATACATCTGAGTAAAACTGTTCGTACAGATTCATAATTATTACTTTTATTTAAAGTTGTGTGTCATTCAGAGGTTTCAGTAAAGTAGTCAACCAGACATGTATGTTGTACAAATGAACAAGTAAAGTAGTCGACCAGGAATGTACGTTGTTTCAGTGAAGTAGTATACCAGGCATCTATGTTGTCAGATGTATAGGTAAATTAGTGAACCAGGCAAGTATGTTGTTCAAAGGTATCAGTAGTCAAACAGGCATGTATGTTGTTCAGAGGTAACACTAGTCAATCCGGCGTGTATGTTGTACAGATGTACCAGTAAATTAGTCAACCAAGTATGTCTGTTGTACAGATGTATCACTAAGTAGTCTACAAGGCATGTATGTTGTTTTGACGTGTCAGTAAAGTAGTAAACTAGGCATATATGATGTTCAGATGTACCAGTAAAGTAGTCACCCAGCCATGTTTGTTTTTCAGATGTATGAGTAAAGTAGTCAACCATGTACATGTTTTGTACAGATGAACCAGTAAATTACTCAACCAGGTATTATGTTGTACAAATGTACCAGTAAACTAGTAGACCAGGCATGTACGTTGTTCAGATGTATCTATAAAGTAGTCAACTAGTAGTCTAACAGGTAACAATGTTCTTAAAATCAGTCTTACTATTGTTAAACTTTGCTATTTTACTACTATTACGGTTGCACAGTCTTAATTGCTTTAAGGCGAAACTAATAAGCAGTTTAGGTAATAATGTAAATATGGTTATTAACATATATACTTGTTTTTATAACCTTCTTGTACACACATATGAATTAATGCAATCCTTGATCAATAATATGAATATGATATCTTCAGATGCAGTTCAACTACAAAACTGTTCAAAATAGATTTCATAAAATTAACTAGTTTTCAGAGAAATCAACAGTTATTAATTTATTTAATGTAGTAATACCTCAGAATGCTTTTATTTTTTCATAAATATAAAACTTTCACTTATTATATAACCATTTTCATATAATTCTGAGACTGCGTATCACATTTCTGTACAAATGTTTTCCTTACTCGCATAGAAACTACCTCTAGTAACACAAAACAAAAACACTTACACTTCTTAGGAACTAACTGTAGTAAAACAAAACAGAAACACTCGTCTTCATAGAAACTAACTGTTGTAAGAGTAAACGAAAAATAAACACTTTCCCTCTTGTAAACTAAGTGTAGTAACACAAACTAAGATATTGTCTTCTTAGAAACTAACTGCAGTAATGTAAAACAAAATCACTTGTCCCTTATAGAAAATAACTGTTGTAACACAGAACAAAAATAGGAAAAATAACTTTCCTTCTTAGCACACTTGTGATATGAAATTATTTATACAAAATTGAGTTTTAAAGACTTTAGTGCAAATTGTTCGGTTGTTGTTGTTGTTTTGAATTGAGCACAGAGCTACACAATGGGCTATCTGTGCTCTGCCCACTACGGGTATCGAAACCCTGTTTTTAGCGTAAAAGTCCGGAGACATACCGCTGAGCCACTGGGCGGCCAAATTGTTCGGAAAGTAATCTAACCACCACATAATTTAAATTGTAGAACCAGCCTGTCACACCAAACATGTTCGCCCCTATCAGCTGTTATAATGTGTTGGTCAATCCCATTATTCTTTGGTAAAAGAGTAGTCCAAGAGTTGGCGGTAGGTGGTGATTACTATCTGTCTTCCGTCTAGTCTTACACTACTAAATTAGGGACAGATAGCCCTCGTGTAGCTTTGCGCGAAATTCAAAATAAACAAACTTCACACCTGCTTGTAGTGTTTTCAAGTAGTTATAGGAATAACTAGAAATCCTAAATTAGCCTAGAATTTAAGGTATGAAAGGTATCAAAAACTATATCAACACAATTATGGACTTCTATTTAATGTAATTTGGTCAAAAATTACAAAATAATATCGCCAAATTCTACTGGGATCTAGAGCAGTAGTACTTGCTGTATTCGCAATGAAGTACTTGAAGAGTCGAGTGATAGTCTAGACTCCTTCATGTAGCACCTTTCATTCGATGCTATAAAGGGGGGAGAAAAAATATCTAAAACGAGTTTTAGATGGTTTTACTGTATTGAAATGTCTACAAGTTCTATAGTAATTCCTGTACACCGAATCTGAAAATATCCTCTATTTTGTTTTCAATCTATCACGTAGAGAATTTTATCAAATATACTTTTAAATAAATGAATCATTTTAATTGAAATTTGGTAACATTTTATTATGGTTAAAATGTTTAAAACCACTGGCTGTAGATGTCCCTAAACCAATCGTGACGCGAGAATCTTATCAATCGTTCTAAATTTAGTTTGGTTTGAATTTCGCGCAAAGCTACACGAGAACTATCTGTGCTATCCGTTCCAAATTTAGCAGTGTAAGACTAGAGAGAAGGCAACTAATCATCACCACCCACCGCCAACTTTTGGGCTACCCTTTTGCTAAGATATAGTGGAATTGCTCGTCACATTATAACGTTCCCATCGCTGAAAGGGTGCGCATGTTTGCGTGATGGGATTCCAACCCGCTACCCTCAAATTACGAGTCGAGCTCCCTAACCACCTGGCCCGGCATGACCAAGCGTGTTAAGGCGTTCGACTCGTAATCCGAGGGTCGCATCAAAACATGCTCGCCCTCCCAGCCGTGGTGGCGTTATAATGTTACGGTCAATCCCACTATTCGTTGGTAAAAGAGTAGCCCAAGAGTTGGCGGTGGGTGGTGATGCCTAGCTGCCTTCCCTTTAGTCTTACACTGCTAAATTAGGGACGGCTAGCGCAGATTGCCCTCGAGTAGCTTTGCGCGAAATTAAAAAAACAAACAAAAACAAAACAAACCCTAACCACCTGGCCATGCTGGGGCAGATATTTATAAATGTTAAGCAAGCTAAGTTAAAAGTTAATATAAACTTACTTCAAAAATTTTAGAATTTGTCTTTTGATGAAATTAACTGTCGATAAACCAATTTCTCAAGAGCCTGGATATCATAAACTAATCACATACCATCAATTTAAAATTGGAAACACCAAAAATTTGATTTCGGTGTGCCTCTGTAAGAGGAATTTATCATTGTACGGTGCTTCAAGGAAACGAAATGTTTCCATGAATAATACATTATACTGACACCAGTCTTACAAAATGTTGAAGAAAACTCAAAAAGAGTGAAAATAGTTTTTAGTTGGCGGTTCTTTAAATGTTATAATTAATGGAATCGATTCAATTTCAAACTTAAATTCTCTTCGTTATTTCACAAAAACACACGTACCTTCAAAGTGTATGAAAAGCCTTTTAACTAAGAGGGTAGGACAAAGTTGAGGACAATACCTTTCATGATCTTACTCCATTTCTCATTACGTTCTTTGCCAACCAATACTGTAATAAAACTAAAAACATATGTTTTTTTACCATTAAACTTATCTAGAAGGAATACTCTGGAAGAGGTTATTGTACACTGTTTACTGAAGATATGTCAAAGTACGCTTTATTAAACTATAACAGAATGAGGTTTCTACATCTCCCTAAAGATTATTACTGTCGACCACTTTTCTTTGCAGTTGTGAAGACTGATAAGTTAAAAAGAAACACAAAATCCAGTCATTCAGAGTTGGAAATGCAATTTATATTCGATTACGTCAAATAATTTACATTAACCAGAGACGATAAAAAATATTTCCTTTTCCTGTTCATTGCTCGCCTCACACACAATGTCCTGAATTATGAAGGATATGCTGATTATCCATCGTATGATATTCTTCAGTGTCTACACAACAGTGGCACACTTAACAGAACCATAATAATATTTTTAAGTGATCATGGTATAAGGTTTGTCAAAATAAGAACTCTTCTGGGCGAGATTAAAGAAAGAAAACTGTTTGTCTTTTTTACTATCCCCTAAAAAAAACATTCACTAATTACGAAAAACCTAAAAACTAATGAAAGAAGACTTACTATATTACTTGTTCTCCGTGCGACCCTGGCTCATATGTTGAAGTATTTAGGAAACAATGACGGAACTTTATGAGAAACTGTTTCTTCCGAAAAAGTCATCAGCTTATTTGAAGAAATCCCAATCAACCGCATGTGAACTGATGTTTTCATTTAATCTCATTGGTGCGAACCAAAGAAACATTTCTCTACAAGAACCCATTACTGCTTCAGCTTCCAATACTTTCATACTTTAAATCAGTGGTTGAAACACTATTCAGATAAATTAGTTAAACTATGACTTAAAAAGAGTGTATATGCTGGGTTTTCCACAAATAATTACATGTTCAACGATAATGTTTGGTTTGTTTTGAATTTCGCGCAAATCTACTCGAGGGTTATCTGCGCTAGCCTTCCCTAATTTATTAGTGTAAGACAAGAGGGAAGGCAGCTAGTCATCACCACCCACCGCCAACGCTTGGACTACTTTTTTACCAACGAACAGTGGGATTGACCGTCACATTATGACGCTCCCACGGCTGAAAGGGCGAGCATCTTTGGTGTGACGGGGATTCGAACCCGCGACCGTCAGATTACAAGTTGAGTGCTCTAACCATTTGGCCAACGCACAAACATAGGCAAGCCCTATTTCCTCTAGCTGTTCCTACTTTACCAGTGACAAACCTATTATGGTTTTTAAATAGTGTTATAAGAAAAATTGTCAGTGTCTTTATTTAGATGTTTGTCTTTTTATAGAGATCTAGTCATTACGTCATGACTTAGAAGTTCCATGTCCTGTGTAGAAATAAGAGTACGCTATAAATATTGGTGAAGTATACAACGTATTAAAAAAGAAAAGGTATATTCAGATTTAACATCAAGTCAGACAATGAGAATTAGTGCCTCTCTTTCTTAGTGAATTATTCAAACAGCATATTTGTTATCGATCAGTTACAGAGGAAATTCTGCAAGTTGAAATGTCAAATAGGTATTACGTATCATTAGTTTTAAAGGTTTTGTTGAAAAGTTTGCATTTAAAGTTAGGCCAACAAGTGAAAATAGCTTGTAGCAGATTAATTGAGAAATAAATTAATTTGATATAACAACTTGGACTGTAATTGCAATTATTTTTACCAAACAATTCAAAATAACCCGCCCATGGATAGAACACGATAAAATGATAGTTACGTATAGATATTGTTTCTATCTGTAATATTTTAAAAATTATATTAAATTTGTTATACGTCCGAAAGATATCGTATTAGTTATTTTTAGCGGTTTAAGTATTTATTCAAAGGTTTGGTTTGTTTTGACTTTCGCGCAAAACTACGCGAGGGCTATTGCACTAGCCGTCCCTAATTTTGCAGTGTGAGACTAAAAGGAGGGCAGCTAGTCATTGCCACCCTCAGCCAACTCTTGAGCTACTCTTTTACTAACGAATAGTGGGGTTGACCGTCATATTATAATGCCCCCATGACTGAAAGGACGAGCATGTATGGTGCGACGGGGATTCAAACCCGCGACCCCGGATTATGAGTTGAGTATCTTAACCTTCTGGTGTTATAATGTGACGGTCAATCCCACTGTTCATTGGTAAAACAATAGCCCAAGAGTTGGCGGTGGATGGTGATGACTAGCTGCCTTTTTTCTAGCCTTTCACTGCAAAATTAGAGAAGACAGGTGCAGATAGTCCTTGTATAGCTTTGCGCGAAATTCAAACAAACAATCAAAAACCTCAAATCTGTGATTTTCCAAACCTATTTAATTGAAAACCTGTGCTTTTTGTTTTACATTATATAACTTAACATTTTATCAACAAATAACACTGTAATTTTTTTTTTTTTTTACTTTTTCTTATTCCTGGGCAGAAAATGTGATTTCCCAATTGCTTATGTCTAAAGTAAATGGAAAAGACCTATTTTTCTCTCCAAACTTTGCTTTTATGACCTGGGTTGTGAAATTTTCAAATTTACCCATTTTTCAGAACATTCCAGTACTGAGTAGCTAACAGAGAATTTACTCGAACTTACAAGAATTTTTAAGAACGTTGTATAATGTTGCAGAACTTACGATAATTTTCAAGAACCTTTATATATATATATACAAGGGCTCACCACTCACTTCTTCGGTTTAGTTCTAGCTGCCTAAGTGAACACGTAGACCTTTTTGATTTCATCAGAAATGGCATCAAGAAGCTGCAAGCATTCTCCAGATGCATTCTGCTATGTATGTGGCCAATTTATCAAGAGCGAAAATTACTCTGTGACAGCATTTGCTAAAATGTGTGAAGCCAACAAGGCATATTTTGGCTGCCTTTCGGGGATCAAGACAAACCCTGACACTTCATTTTACATGCGAGTACTGTAAAAAACTTTAGAAAGTAAGTTGGACAAATTTTGCTTGCTTGAATAGTAAGATTTTATATTATACAAATTTCAGACCTTTTAAAATTCGGTGCACCTCGAAAAGGAAAACAACAGCGTCAAGACCTTACTATAAACATTGAAGTACGATGAGTATGGCTGGGAGGTTATCGGAGACTTCAAAATGGTGGCATTCCTGACAGGTCTTTAAGGAAACTTTGCTAAGTTTCCCTGTTATATTTGCCTTTGGGACAGCAGAGACACCGCAGCGCATTAGAACAGGAACACTGACCACAACAGACCGAGTTCCCTGTGGGGAGGCACAATATCAAGTGTGAGCCACTAGTGGACTCCAGGTGTTGTTCCCACCCTTGCACATAAAATTGGGTCTTATGAAACAATTTGTCACAGCTCTTGATAAGGAGTATGCAGCTTTCAAGTACCTTTGAGACTTCTTCCCTAAGTTGTCTGAGGCAAAGATTAAAGCTGGTGTCTTCGTTGGATCACAAATAAAGAAGATTCTGGAGTGCACAGAATTCCCCAAGAAGCTGGGCAATCACATGGTCGAAACTTTTGTGGAACTGGTTGAGGTTCTGGTGAAGAACTACAGCGAAATGGGCTGCAAGATGTCCTTGGAAGTCCAATATTCTTGACGCTCACCTTGATAAATTCAAGAACATGAGAGCATACTCATAGGAGCAAGGCGAGCGCTTCCACCAAGATATACTGGACTTTGAACGCCGCTACCAAGAAGCGTATAACAAAAACATGATTGAAGACTATATTTGGGGGCTGACACATGAAAGTGATTTACATTACGGTCTCAAATCTCGAAAAACTACTCACTTCTTAACATTTTTTATCCTTTTTTATAACTTTAGTATAAATACATCTATATTGATTCATATATTGTTTTATTCAGATCTTATGTGAATGAAAATGTGCAAATTTGCTCGTTTTTACATATAAAATAGGTTACTATCTAAATTTCATTATCCAGGTCACAAAAGCAAAGTTTGAAGGGAATAATGGTCATTTTCTATACTTTTACAACATAAACAGTTAAGAAATAACACATACTATCCAGGAACAAAATTTGTGTTACCTTGTGTAACTAATGATAACTATGTGTTTAGACAAAATCTGTGAATTCAGCTAGTCATACATATAATGAAAATGTGATTAGGAAAAATACATTTGGTGGTTAGAAACAAACTTTCAACTGAGCTAATCACTGAGCTCGAGATTAAATTATTGCACGAAATATTAATAAGCATCATTAAAATAAAGGCCCGGCATGGCCAGGTGGTTAAAGCGCTCGACTCGTAATCTGACGGTCGCGGGTTCGAATCCCCGTTACACTAAACATGCTCGTCCTTTCAGCTGTGGGGAAGTAATAATGTGACGGCCAATCCTACTATTCGTTGGTAAAAGAGTATCCTAAGAGTTGTCGATGGATTGTGATGACTAGCTGCAATCCCTCTAGTCTTACACTCCAAAATTAGGGACGGCTAGCGCAGATAGCTCTCGTGTAGTTTTGCGCGAAATTCAAAACAAACGATCATCCCAACATAAAATATACAAATTGATTTATTTTCTAATTATCAGAGTGTACTGATCTCAAAAAATAAAATCAATAACAATAAACTTCTTTTAATGTATAACAAAACAACATAAAGTACAGGCAACATTTCCTCAGATTAGTGTATTCTAGATCATTTATACCTACTTATAACATTTCTATTTTAATAATACAAGTGTTGTAATTTATAAAAGCGTTAAGATTTGTGTAATAATAAAAGAAATATATTGAAGTTGTGTAGTTCTTCCTATTGCAACAACAAAATTTATTACAATAATATTCTTAACAGAACACAAAGTTTTTACCGCTCAAAATCCTGACTTATCAAGCACGTTTGTAGCTTAGAATTGTTCATTTCTGTGAGAAACAAAATCCCAGGATACCAATTTTTAAGCTAGCATATGTGCTACTGTTTTCTGTCATAACTCGTATTGCTTCCTGTTACATGAAGGCTATTATTTTCACACGTTTAGACGTTTTAATCTACAAAGACATCTTATCTCTAAAATATATATATATATACCACTTAACCAGTTTTAATCGATCAACGTTGAATTATTACATCTAAGATTATCAGTATCTATATTTCATTTTTAAGTCTTCCCAGAGTTTTCAAACATCAGTTCCTTTTGTTTTTTTAAAAAAAGAGTTCATCTATTCGTTGTGTTTGTTCCTCCGTGAAATGATTCTTCCAGTCTCCAATTATTCCCTTTTTTATTAGATTTGGGATGTTACCAAATGATGTTTTGGAGTCATTTAGGTTTTCAATAAAGTGTTTTAGCTCTTCTGGGACGTTAGGGTCATTCAGTATAGAGTCAGGGCCACTTTGAAAGTTTTCTCTCACGCTGTGTTCATTAGCTTTTTTCATGTAGTCAAGACTAATGTGGTCTAGGACCATTTTCATAAAGTCTTTGTCGTTTTCTAAGTTTTCCGCGTATTCAGTGCCAAGGAACTTGGCTATCTTCAACACCTCAGTTTGCATGTCCATTTTCATTTCTTCGTAAGTAATAAACAAAACATTAGAGTGATTACGATGTTCATTCCAAGATAACAAGTTATCAAAGTAATCTCCGTAGTCTGTCTCACCCCTGATAAAAAGCTCAAAAAATCGTTGAAAGTTCCATCCTGAAAGTTGTAACCAGGAGAATATTTTGTATGATAATAAAACGAAACGCAGCAGTCTTTAGGGTTTCGAACGACGTAAAGGTACTTAGCCTCTGGAGAGTAAGGTTGAAGACGAAAAGGTAGTTGGGTCTTTATGGCTCCTGGATGTTTCATGTGTTTTGCAGAATCAGGACCCATCAGTTCCAAGAAAGGAAAATTCGTCAAAGGGATCTATTTGTCGAGGATTAGAAGAACGACGTTCTGCATCCAGGTGGTGCCACACTTGGGATACGTAACGATGAAAAGGTCATCTTTTCTAGGTTGATACTGCAGAGCTGCTCGAAATATATCGGGGGAGAACATGGCAACCAATCTGAGGCCGTCTACATCCTGGTAATCTGGCTTCTTCTGAACAATGTAAGCTGAGAAGAAATATTGTAATTTTCAATATTAATTTTGTACATACGTTTACTTGATTGTTGAACATATCTACAGTTTTTAACAAAACGATTTGACATTGTACATGTAGGCTCTTGATCTTCCTCCCCAGATAATATAATCAATGAAAAATTTAAAAATATTCTAAACAGTAATCTAAAATTCATATTTAAAAAAAATTAAATATCAGATATTCAGTACAAGAATCTGCTTTCATAATTTGGAAAATTCTTCAATTTCGGCCCTTCTCCAGGTCCAGGAGTTTCAGGGATTCTCAAGATTAGCTGCAGCAACTTACATAAGAATTAATAATTTAAATGATTATTGAAAACAATATTTGCATTCTTTTTACATGATTTTTATTATTGTGAATTAACACAGATCATTTACTAGGATATACGTGAACAATTAGGCCAAAAACTAATAGCATCCCACACTATGCGGCAGAGGGAAGGGGTTTGGGATCGGGCTCGATTATAAGGCAACTATGAAGTTTAGAGTCTAATTATTAATCAAAAATCGTCACCTTATAATCGGGTCAATACAGTAAATATATTAATTTAGGCTTAATTTTAATCACCTGAACAAACAAATAAGACAATACAGTTGGTTTCTCAACATGTAAAGACTACCAGGAGTACTATCTCTACTGCTATCACTATAAACATGTATGTCTGCATGTTAAGAACACTGAATATTTTTTGTTCAATGTAGTTTTTCTGGTTACTTTACACTAAAAAAAACTAACAAAACATGTTTGACGTTTATTTTGGTGAAACGCGAACATTTTGAAATAATTGATGATGTTTATTATATGGAAAAGATTAACGTACGCAATTAAATATTAAGTTCATACAAGGTCATAGGTCAAACTGTGCCTAATGTCTGTTGTACCAAAAATTGAACGTTTTTAGGTTTACGTTGAATATAAACGTTTCATGAATATTCCGTCATGACGAGAAAATATATGTGTAGAAACGGCTGGTATGGATTGAGATCCAACACATTAAAAATCACGAAACCATGTACTGCTGTATACCGTATATTCCCGACATCAGCAGAAAAATAACCAACATTTGACAAAAACTAGTGACAAAATATGTCATTCCAGTTAATATTAAATTTATTCAAACACCAGGCACAAACTAAGGTCTTTACTGTGCAAAAACTACACTGGCAAACACCACACCAACATTATTTATAAAATACAATATGATAATTTCCACGACTTCTATATTGGAGAAACAAGTAGAAAAATGGAAACCAGATTTAAAGAACACAAAAAGTTACCTTGATACGTTTTCTAACACTGCAAATCAAATAAACATAACATTACCATAGAAAATACCCAAATACTAAATAAAGAAACAAACGCAAAATTAAAGAAGCCTTACTTATACAACAACTTAAGCCCAAAATAAACCAATACAAAGGAACACCTTTATACCTCTACCAATAAATATAATCAAACATATGAGCACGCCCTCTACATTTCTACACTCAATTACACAACCGACTTCAAACATGTGGTCAGCTATCGGTCAGTTATCTCTTTTTTTCTTTGTGAATCTGAGGATGACGGAAAAAACTCGAAACCTAGTTCGCTTCTCTAGATAAAAAAAATTTCTCAACCCAAACCAGCCGTTTTAACATATATAGTTTCATGAATATAAACTAATTTTATTTTACGCAGTTACAGATAAAAAAAAATAAAACGATCTCTAGAAATTTAAAGCAGACGACATAACCAAAATTTGATAATACGTGTCATACTTCGTTACGTACAGAATAACATAAAATTTACTTACACATTTTCCTTCTCTGAAAGTCTGGTGCTTATCCGTACGTATAGTTTTAGTTAACAGATACCGTTTGGAATACTTAGCTTAGTGTGACGAAACATTATTGGAATGCTCTGTTCAAAGCCGCTCCGATACTGAGACGACACCAATTACACAATGCCGGTTATCACGTGCCTTAATTTTCCGAACAATCGAAGCTCCAACTACTAACCTTAGGGCCTCTCTGTTACATGCGCACGCAGGCAAAACTCAACATTCAGTTTTGGACTGAATGTAGAACAGGCATGAAAAATATTAATGCCAAAGTTCATCCCGTAAACATAATATTCTACACTACTTTGTTAGGATTTAATCATATTTCACAATGTGACCTAAATGGATTTACTGTATGTTATCACAGACAATTATCTTTTGTCTGCATCATGAGTCATTCTTTAAGACCTTATGAAATAAAGAATAAGGTTGGAAGATTGCAAAAGTCAGTGTAAATAGGTATGATGACAGCAAAAATAGTTATAATAACGGTGCAAATAAGTATAGTTGGATATACAAGACTATTTAGTATGTTATTATTTATTTTATTTTGGGACTTAACATTTAATGATTGTTTAGTTAAGGCAGAAGTATTGAAGATGGATTGTTTTAAAAGTGTTATTTGTGACAAATTTCTTTACGCAACTCTGTATGAGTGGTAAATTGGGTTTTCAATTGCATTGTTGCTTAGGTGTTATTAATATTTTTGACGTTTCGTAACTGGAAACTTCGGTATTTTTCTCGCTACTTTAACTGAGTATTATTGTGTTATAGCGCCACTAATGTAGTTTGTCGAACATTCGAGACTTCAGTGAACAATATATATATATATATATAAATGACACGTGAGCATGGGTTAAGTTTGTAAAAAGTAAAGTGAAGTAAAGTTCAGTCATAAAAAAAAAATTGTTAGAGGGCGTGAAGTTAGCCAGTGTGTTAGTAATTAGAAATAACGGGCGATAGTTAAATGAATTTCACCGTTTTAGAGGTGAGGAGAATAATTTGTCTCGTAAAAGGGCGTTCTAAAGTAACTGAGTCTCTCTTTATGGACTTTCACGAAAAGGAGACAAGTATTTAAAATTAGATATACAATATTGGTAACCAATGGAGTAACGTAAGTGAATTTATCGCAGTTGTACAGTAAGAACCAGAGTATAGAAAAATAATTTTCCTCATGTCAATTGGAATTAAAATAACCGAATCAGCCCGGTGGACTTTTTACAAGAAAACAATATTATTTAGAGTTTTAGATAAAACTCTGATATCTTATGATGTAAACACTTTTTGTACAGATGTTTGACTTGTTTTGAATGTGTAGGAACTATTTTAAAAGAAGTGAATTGCGTGCTGTCCGTTTATTGTTCGAATTTATCGCCAACAAGTCACATTCACCTACTATATAAGAATCCTAGACCCCTTATGTTCTAAAACCCTGACAACTATGCAACCGGTTACGAAGACTTAATTCTTTTTAAGGCACATTGTACTGGTGTATTAAGAATAATAATTACAAACATTATATATTCGTTCTTTTGTGGCTGTAATTATTTAAGTCTTATCCCGCTTGATTCTAAAAATCTCTCCTAACTAGTGAAAAGGTTCAAGTCTTTTTTTAAAGAATGTATGCTTTGTTGATGTCACAAGCAGCTGGGCTATTTTAAAGTATTTTACGAATACCATTTTCGACACTGGATACAAATGTGAAATTGAAAGTGTAAAAGCAGTAGAGTACAAACTGAAACATATTTATAGTATTAATTAAATTGAGTTGTAGTTTTATCTACTTGATGCTAAGTTAAGATGTAAAGTTTGTTTATTTTTTGAATTTCGCGCAAAGCTACACGAGGGATATCTGCGCTAGCCGTCCCTAATTTTGCAGTGTAAGACTAGATGGAAGACAGCTAGTCATCACCACCAACCGCCGACTCTTGGACTACTCTTTTACCAATGAATAGTGGAATTGACCGTCAAATTATAGCGCCACTATGGCTGAAAGGGCGAGCATCTTTGGTGCAACGGGGATTCGAACTTGCAATCCTCAGATTACGAGAACATCATAACCCACCTGGCAATGCCGGACCCATAGTTTTTGAAAAGATAGGTGTACACAATTTGATGATAACGTACCAACTTTTAGAAAATAAAAGTTTGGAGACAGCTCGAATGTAGAAATTATTATAAACGTACGACATTTCGACAATAATATATCATCGTTATAATTCACTTAATTTTTGCTTCTCAAGAAGTGACATTTATAAAAAAAAAACTTGGAGACCTATGGCTTAAATGGGTAATGAGGAATCTTATTTTTATAGTTGTAGAACATTTCAACAATATATCTTGAGTAAAGAAGTACATTATGTTAATATAAACAATGACTAAGGCATTAGAAAAAGTTTTGTTTATGGTGGAACATCAGTAACATTTTCCTAATGCTTATAAATCGTTGTTTGTTAACACAAAAATACAGTTAGTTGAAGTAGACAATAATATGTATACAGTACAGAACAAATAGATCACATGACCACAGATTACTTAACTTGATAAAGGTAGGTTGGTGCTCCATGGAGTAGGTTTAGAGTAGGACTTGTTCAATTAAGATGTTTTCTTTTATTTTGCTTTTGTTGATGTTTGGTTCTCTGTTTACAATGACAGTATTTTATATAGATATACAATGTTTGTTTGTTTTTTGTCAAATGATGGTAAATATGTCCTCAAACATGAAATTCCTGTTGACTTCAAATTCACTCTTAAACCCAGCCCTAAATCAGAATCATTAAATAAAAATTACATAGTCACAAAATACCAATTATATTTATAAAATAACATGTAATAACTGTGAGTGGCGTATTTAGATAGAGGCTTGACGGGGCTCAGACCCAAGCTCCATTGATAATTTCAATTCATGTAAAATTACATGGGATGTGGGGTCCACAAAAAATATTAGACCTTAGGCCAACACAACTTTAAATCTGGCGCTGATAACTGTCCAGAATTGTAACTCAGAGACTAACATTAAACTGTGTTTAGTACAGGATATTTATACCGGAAGAACCAAATATCAACAGATACAAGATAAAGGAAACCATTTTTAAGTTTAAGTGAACAAAAGAACTCCATTCTAAACCAACACTTCAGGGTATCAAGATACTTCTATCTCTTTGTTCCATACTGTAAATATATTCCTGTACGTGTGTAAAATACTTTCAGCTGGTGGTGATATAATAGTTATAATCATGTTTTGTTTAATTGTCCACTGAAACAGTCTCCAATTTTTTTTTTTTTTATATTTACACAATATACTATTAAAGATCTATATGAATATTTATAGAAAATATGTTTAAAGAAAAATTTACTATTGTGGCAGTATTATCAGATTTATCTAAATCATTTATCTGTAGGAACAATAAGTTATTGAAAACGTTTAACAATGCTAGGAAACAAAAAGTAGAATGCATAATTTATTGAAAAATAGTTTAAACAAAAACACATCAGATGTAAATATACATAATTCATATTCTTCACAACTCCTTTATGAGACCACTTTCGTCCTCGTAAACAAATCGTACTAACAGATGGTATCACAACTGTTGGCCCATACCGAGAAATTAAATTGTTCTAATTGAAAATGTCAAATTTATTGTAATTTAAATGTGTGGTTTATTGAAAGCTTTATTTATTAATCTTGAATGGATAGGTTTTGTTCATTTTCATAGTAAAATTTAAAATGTATACAATAATAAATATTCGTATGTGTATGTGGTTTCTTAAAACAAAGCCACAATTGGGTTATCTGTTGAGTCGATCGACGGATATCGAACCTCTAATTTTTGCGTTGTAAATCCGTAGACTTACTGCTGTACAAACGGGAGACGTATTGATATGATTGGAACAAGACTTAAAGATGTTCTACAGCAAAATTTCTGCATATAACAATTGAATAAATAATACATTAGAATAAACATGTTAAAGTTATGAATTTAGAGGTGTAATAAATGACATAATTAAGTAATAGAGAAAGTGTCATAAGTTAATGTTATTTATCCACATGAACTAATATTGTTTTGGGTATTACTCAGAATATAATATTTTTGCTGTGGTTATAAATCACAAATGAAAGAATAATCCTCGGCTTAAATTATTGATATTTTGTTTCTATGTTTGTTTATGAATTTAGCGCAAAGCTACACGAGAGCTATCTGCGCTAGCCGTCCCTAATTTATCAGTGTAAGACTAGAGGGAAGAAAGCTAGTCATCACCACCCACCGCCAACTCTTGGGCTACTCTTTTACAAACGAATAGTGGGATTGACCGTTACATTATAACGCCCTCACAACTGAAAGGGTTTGGTGTAGTGGGAATTCGAACCCGCGACCCTCAAATTACGAGTCAAACGCCTCAACCCAGCTGGCCATGTCGGGCCTCAATATGGTCTGACTTGTGGTCGAGTGAAATATATATTTTTTTATGAATTTCAATTTGGAAA
This sequence comes from Tachypleus tridentatus, assembly GCF_004210375.1. Lineage (NCBI taxonomy): Eukaryota > Metazoa > Arthropoda > Merostomata > Xiphosura > Limulidae > Tachypleus > Tachypleus tridentatus. Next base: position 8,660,498 of record NC_134837.1, read on the forward strand.
ACGTCTTTCACATGAACCAACAGACACACGGACAGCCAAAAAGGAATATCAAACACAGTGGGAAGCTTAGCAGAGATTAACGAAAATCCCATTTCACAATACTTTAGAAAGTGCAATGCTTTCCATTTCTTTGACTCTTCAACATTAATTTTGGCAGTTCCCAAATGTCTCCGAAGTCGTTCAGCTTTCACACTGATATTTTTGTTCAAAAAGTTAATGAAAATCTGAGTCAAATCTGGCATTCACTTCCAAAGTTCTTCTTCTGTTGTTACAACTAGTGTTTGGATGAATAATAACTAATATTGACAGAACTTGATCCATCGCATTTGAACAAGTATCCAGTTCTTGATGAAAGAGATCAAGATATTCAAACATAGCCCTTTTTACTTCCTGTCAATGTGTGGTCAGCATTCTTTGATGTCTCTCCTGGTTTCCTTTTTTGGAGCTTTACTCTCCCTCTTCTCTCCATCGAAATGTCCATATCATCACACTTTGTAGTTGCCTTATGAATGACTCTTCATAGTTTCATTGCGCTGACCTTCAAAATCACTAAGAGCTTGAAGCTTCCCACTGCACTGTTGACGACTGATTCTAAATGTTTTCAAACAATTTTGTGTGAAATTAAAATCTTTTAGAACTTCACACTAGAACGAAAGGTAACACAAAAAACACATACAGAAACAAAATCTGAGCTGATCCTCTTGTGTCCACACATTTTGTTTTGTCGCACAATACTTCAAGAGTTGAGGTCAGCTTTTCAGAATTTGTCTTCACTCAGTTCATAGTGTTATAATGAGTACTGACTGTCATGCCTACATTCTCTATTAGTATTTCACATGGATGAGGTGAGACTGAGAAGAAGGAATAGATTCTCTAAGGTTCCAAAAAAGTCAATGTTTTAGAGAATAACTTGCACAAGGCACAAACAAAGTCTTGGAGTTAATCTGATTTTTGACTGAACACTACCATGAATTCCAGCAATAATTGTAGTACTTTCCTATCCTTAACCATGACACAGGTTAATATACAGACCACCTCTCCCCAACGTTTCAGAATATCCTCTGTGAGCTCAGCAGCAGTCTTTGCGCCAATATGGAAGAAGTCCAAGAATGATTCCTTTACTTCAACTTTGTCACATTCAACACGCACGTATCAGATCACTTTACACATTTTATCAGTGTGGGACGCATCAGAAGTGCTGACAAAAAGATCTCCAAAATACTTTGCTTTTTTGATATCAGCCACTATTTTCTCTTTGACGTAATTCTCCGAAGGACAAATGAACTCATTTCTGAATTTTTGGAGAGAAGTACGAAGCCAATTTCCTCCAAGATAGAATAGAATGCTTCATCCTTACGAAATTTTCTTTCAAATCTGGATCATAATTTGACAAAAACTCTACAAATTCTACGAAGTTTAATCTGTGTGCTGGTGACATGTCTTTATTACGATCACGAAAAGGAAGATTCATGTGAGCCAGAAATAACGTTACATCCAACAGGCGATCTAAAATACTCTCCATTTTTTTATTCTTGTCCATTGCTGCTTGATAACTTTCATCAATAGTTTTTTGAAGCTTCAACCCTGCTCTCAAGGTCTTCCATTTCTCCATGTATGAAAGATGCTGCTCAGAAGTCTTACTGTCAGACACCTTTTGGTTTAGTTTACACCTTACTTGAAATCAAATGACAAAGCTGGACGTTCCAATTTATTTGTCATCAAGAGCAAACAGTCTGCAGCAAAAGAAAACAAACTTTCTTTTCATGAAAAGTAAACAATCTATGTTCTCAAAACTTTCTCGCCTTTTGTCAAAGCCTTATAAAACCATGCAGTAGTAAACTATCGACTCTTCCCTTTGGATTTCTCTCCTTGTATTTGAGTTTCGTTGAAAAGTCATCCCTATTTTGGAAGAGTTCACTTACCCTCTTAATAACACCAACTCAAGTCATTTGAACCGGGATTAGCCAAGCTGCGACATCAGAATAAAATAAATTATCCGTCTTCTCTTCAGAATCTTCCTCCTGTTGGTGTGAACTTCTGCTGGCGTCTTCTTCCTCTTCATCAGTTTCGCAGCTTTCAGAAGAGGAATTGCTATCCCCCCAATCCTTGCTTTCATTCTCATTTGAACGCTCTTGTGAAGATGCTTCTTGTTATTGCTCTTCAGATTCACCAGGCTGAATATCTTCAGGACGTTCTCCTATTACACTTGATGTAGACAGAGTCAAGTGAACAAGAGTTGGAATGTTAGTTGCACCTAGCTGGCTATACACAACAAACTGATGACTAAAACGTCAGTAAACGTTCGTTTTTCGATGTAGTTTTTATCACACATTTAATTTTTCGTTTGTAAATTTGATATTACCAATAAACATTTATTTTATAGTTTAAATTAGCATCAAGTTTTGTAACAGTTTGAACATTTTAAATGTTTGTTCTTATTTTGGCGAATTATTCATTTGGTTTGAAAACTTGTACTGGTATTTCAACTCTCCCGATGGCACCTCTCTCCTGGCTGTCACCTAGGGTAGACTGTCTCCTTCACACCACTCTTAGTAGGCCACTAAATGAGTAAGTATATTGCAAAGTTCTAATCGCTTGAGCAATTTTGTATAACGTGCTTGTTAGACAACAACAACTCAGCTAACAAATGTAAAACTCAACCATTAAAACTGGCATTTTTAGTTCAGTAAAAAACATAAGGTAAACAGTATTTCAGTGTATGGAACATCATTTTGAATGTGCCATGGCAAGTGATAATGAAGTGGCAGAAGAATTATCAGCTTTCCAGTATGACCAGCACAAGAACAAATGCTTTCTAAAACAGTTCAGTTTATTAATTAGGATATTTAATAGCAGTATGTCTTAACGTGTAAATTCCTCTCAGTGTATTACTTACAACCACTGATGAGAAGTTATTCAAAGTTAAAATTTTATAAACCTCACATTGTCAGTTTCTCAAGAATACCACAAAAATTACCACAATGTTTATCTGAAGAGATGTCGCAAAGGAGTTGGACTTCCTGAAAATTGCAGAAGGATTTACATAAATAAAATAAAATAAATAACTGCGACTTCACTAATTATAACATTAAAAAGCCTGCAGATTCCAAAATGTATATTTCAAAAGAGGTAAATTTAGTAACCCAAAGCACATTTCACATAAAGCACATTATACCTTGTGTGATGGATTTATTATTATATATCTATTTTAATATCGATGTTTAAGTTATACATATTTAGAAATGCACATAACTTTTACTGTTAAATGTGTATTGCAAAGTTCCCGCATGTTCACTAAATTTGTAGAATATTTTTGAGTGTAAGAATAAGCAATATACATTGTGTTAAAGCACTAGTAGTATCATCAATATTGTGAAGCAAGTTGAAATTTCTAAAAACTCTCAAGCTTATAAAATTTACTAAACACATCGTGCCAAATTACAGTTGGTATACTATAAATCTCAGAAGCTATAACTGTGATTAATGCTTGCTAATCAGAAAAAGTACAGATATTTGACCAAAACGTTTATAGATTTTTAACGTTGAAAACCGTTTAATTGCAATGGATTAACACCGGACGTTAGTATTTTTACGAAGCATTGTATAACTTCAGCGGTAAAAAAATCGTGTATGATTACTGAAGAGGTATTTAGCTTCTCGTTAATTAAGTGAATTGTACCTACATCAACTCAGATTTATTTTACTCATCGTGAACAGTCGATAAAATACCCAGTTCTAGACGAAATAGAAGACTCGATATCGTTTGTAAATTAAAATATACAAATAAAATATTAAGACAGAAAACAGGCGTGACTTACGTGTTCGTCTCACACGTGATTAATTTCTTGTATCAGTTTCTTTCGGCGCTCTTGGTTCAGAGCCAAATAATAGGCACAGTAGGTTAATGCACTGGCTGTTGTGTCGTAGCCAGCCAGGAAAAACAATATGCTTTTGGCCAAAATGTCATCTCGTGTCATAACTACGAAAGAAACATCGGGACAATTTACATAGGAGGAAGCGATGCTATACGTCAGTTTTCACTTACCGTTATGTCTCGATATTTTAGCCTGCCCTTTTTAAACAGTGCACAGTTGATTGATATTGATTAGAAGTTAAACTATAGTGACAACAATTTTTTGAAATAACGACTTGAAATATCGAAAGTAAAAAAAAAAGTCAAAATTCATTAACTAGATTTAAGTATTCTTTACCTCAAGGTAAGTTTAATATTATTTAGAGAAACAGAAGAGAAGTTTGCATACTTCCTCTTGCTACCACTCATTGTATCATGTGAAAAACTTGGTATCAACGTTATTAGGTCCTTCTAGCGAGAGTTTCTCTGGTATACATCATATGGATCACTTCACAACTTGAAACGGACCCCTAAGTAATATCCTTCTAGGACAGAATAATAATTTTAGTTTTTTGTGTTTTTTTACAGTTGCAAACTTTAGATGTCTCAAAGGGGAGATATCAAAATAAACTATACAAACAGAACAAATACATATTCAAATACATTCCTGTTTTTACGAGTTTTTCCCGTTTATGCTTTTATACTAACATTTCTTTCAATTAGTCGAAGGAGAATGTCTTACTTTTTTTCGTTAAATTTCATAATAAAAAGAAACATTTTTGTTATTAAAGTTATTTTTAAATTTAACCGTTCAACATATATGAAGATTAATCATTCGATGTTGATTCCAATATCAAATTTTATAAATTATCAATAACTATAAATTTTCCTGTAATTGCCAAGTTGTTGTTTGTAATTAAGCACAAAGCTACACAGTGAGCTATCTGTGCTCTGCTCACCATAGGTATCAAAACCCAGACTCTAACGTTCTAACTCCGGAGACATACCGCTGTACCACTAGGGAGCCTATCGAACAGAACCATTTTGATACATTCTACTGTTAACTGTTCAGAAGATAGAAAGCATAACACACACACAAAAAAAAAATTCTTAATTAAAATTGCAATATCCACGACTTTGCCAAAACTCCCACGAAATATTCTAACATTTTATAGAGTATCTAATTATTCTACTTATGTTCAGTTTTACTTGTACATAACAGAATGAGAAAATTAATTCACACTTTGAAACAATGTTGTTTCTATATGAGTAACTATATAACAAAAGTTTGTAACAATACGAACTTTTTCCATATATCTACGGGGAACCTTTAGGACTGCAACTGAAAGCCAGAAAGTTATTTATTTATTGTTATTGTAATGCTACACTATAGGTTGTAAGCACTCTGTCTTGTATAAGGTATCAAATCTCGCTGACCCAATAAAAGATATAAATGTAGTCATACTTAATCAATGGTAGATTTCAGGTTGTGTGGATCTAGGGGCTAACAATTTTTGTGGGCTCTACATCCCATGTAATTTTACATAGAATAAAATTATCAATGGGCCTACATTAAGACCATGGAATCTTGGGCTAAGCTCCCTCTAGCCTCTTCCAATGTAGATCACTGTACTTAATGCCAACAATATAGCATTATTTTAGAGTAGTTGTTCAAACTGCTATGAAAGTAATAAATAACTTTACTTTTCCGTTTGGATGGTTTTAACATAAATTAATTATTCTCATCTTTATAGCCATGTTCACTGTCCATTAAATTTGTGACTTTATCAGGGACATCTTGAACTTCTTGGGTGGACTGCTGAGCATTTAGCATGAGCTGAAGAAAATCATTTCGTTTCTACAGAAAGGAAAAAAAAAACACTTCTAAGATGAGTTCTAGATGAAGGAGAAAATACAATATGTGTACAGTTACAACTATCACGGATACTGTAATATAATGTTTTGTCAAAACCTCCCAAAATGTGTTAAGTTTAAAGTTACAGGAAGCATTAGTATGTATTGAAACTTTAATTAAATGAAAAATTTCGATTATACACGTTTAATAATAACAAAGAGTGTTTGTAAAGAGGAAAATTACTTGAACTTGCTCTTTATAGGAATATTACAATCATCTGATTGTCTGTATAATCAAACTATTCAGTTTTACTTTAGACAGGATATAAAAGGACTTTCTCCTAATGTAATTAACCTCTTATGTTCTGTAAGCAAGAAACTGGTAGGTTTACAAATAATAATAATGTACTAATCTTGCTTGAGTGTGTTATACTAACAGTTTTGGGACCTCAAAATGCGTTAAAATCTATGCAGCCATGTCCGTTCACGATCTACCTGACAAGTAGCTCTGAAATGCAGTTTCCATTGTAAAAGACTCCATCATAAGTTGTCATATGAAAAGCACCTCACCCTGCATGCTTTCAGAGTTATTTTGTGTACTATAACTACGATTTCTCAGAAGACCATTCTTTATTATGTAATGTATTATTGTTTGGGGAATATTGACGGATTTTACATTTACCTATGTGTTTGTGGGTTCTTTCCTCTTACAGAAAACTTTGTTGTTGTTTTTGTTTCTTTTTAAATTTTTGTGCAGAGCTAAAAGAGCATTATCTGTGCTAGTCATTCCTAATTTTACAGTGAAAGACTAGATGGAAGGCAGCTGGTCATTTCTGCCTACCATAAATTGTTTGGTTATTATTTTACCAATGAAGGATAAGATGGACCATCACATGACAACATCTCCACACCTAGGAAAACAAGTATGTTTATAGGATAGAGATTAGAACTCTTGACCTACAAATTGTAATTACCATAATCACCAGGCCACGGTAAGCCATTACAGAAGGTAACACTGCTGGGAAATGATTTATTGTAGGTCTTTATGAACATGTCTTAACTTCAAGTTGATACACATACTACTAATGTTTTTAATAATGTCTTTAAAATATAAAGGTTATACCCACGTTGGAAATTCAAAATATCCCCCCTGAACATCTTTATGATGTTTACATGTGGATATTTTACCCCAGAATTGTTCAATATTCAGTGACATTATCCACAAAACATGAATTATTTTCAAAACGTATTTCTTATACATTCCAATCCACCTAGAATACATGTAATTTGTTGATGCCATGAGACTGAGTTGTTTTTGTAAAAATCGTTTGAATATAATGTACTCAAACCTCTGTATACACAAAGAAAAACAATAAAGATGTTTAAATATCGATCTTAACTCTTTCTGTTCTTGCCTGTATTCAATAATTTGATTGCTGACATGTTTGAAGAAGTTAATAATTTCTTTGCTAATAAATCTGATCCCCAAAAAATCTAGCTAATTTCGGGTTGATAACTATTAGAAGAAAGAAATGCAGAAAATCGAAACATTTAAGGTAATTAAAACTAATAGAGACACGCAACACATTAATTTTTACTTAAAAAACGTAACCATGCGCTCAACATAGCATTTTAAAAGTAAAGAAATTAAAGGAAATCTAATCAAAACTGGTATTTACTTTGTCTAATTTATAGAAAAAATATTCAATAATGTATTTATGCACATCTCTAGAAAGAAATTTATTAAATTATTTATAGTGGTACAGAGAATCAGTGATGTCGAGAAAACCCACTTGTAGAGAAAACATAAAAAATTCTAAAATCAGATAAAGGTAACGCTATAGTCATAATGAACACGAATGAATACATCCAAAAAATGAAAAACATCCTATCAGACACGAACAAATTTAAACCAATACACACAAATCTAACAAAGACACACGAAACGCAACTAAACAAAATACTACTAAAAATGAAAAAAGCCAACACAATTTCATAAACACTTTATTCCTACCTACGTAAAACCGACTCACGCACACCACAAATATACAGCATCCCCAAACCTCATAAACCAGATTGTCCATTACGACCAATAATATCCATATATGAATCGTTAAATTACAATCTTGGTAAATACATAACATGGGCATACTCCAAATATGTAACATCAGCCAGCTCATTCATCAAAGACTCTTTTAATTTCAAGTCTAATCTAAATCAACTTAATCATAAAGCCTTAATGGCCAGTTTCGATGTTATATCCCTCTTTACAGAAGTTCCAACCACTGAAGCCTGCAAGATAGCCTTAGAACTCTATATCCGAGACTCTAACCCAACTATAGACTTTCCCAGCAACCAATTGGCAACTCTCATTGAATTCACCACGATGAAGAAAAACTTCATGTTCAAGAACTACAACTATATACAAAGAAATGGCCTAAGAATGGGCAATCCAGTATCACCAGTTTTTGCCAATATTTTTATGACACAAGTTGAAACACAAGCAATTAACAACAGCATCACATCCACCACTATACTGGTACAGATATGGAGATGACACGGTTGCGGGATTCAAATCTACACAACACACACTTAATTTTTTCAATCACATTAATTCTATACATCCCAACATTAACTTCACATGTAAACAGGAAGAAAGCAATCAAATATCATTTCTTAATCTCAAAATTACAAGAACTGACACACAATTTAACACAGAAATCCACCGAAAAATCACCCATACTGGACTATACATTCCTTGGGACTCAGCACATAAAACAAAACAAAAACTCAATATTCTAAGAAACCAGATAAACACAGTCGTAAAACTATGCTCACCAGATAAAATCAACGATGAATTAGACAAAATAAAACAATACTTCATCAACATCAATAAGTTTCCTCCACAAACCGTGGACAACATTATACGCACACACCTAGACAGAAAGCAAAATCAACCAACAAAAGTAAATATATCTCACGAATCAAAAAATCACAAAACCATACACTCCTGCATACCATATATTCCCGACATCAGCAGAAAAATAATCACCATTTGGCTTGGCAAAAACTCGTAGCAAAATATGACATTCTAGTTAATACCAAATTTATTCAGAAACCAGGCACAAAACTGAAGTCTATACTATGTAAAAACTATACTGACAAACACCACACCAACATTATTTATAAAATACAATATGATAACTTCAAAGACTTCTATATTAGAGAAACAAGTAGAAAAATGGAAACCAGATTCAAAGAACATAAAAAGTCACCTTCAGACGTTTTCGAACACTGCAAGTCAAATAAACAAAACATAATCATAGAAAACACTCAAATACTAAATAAAGAAACAAACGCAAAATTAAAAAAGCTTTACTTTTACAACAGCTTAAACCCAAAACAAACTAATACAAAGGAACACCTTTATACCTATATTAAATATAATAAACTAAATAATATAAAATTATATAATCAACATCTAACACCGCCCACTACATTCCGACACTTAGTTACACAATCCCTTTCAAACGTGTGGTCAGCTTCCGGTCATTTAACTTTTTCTTTCTTTGTGAACCTGACGATGACCGAAGAAGGTCGAAACGTTGTTCGCTCCTCTACATAAAATATTTTCTCAACCCAAACGAGCCATTTTTACATATATATGGTACAGAGAAGCCCTTTCTCTCGCTTTTATTGACAATGATAAAATCAGGTGTTCGATTCTCCTCTGTGGACTCAGCAGATAGTCTAATGTGGCTTTGCTATAAGAAAACCACACATATACTCTTTCTTTCGCTTCAAACCACGTTTTTCTAAGATTACAGTGACCTTTAGCGATTTAGACATTTTCATGTACAGCTCAGTCTTTTTTTTTTATCTCAATATCTTACGAAAATAAAATTCTTTATTTTCTATAGATGTGAAACAAAAGCTATATAAGACAATTTCTTACGTCCTAGAAGTTGCGTAAATGTGATGTCTCGGTTGAACAGTGTTTGTGCGTAAGTAACCAAAAGGTTATCAGGGTTTTTATACGAATAAATACAAGTTCCAAAGGCACAAGTTGCAATGGTATCCATGGTAAAGGCGCCAAACAATCTAAGGCATTTTACAAATAGCACAGTTTCAAAAATAAAACACCCATGAAACATGGTATAAAGATATCATAAATATCGTCCCTATTACTATAGTTTTGTTTTTAATGTTTAATGATTAACATACTCGGTTTCCGAATAAAACCCAACTGGTTGAAAGACAAATACATTTAGTATTACGTACTTACATTTTCATACTTTCACACTTAAAATTGTACAAGGGTTATAATTAACAAGGTATACACACAATGTTCAATTTAAACTACATAATGCTAATTGTAGAACAATATAATGCTTATAATTGCTAGCAGTAGTTTTCTTCACTTCACGTGGTTATTCATATGTAATTTCACAATATTTAATGAATTGCACTCGTAAAAGTATTTATAACACTTAATTTTAACGTAATATGCCAGTTTCTATTGCATCACTATGTCCCAATAATTAGGTTCCATTTCTAGGACATTTGATGTAATAACATCAGAATATGTAAACGCCCCAGCAAAGTTGACCAACCACATATTAACAAATAGAAATGTTTAATTTAAAAGGTACTTTATTATTTGTATAATTTCTAGCTAGAGAGTTCCAAAATCCAAGTTTATTTTACGATTCTACATGCCTATAGTAAGTTGTTTCAAAACGAGTCGTTATAAACATTACACACACACCTACATTGTTCATGTTGTTAAGTGATTTTTCATGACAGAAGTGGTGTTAAAGTTTACTCTAGAAACCATCTGTAGCGGATTTATATACGAGTTCGGTTTAAATATTTTTTTGCATAATATGTAATATTTTTAAAGATGTGCTTATATTCTTCCAAGTATATTTTTGTAGTTTAAGGACTAGCTGTACAGTACTTAGATGGTTAGATATACGTTATATATATAGTCAAAATTCCTTGAAAGGTTTTCTGCAGCTGGCTGGTTTTGAAAGCGTTTATTGGTTCAAAAAGTTGAAAAAGTGCACGAAAAAATGAAAATCTGTCGGGAAAAGGTCTGGGTAATAAGGTGGATGAGGAAAAACCTCGATTCCCAATTCATTCCGTTTTTGGAGCGTCATCCTAGACAGATCTCATAACTCCGATTTTGTTGATCTTCAGTTAGCTCATACAGAATACACTTATTGAACTTTTTCGTCTTTCCAATCTCACTCAAGCAGTTGGCAATAGTTGATTTGTTTGTGCCTAGCTTTTCTGCATACTCATATATTGTTCTGCGAGGGTCTGTCTCAACTGCTTTCCTCAATGTGTTTTTATCTAAGAATATCTTCCTTCCACGACCTTCGTGGTCTTCAAGACTTTCATCTCCATGTCTAAACTTTTGGAACTAACGATGAACTGTGCGTTCAATAACACAAATATGGCCAAATGCCTGATTGATGTTCCGTCTTGCTTCAGTAACTTTTCGTCCAAGTTTGAAGTCGTAGAGAAAAATCAGACGAAAATCATTTTTGTCCATGCTGCCTTGGTGTTACGAAAGTTACTCTGTGTATAGTTGAAACAGCAGACAATTTAGACACCTTGTAAGCGACAAACGTTTGATTAAAACAACCAACCAACGATAAGTTACTCAATATTCAGCTTCTAAATGTCATCGTGAGAATTCCGACATTTATTTCTGGACAACCTAATATTTCAAATAGAAGGATTTACATAAACAGGTACAGGATTTATTAGGTGTTGTGTTAAATCGCTTTGATTACGATTTGTTTAGTGTCAGCATTAAACATGACTTGGGTGACACTTTTTGGGTTACAAACTGACATCAAATTCACACTTCTAGTATAAAACTAGTTTCGCAGATCGTTTTAAAAAATCATAGATTTAGAAATGGAGTTCTTATTTAAATGAATAAATCTGTAAAGAAACCAATTATTAAATCTATTCCGTATATAAACAGTAAACTTATATAAAAAAAAGCATAGATTAAAAAGAAACCACTTTAGACATATGGCGTAAAATAAGTTAAAATTGTACTAGGTAAAGGAAAATGTCACATAATTTATGAACAGATATGACTAAATTACACGAGTTGGTGTTTCAAATAAAACGAGTTACGGTTAAGTTTTCAACGACCGGATTAGAGCCGCTTTTATTAAACATTAATATCTGAAGACAAGTTTTAAAGTTCTGCCACTAGAGGTGCTACCATAAGGAGAAAGGTAAGAAAACACAGGAGCCAGGTAACTGGTTGAAAAATCAATATTGGCATATTGGAGCCAATAGTAACAAAATTACACAATTACGGAACTTGATTTTATAATACATATTGATAATTGAAATATCTGCCGTACCAAACGTTTTATACATATATACCTGATTACTATTAAAAGGACTGCATTTGATATATAAAAAAGTTTTATTAACTAATACGAGCATCTTTATTTAACACTAACCTAATCTAATGTAGGCATTCTTTTTAAACACGATATATCGAAATAAAATATTCAAGTTCTGTAAAACACCATGTTTTACTGCTACTAAATGAATTAAACTGAACTATACCCATAAATATTTCCATATTTATTGTATCTTTCTTCATGGACAGGCTAGAGGGGAGAAAAATATTCATGTTGTTAAACACTTGAAGTTTGAGTTTTTCGAAGAACGAAAATAAAAAATTGGCATGTAACAACTGCTTAACTGAAATCAAATAAAAGTTTGCCCGTCAAATAATTAACTTGCCAGTTTGGTTGAATTTTATTTTATTTTTGGTTGTGTTGTTTACTTTTATTGAGCTCTGGTGTTCGGAAAGTCACTGTGCACTTGTATATTTGTTAACCAACAAGTTTCAATACAGAATACAGGAGGTAAACATATATGACAATTATAAACAACGTTGAAAGTGATTCCCGTTAACATCAATACAGGCCTGGATCCTTCTTATTTTGTTTCTGAACACCGCTATCAGTTTCTGGCTTGAAATAGACTGAATAAAATATGAATACAAATCTGCACAGTGACTTTCCGAACACCCTGCAGATAAAAAGTTTAAGTATGGCTGAAGAAACGACAATTGTAAAAACTCACATTTTATCTTTGAACCAAATGATAATGTAATATGACAACTTGCTTAAGTTATACAGAAGACTTTCGTATGGATATCTGTTTCCAATCTCTTTTATTCTCATTCTTTTCCAAAGGCCAGCATTCCTTGTGAAATACCTAGGAAGTTACAGTAGCAACGTTATTAAAGATGGCTCTCGTATCAAACGTATCCATTTACTGTACTCAACGCAAGGATTTAAACAATAACTAATGATACCTTATACAATGTTATAATGTTGTATAATAAATTATTTATTTAAAAAATATTAGAAGCTTTCTCTAAATAGTGTTCAGTTGTAATAAATTTACGAACCCACACTAGAAACGTGTCACAAGGTTACAATCAAATGGCGTTCGTTTCCTCTCGATGATCAGAGTTTACGCACAATGTGGAGTAAAAACTAAAATACGTTGTAAACATTTCTAAATACAACTTTAACACAACAAATAATTATTAAAACAACTGATCATTTCGATGAATTTGTTACTTATTTTTACGATTCGCACAAAGACATATAAGAGCTATTTACGACAGTCTTCCATAAATAGAAAGTGCACAACCAACAGCACCCAACGCTAACTCGTGGCAACATGTAATGGTTTTTCCATTATTCAAGAGAACCTATCTCTTGACCTTAGTAGATGAATCTAACAAAAAGGTATAAAAACAACAAATACAATCAGTTATTTTATTCAAAGGCAAATTAAAAGGTATTGAGATATTGTAAGTTTTTTTCTTATCATTTAGTGCATGACCAAACAGATCAGATTACACGATAACAAGACTTCAGTACTAGTTGCGACTATTAAATCAAAAACAAGACCGAGCTAGAAATCAGGAAGAATCTCAGAGTCACAAAAACCACATTCACTCTGACGCTGACCAATCAGAAAATAGACACTGGAATGTGGACATCTCCGTTCTGTATGTTGATTGCAAAAGCTTACAAAAGGAATATACATGTAGTATTTTTTTACGAGTATTAATGGTAAGAACAAACGACAAATGGAGTGTCCCACATTGTATCGGTGTTGCGCACAGTATAAAATAGAAACCAGTACGTTCCACTTAAGAGTGAAAGAGAGAGACAGAGAGAGAGAGAATAAAAGAAAAAAACGACTTTCTTTTACACATAACTACGTGCGGCTACCCACTCAACTTATACAAATACATGACACGTTCTGTCGACCTTGATTAAACTATACTATTAAACCTTAGTGTGGTACAAAAAATTAACCGAGTTAGCGACGACCTTGTGCAGGACTTAGAATTAAATTTGGGTCGTTTAAAATTGTACATAAAAACTGGCTAGATAATGTTTAACGTCATAACTGAACGAAATAAATCAATGTAAACATTCATGAGAAGAGACTGGGACAGGAGAACACGTTTATTGAAAGAAACAAAATTTTTCAGAATACCTTTTTATCATTATTAAAAATAAAAATAACTCTTAATTATACGATTTGTTAATGACGCTAAAATTCTGGTTTCTTTCCTCTCCATCGGACAAAGTTCAGATAGCATATTATGTAAATTTGCTGTAAAACAATACCATTGGATATAAAAAAATGACTTTTTCTATTCACTTTGTCTGAAAAAAACTGATTTTTTTTTCAATAAAGGTTTCTCCGAAAAGGGGCCTGGCATGGCCTAGCGCGTAAGACGTGCGACTCGTAATTCGAGGGTCGCGGGTTCGCGCCCGCATCGCGCCAAACATGCTCGTCCTTCCAGCCGTGGGAGCGTTATAATATGACGGTCAATCCCACTATTCGTTGGTAAAAGAGTAGCCCAAGAGTTGGCGGTGGGTGGTAATGACTAGCTGCCTTCCCTCTAGTCTTACACTGCTAAATTAGGGACGGCTATCACAGATAGCCCTCGAGTAGCTTTGTGCGAAATTCCAAAACAAACAAACTATTCTCCGAAAAAAATAATAAACGACATTATATACAAGACAGATGTGAAGGACAGCAATAGAGATTAGAAATAAAATGTTCAACCACACTCACATATTGGTTTCTTATGGAATTACAGTAGGTGTCATTTTTGTCTCTAATGATGTTTTATTAAACTCCCATCGTTTACTGCGTGTATTATATCCGCTAAAAATAATTTCAGAAAGAAAATCCGAACGAACGTAATATTAAAAATAAAGCACGAAAACATTCAATTTTTATCTCTCTCTTTCGTAAACGCTCGACAAATCTAATCTCAGCACTTTAGTTTCCAACTACAGGTTTATTTGTAAATATTTAAGATGTAATTACAAGTTATAACTTCTATTCTTTCCCGTGTTCAAGCACCAGTTGTCACAAACTCGGTAATGTTTTGTCAAACAAGATCACAAGTACTTCGTCACTGTAGACGCACAGTAAATAAATTCCCAGAGTTGAGTGCGAGTGGTTAGCCCCGTTGTTATCAGTGTCGGGAGTACTCAAATAAAAAATTAAGTCGGTACAATTACAGTTGCGTTCATAGATTTAATTTTCTTTGGTATGAACATTCTAGAGGAAATTGCTGCTATTAGAATTGTGTCACCGGTGGGACAGCGGAAAGTCAGGACTTAAAGTTAAAATTCAGGGTTCGATTACCTTCAGTGTACCCAGCAGATAGCTCGATGCGGAGTTGCTCTAAAAACAAATCAAATCAAACAAAAAAGGCTTTCAGCATTGAAACAGAAATGATTTGCGATGTATTAGTAATAATATGAAAGAAAAGCTTGAAGGTTTGGTACTCAGGCACACTGGCAGCCAGTTACAGGTAACCACACAGATGTGGTATTAAGTACACTGACAATTAGTTAAGTATAAACCAGTACCCACATTCAGGAAATAAAGTACAGAGTGAAGTTTGAAATATGGAGAGAAAACTCATGTAAACAAACATATAAAATTTTCAATCATCAAACTGCACTCATACATTACAAAATTGGCGAATTTTTCCTTCAGTTGATTTTAACTGTGGGTGGAGAAGCTTTACAATAGTTGTTTTGAAACAGAAGAACAAAGGATCATGACATACGCATTTTAAAATCAGCTAGAGGGTCTATACGTAAAATACCATAACTCAGAGCTACGTATTTCAACAAGTATTCCGAAACGTGTAGGGAGGAGAGCCCCTATCCAAAACTCGTACCAATTTACACAGCTAACTGTCCCACTCTTTGAAATAGGTTTATTCAAACTGAGGTTTGATGTTCATGTTTGCAGAAACAAATGAGATTGTTTCACAAATATTAATAGAAACAAAACTTCTATAACAAGCTACATATCTCGACACATTATACAGGATTCTGAAGTAACCAGTAATGTAAATAATGTTGGACTTATTTTCCAATCAGTAATAAATTTACATTTTAAATACACACATATTAACATATTACATAGATCTTATATTTCACTGACTTTCGGACTTTAGATTACGTGTTGGTACTCTGTCATATGAGAGGATCAGGCTTCAGGTTTGCAGCCCGTTGTGGCTCAGCGTTAAATTTGGGGCTTATTATGCTAAAAATGAAGTTATTATACCAGGTTTGAGAAGATTATGGATAGTCTATTGTGTAGTTTTACGCTTAAAAACCTACAAGAAATACAAGCTTTGTCACAATACCTGATACTGTCTTCATCTGTATGTGAACACACAGACTATTAATTATAAGTATTGCACCAGTATATAGGGTTAGGTTTACCTGCAGAAACGAGAATGGAATAATTATACGGTTTTATTTATTTACTCTTTACTATGGAAATCAGCTTGGACGTTTTGATGAACTTCAATCGTCTGGCTGGAGTGTAGAAGTGAGGAGGTGCACACAGTCAATAACAACTTCAAGGAAGTTTAATTTTATTAAATAACACATAACATTTGGCTGTCAAACGTATCAGTCGCTGTTGATCGTTATTTGTTTAATGAGGCACAGATTAATAGATATCCATAATAACAGTAGTGTAACACAAATAATTTAATTCAAAACTCTGAAAGTTTGTGTGTATAGAAGAATCACAATAAGAAACATACTCAAGGTAACATGACATTTCTCACCAATGTACAGCTAAGAGAGCTGCAATAATGTACACCAGCCAGTTGGGGACAAACAGAAACCCCAGTATCTCCATGCCTCAAGAATCTCCAGTCTGTAGTCTGTCTAACTGAACTCGTTTTATACCTGTGAAACTATACCCACATGTATATGTAATACCACAGTAACCGTTCAAAAGAAAACTTAAATGATGACATACGTGAAACGACATACACGTCGTTTTATACACTGCGCAGAAAGGAAATTGTACGAGTTCATGATGCGTTGAAGGGGTGTTTATATACCTGAGGGGAAATAAAACAAATCGTGGTCTTGTACATTGTTACAGGAAATAGTACAACAAAGAGAAAAAGTAGTTCACACAGAAATGGAAATAATTTATTTGTTTTGAATTTCTCTCCAAGCTACCTGAGGTCTATATGCGCTAGTCGTCCCTAATTTAGCAGTGTAAGACTAAAGGAAAGCAAATAGTCATCACCACACACCGCCAACTCTTGGGCTACTCTTTTAACAAAGAATAGTGGGATTGACCATCACATCATAACGCCCCCATGCCCGAAAGGGCGAGCATGTTTGGTGTGACGGGAATTCGAACCCGCGACCTTCGTATTACGAATCAAGCGCCCTAACCATCTCGTCATGACAGTCATTTTCAGTGAAAAAACATCACAGAGTTATTACAATATATTATGTTTTCCCAGTTGTTGTTTTTTAAAGACGAACACAATATTTGAAGAACTGAGAAAAGAGCTGTAACTGAATGTTGAACTTTTGATGACTATAAACCTACTCGAAATAAAAATGTATCTTAGAACCATTGGTATGGGTATTGGGTAAAATACCCAAAATAAAAATAAAAGTAAAATAATGGGTATTATTTTACTGATAAGGAGAGGACAACATTTCTTAACCTGAAGGTGATCTAGGAAGGTCGAAACGTTGTTCTCCTTATCAGTAAAAATGTTAATACCCATACCAGCAGTACTGAGATACGTGAATGTTGAACTGATGTCGAAAAACCAAATAACGAAGAAAGACTAACAAGAATCCGCCTTCTGAATCCAGGGCTGCGGTTCTCCTTCCCGAGTTTCCCTGTTTTACAGCGCTACAATTCTTGGTTCGATTTCATTCGGTGGATTCAGCAAATGGTTTACTCTGACTCTTCTATAAACCAAACAAATACGCCATCTTTTAAGTTCAGTCAAAACTTGCCAGGACATTTCATCTTATTTACAGTTAACCCTAACTCACAAAGCAGGTAATGCAGTCTTATAGGGTTAGGCTCACTAGCAGAAACAAAAAACACTGTTCGTAAAAATGATGTCATGATGCGCTCAATGCAAAGCGTTCACTCACTTATCCTAAAAACAACATTATGATGTTATTAATGTAAAGTGTTAAGTTATCTCATCTAAAACGACGTAATAATACCACGAACAGAAATATTAACTCACCGAACCTAAAAATTATTTCATAATGCAATTAATGTAAAAAGTTGACTCGATGTATCTAAAAGCAACATGACACATATAATGTAAAGTGTTTGTTTGTTTGTTTGGAATTTCGCGAAAAGCTACACGATTGTTATATCAGATAGTCGTCCCTAATGTAGCAATGTCCCTAATCAAAGGCAGCTAGTCATCACCACCCACTGGGATACTCTTTTACCAATGAATAATGGGATGACCATCACTTTATAACGCCCTCACAGCTGAAAGGATGAACATATTTCTAAAAATGATGTTATGATGCAATTAATGTAAAGTGTTAACTCACCGTTCCTGAAAATGACACCGCAATTCAATTAACGTTAAGTGTTAACTCACTATTACGAAAAATGACATTATGATGCAATTAAAGTACTATAATAATTCAGTATTCTTAGAAATGACGTTATGATGCAATCAATGCAAAATCTTAACTCACTGTTATAAACAATTCAGTCGATGTTAAGTGTTAATTCACTATCTCAAGACTGCATCTTAATTTGATAATTATAGTTTACATATGCGTTTTTTAGAAACAAAAATTTCGCCTCAAATTGAACACGAAGAAAACGAACTGTTCTAAAGCAATTTGTAAAGTAATTGTTTTTACATCAAAAGTGTTCGTTATTTGGAAGACAGCTGCCAGTTTCAAACATTTATTTATTTAATGTTTTGAATTTTTGAACTCTAGTGAGGCAAACAATCTCTTATTCTTAGTTTAAAGTTTCAGTATCCTGTTCAGTCAGAATGAGATTATTGTGATTTAGAAATTCTCGGTAATATCTATTCAACAGGTCAAAAATACACGGATATATATATGTAAAAACGGCTCGTTTGTGTTGAGAAAAAATTTTACGTAGAGGGGAGAACAACGTTTCGACCTTCTTAGTGACCAGTAACTGACCGGAAGCTGACCTCTTTCTTTGTGAACCTGACGATGACCTAAGAAGGTCGAAACGTTGTTCGCTCCTCTACGTAAAATATTTTCTCAACGCAAAGGAGCCGTTTTTACATATATATTTCTCTACAAGTGGGTTTTCTCGACATCACTGATTAAAAATACACGGTTAAGATTTCATCACCTTAAGCAACAAAGCATATGACTACACTGGGAATATTGACGTCACATTAATTTTATTGTATCGCTTACGTTAAATGGAAGATGAGTGCAACGCCTTAGTCTAAGCGAAGTAATATAGGCTTAGACTACTTGGCTGTTATGCGTTAACCTTGTTATAATTATTACTATCTTGTAATAAAGTTGACAGTTTAAACACTACACATGTCAACACACTTTAGGTTTAGATGCTTTTGTTTGATAATTCAAATGATTATAGCAGTTTATTCTAAATTCTTCTTTTAATTTGTCAAATCTTATCTAATAATAATAATTTTGTGCTTCGAAGAACAGTAAGAATAAACGGTATCTCAAAGTTTGAGATATTTTATTACAATAATGTATTTTTGTGTCCTGTGAATGTTAACATGATAGATCAGAAATAAAAGAAAAACGATTACATACCATACACTTACACAAGTAGGTCAGAGGACCAAACATCTTGTAACAGATAGGTAGTTTAGACACCAGAGACCAACCAAGTAAGATCTTGTAAATATAAAAGTACATTACAAAAATTGTTTAATTCATTCTTTATAGTTTTAAGGAAATATAAATGAAAACTTTTGATGTTTGTTTTTCACAATCTCCAAAGTCATGCATTCAATATTCTAATAGCTATAATTTTTCATATTCCATATTAATTAGTGATATATTAAGTAACTTTGATACAAAGGAATGTGTTATTGATTTGTTTCATAAAATTGCATTTGTGTCAACTAACAATCAAGTTTTGAGGTTGTTTACTTACATGTTTACCCTGAATCCTCGTAAGTAATCAGTAAGTAGGCAAAACATAAATTATGTGGTGAATCTTAAACTGAATATTTTACAGGCATTCTTAATATATGGCTGTGTTTATAATAAAATGAAATAAGACTCTTCTTGTGTAATTATTTTGAACTATTGCTTTTACTAGTTTTACTCCTAAAAGTAAATAACCTTTGTATAATTATTTTAAACTTCTGCTCAAAGTATCCCCAGAAAGGTTGAACTCACTGACATCTTCTCTAGAAATATATAAAATAAGAAATAATATTTTCTCTTCTAAAACACGTAATTACATGTTAACTCCGTCCTTACTAGTAGTGGACTTTTACATACTTCATTCTAATCCAAAGTAATAATTTGTTTGATTGTACAAATATTAATTCACTTTATTTAATGTATATTGATTACATTACTCTGCTCGTTAAATAAATTAATTATCGGTGTCTTTGTCTTACTGCCTTTATAATAAAATTACTATTTTGAGAAAATCACAGTTTGTTATGTTGAAAATCACGCAGCCAACATTGTTTAAGTATGGCTTTGCAACTCTACAGTCAATCTAGAACAAATAAAGAGAACAAATCCAATTCTAATTGACTAGCTGTATTATATTAATATTTTATTCTTCAACAAACTGACTAATGAAACTAGTAGGATAAGTGATTGATAATATTGTATGTTATTTCATACTGGTAAAATTAGTTATATTTCTAATATAAATAAACCCTTCAGTATACCGCATGGTCACTTAGCGTAAGAAACGATAAAAAACATTTTGGAGAATCCACCAACTTCAACCCTCACAAGAAACTAAGAAGTTGTCGGTAAACTTTTGGCTTATCATATTGACATTTTATTTCTTTTTTTTCACTTAAAAACCGTTAACTATATTTTCAAATTAACATGCATAATATCAAAATAAACGTTGTAGTGAAAATACCCTACTTAAACTTTGACAAATTTTGAAATCAGTATTTAATTTTCTAGATATTCGACAATATATGACGCCAGATTCAAAACACACCAGATGTTTCAAGTGAACGATCAAATAATTTTTAATTCATTATTTATATCTTATATTAGACAAAGAAACCTGGTGTTCTGATTATTGTAGCAACAAATAAAAAATTATGTCACTGCTGCTTTGCTCATAAAAATAAATTTGTTATGTTTTCGTACATATTTATGTTTCAATAATTTCAAATGAAATACAGACATTTGGTCCGAAGTAATAACAACATGCTTGTGTCATGTTCGGCATAAATATATTCAAATCCGTTGTGAAATAACAGCAATTTTTTTTCCACTAGTAATAACTCTGGTTTTTTACCTATAATCTAAATATAGGTCACACAAAGTCAGTTTGGTGACTTTTTTTCTTATAAAACAATGTTTGTATAGAAATGTTTAACCCTGAAGCTAACTTTACAATTTTAATTTAAATAAATGAATATATAATTTGAATGTGTATAAGCTGTTTGTTTGCTTGAAATTACAATGACGATATAGTAAGTCCCTAGTCAGGTCTGGAAATAGGGATTTCTTTTATTGTACGTCTGCCGGTGGGACAGCGGTAAGTCTTAAGAGTTCTAACTTAATATTCATGGTTTTGACTCCTCTAGATGGACATAGAAGACAGTCAAAAATAGATTTTCTATAACTAAACACACACATTTTTCGGTACAAAGTGGAATTCCTTTCATGTGTAACTTAAATACCCAGTGAGGAAAAAAATATTTTGGAAATACGTAATGGTTCAGCTACTACCACTGAAAATAAACATAAAGAATGAAAATATTATTTTCGCATGTATTACACAGTGTTACCTAAGTAATTATGTAATGAAAGGCTATCATCAAATAATGGATAGAAATAAATGTTAATAGACAAGAGGTACCTTTTTAGACCATTGTTCTCTTTAGTGACAGGACTGGAACCTGCGATCCACAGATTACATATTGAGTACCCTAACCTACAGGAGATGAAGTAAATATTTTACCATCTTTGAACAACTGTTACCATTGTAAGGGATTTACTATTATGAATTTATTGTAATAGTGATATTTGTTTTAGTTAAATATATATTTAGAAATGCGTGTTTTTCGGCCATTTGAAATCGTACTACGTAACACCAGATATATGTCACGTAACTATAAACAAGTTATTTAAAATCTTCTTTTTGTTAAACAGTTATATTTACTCCCGCGTGCTGTTTAATTAGAAATTAAAAGTTTGATGGGTTTTGCTTGTGAATTTGTTCACTAAAATTTGTAACATTTTCAATAGGTGACAGTGTTTTTATTTTAATTACATTCTGCTCACTATCTTTGAGAAATGAAAGAAAATGTTATTGTATTTAACGACAGCCAATCAGCTGTGATTAAGTGTTTTATTTACTTTTAACATGATAATCAGTCTTAAATAGTTTGTTTTCATTACCCAAGTACATTTTCAGGTTTAAAAATGATTCTTACAGAAAGCATAGGATGAAGGCGTCTCCTGCTTGTTCAGACTTGTAAGTCTGAAGGCATGGTGTACTTACCAGGTGTAAGCTACCTTGAAACAATGTGTGATAAACACTGATATAAGTTTGTTTGTCAACTTCACCGGTAATATACGATTCTTTCGGCAGAAGGACTTGCGAAATATTATTATCAGGATATATATTTTTCTGTCAGTATTAAATATCAGAATTGGATCTTTACAATTTAGTAATTAAGCTCACAATACAATAGTCTTTTTCGCTGATATATACATTAAATTTTATAGTCTTAGTGACAACAATATATTATTGAACACAAATTTTGTTTGAGGTGTTGATAATTCACAATATATTTTTTAGACGATATTTAAGATTCAAACTCAGGTGGAAACGAGGTAAGATTGAACACTGATCAACTTGGAGTTTGTACATGAAACAGATACAGGTAACTATGCTATAAATATTTTTTAAGAAGTAGAAAAAATACATTAAAACTTAATAAAATCAAGTATTACTTAATGTATTGAAACTTTCATTGCTTGATACAGAGACAAACGATTCCTTTCTTTTAACTACGAAATAGTTAAGTGCTCAACGTACACTTGCTCACTACACTTTTTTTCTGTGTCGCATGGAATGATCCAGTGAAATTTATGCCAAGTGTATAAATAAATATACCGGACTACAAACAGTCAGGTGTCACTTTAAATAATAAGAATGAGTTTTGTGATGATAGTTTTATGTAACAATCACAATGATTATTAAAATAATATGGCTTTAGTCTGGTTTACTACCCATAATGTGATTCTTGCATGTGGTCACAGTATAATTTGTCTCTCAGAGAAAATCACTTTAAACAAACACAAGACACAAGAAGACACGTGCCCGGCAACGGTCAGTCGCAAACTCTCTCTTTGTAAACCTGAAGATGATTTAGGAAGGTCGAAACGTTGGTCTCTGCTCATCAATAAAAATTTAATACCCGTACTAGCCGTTCTGAAATACATTTTTATTCAGCAGTTTCCAAGAACTGTATGACTTTGTTAGATTAACATGCCAGCGTTCCACGTAAATAACTGTTTTTTACTTCTTTCTGAACAATCACCTTCGACAACAGTAAAAGCTTCAAAATGTATGATTAAGGTCTCTAACTGATCCAAAGTTTCATCACTAGTCGTAATTTCTTGTAAATTGTACTTTACTTCCAGCAATACCTGATTTTGTGTTTTATCTAAAGTAACTTTTGTCACCATTTTTCTATCATTCTGTAAAACCAGAGGAAAGAAGATAAAATAATTTATTGTTGGGTATCATTTGAAATTAATAAAAAGTAATTTTTAATAAATTCTTTATATTAAAAATAAAGTATGACAGTTGCTTCTCGAAATAATCGCTAATCTTGCGTGGCTGCTGCCATCAATGTCCTATACTGTGATACAGGGATGCTTTATAAGCATCAGCTGACTGACCGACCATGTGGAACATGTGCTTTAACTTTCGTGTTCTGTAGCTGATTTTATTGATTTATGGGTGACTTAATTACTAACCTTTTACATTTGCTATACTTATCATTGTCTTTCAGCAATTACAGTACATATCCTCTTACATGTGACAGTCTTTGAAATTCACCGATATAAACCATTTCTACGTGGATAATTGATTCTTTCTGGTGAATCATCCTTGAAATTAATTATTCAAGAACTCTAATTGAAAAATAACACAAATAACAGCTTTAAATTAAGTCATATTAATTATATAAAAACACACTTGTATTTAACTATCTGTCAGCCTGAAATTTTTCTCGCATACTTTTTAATCAAACGTTATAAATCTCATATCGTTCGGAAGGCCTATGTTTGAGAAGTCGGGATTACATATAAGATTTTCCATTCAAAATCGCTTTGCGTGTTTCTTACTTAGTGAAACATTTTAATGCAATGATAGTGTTACACAATAGCGCTATGTCATTGTTGTCACGTGGTAGCTTGCCTCCATTTGAGCTTTAATTTTTTTTTATTTGAAAAGTACTTTACATGTACAACAGAAGAAATTCATTTGTATTTCATTCACGTGTTCAGATTATTTATATATTATGCATAACTCAAATCATACATATATTATTTGCCACACGATTTTATCAAAATTGTTATCATGCTGTATGGAAAAAAATGTAACAAAATCCCAACTAAATATTGAAGTCTTTAAACAGTTGGAACTGTTTCAGAAATTTTGTCTGAAATATTTTCACTACAATGATTCTTGACCAATCTAAAAACAAGATGATGAATGTATTTATATTTGTCAATTTTGGTTTGTTTTGAATTTCGCGCAAAGCTACACGAGGACTATTTGCGCAAGCTATCCTTAATTTAGCAGTGCAAGATCAGATGGAAGGCAACTTGTCATCACCACACACCGCCAACGTTTAGGTTACTCTTTTATCAGCGAATAGTGCGATTGACATTCACGTTATAACGCCCACACGGCTGAAAGGCCAAGCATGTTTAGTGTGACGAGGATTTGCATCCGCGACCTTCGGATTACCGGTTGAGTGCATTAACCACCTGGCTATGCCGGGCCATTTGTCAAATTTACGAAATTAATTGTATTTAATAATGTCTTTGTATTGTTGTATTTTTAATCATTAACACTATATTAGTCCGGCATGGCCAGATGGGTACGGCACTCAAATTCCAATATAAGGGTTGCGGAACCGAATTCCTGTGATACAAAACATGCCTACTCTGTTAGGTACAAAGATGTAATAAAGCCACGATCAGTCCCACTGTTTGTTAGTAAAAGAGTAGCTCAAGAGTTGACAGTGGGTGGTGTTGACTATCTGCCTTTTCTCTAGTCTTTCACTACTAACGCAGATAACTCTCAAGTAGCTTTGAGCAAAATTCAAGGTAAACTAAACCAATCAACACTATATCACTGGTATGGCTTTTCTTGCAAGAAGGTTACTCTACTTTCGTTTCAATATATTTTCGTTAAAATCGGTGTTTAATTTAAACGGCTGTGATAATACCGTTTTTAGAAAACTCACACCAACAACAGTTACGCTTCAGTTACACTGACATCCATATCAATCTCTCAGAAGTTACATTGACACATAAAGAGATGACTCGACTGAAAACGGAACTATATTTACCAGTTGCCTTTCGGTGTAAGTATAACGACTTTCTGTGACGTTTATTTTGTACAGGAAAACCTTCTGTTTACAACTTTAACTGATGATTTAGGTGAACCATCGTTACAAGGATAAACGTCAGCATTTTGGTATAGCTATGACGGACCCATATTCTATCCTTCCGGCAAAGCCCACAGACTTAGCTGTCATTTCATCATCCTTATTAACAGAGACACGGTTATGGAGATTCCCGGCACGGAATACTCAGATATTTTCAGTTACCTAGTTTTCAGTGCCTCATATTGAAGGCATAAAACATTTAGATGTCTTGTATAAGGTTGTCCAAAAATAAATGTCGTTTTTGAACAGCAAAGTTTGGAAAAGTATAAACCAGTGTTTTAAAACATACTTTGATGAAAGTAAGCAGTATTTGCCATGTTAAAAATTCCCTGAAAGCTTTTCTGCAGGTGTCTGGTTTTAAAAGCGTTTATTTTTCAAAACGTTGTGAAAATGCTCGATAAAATGAAAATATGTTGGGGAAAGGTCTGAGGAATAAGGTGGATGATACAAAATCTCGATTTCCAATTCATTCAGATTTTGGAGCGTCATCCTTGACAGGTCTCATAACGCCAATTTTGTTGATTTACAGTCAGCTCATACAGAACCCACTTATCCAATGTTAATTTTTTCTTTCACTTTTCACACCATCACTTGATTTAAACCATTTTGTTCATAGTTCAGATCGGGATAACATGCTCATGAAATGGACAACAGTAATCACGTAGATGTTTAATATCTGAATACATTTTTTACCCCTTTGGGATTTCTATAATGGATACAGATTTTATTGCTACAGTTAACATAATCGAGTTTCCATAATCCGTTTTCAGGAACACTTCACTTGTGTCATGGATGCTGCAGATGTATATTATAGGACTTGAAAAAGGAACGTACTGTAAGAACTCTTCAAACTGGATCCTGTTTTTAACATTAACTAAACAAATAAGTTTGAAGAGTTTTTTTTTTTTTTTTAAAAAAGGAACAACCCAGTAATGGTTTGATGTTGCTGACGTATAAACTTCATATAAAGAACGCCCTCTTCCGGTTACTCAACATTTCAATACTAATATTATTATAAGTTTCCTTAAAGTTTATAATATTATTATTTGTTCTATGAAATTTGACTAATAAGTATGAATTTAATTTTAAGTATTTTTAGGAAATGCAGCGTAAAAATACAAAATTCAGGGACTGTATCTCTATTCTTATATGTAACATAAAACAATGCACGAAATTCCACGAATATCAAGAAGTTCTATGTTTTTACTCTATCAGTTAAACAAGGGTAATTCGTGGGTCGCAGGTTTGAATCCCCAAATATCAGTTGTCGGTGGTATGTGATGACTAGTTGCCTTTCTTCCAGTCTTACACTGCAAAGTTAGGGACTGCTAGCGCAGATAGTCTTCGTTTATCTTCGCAAGAAATTCAAAGCAAACCAAACTTGTTGAACAAGTCACAAAGAAACTGAAGATGCTGAAATAATTTATTGGATAATGAAACAGATGAACAAAATGTGAGAAAAAACAACATCGGATTAATAATAAAGAAGAAAAATATAAAAAAATAGTTTTTCCTTGTTTTACTTTTACAATAGAATAAAAGGAATTTAATGTTAACAAGAAAATTGGAAGTTTTTGTTTTTTTTCCCAAAAGAATGACTGGGTTATTCATTCATTCCGCTAACCTGGAAATGCATATTGTGAAAAAAAGAACCCCAATTAGTCGCCGTCAAATGGTAGTTTAATTTAAATTAAACAAGTAAGTATTTGCACTTTGTTTAAGGAGAACATTTTAGATTTCACTATAGTTAAGCTGCAAAACATTTATTAAACATAGAATACACAACAATACGATTATTATATCTGAATTAAACAGTTGTTACTTACCATCAGTCTTGAAGCCAGAATAAGCTGTTCATATATTCTGTTTTAAACAGTTTTTTATTGAAAACATAGAAAACATAATATTGAGACGTTTGTTAAAACAAAGTTATTTGTAAAGACAAAAACAACAATCAAGAACACTTACATGTACATTGTTATATCAAGTATGGGCATTATCTTAAAAACAACAACAAATGTATACATTTTTATCAGTCAAAGGTTAAATTATTATACAGATGAAACTATAAGACAAAAGCGAAATACAATTTATGACGTTTACTTTTGTATAAAAATCGTTAAAATAAAGTTGAGAAATTAGATAATTATAACCAGAACAAAAAATATAATGAAATATATTAACCATCGTTATTATATAAGTTATTTTGACATGTTTATTATAGTTCAAAGTTAATAGTTAATAATAGCAGCGTTTAATTTTGTTTTTGGTTATAATATTTTGTTTTATTTTGCGTAATTCAAAGTATTAATATTCTCTCTCTAAACATATATATATAACAAAAAAAAACTTACCAAAAGGACAGTTATATCAATATTTTTACTTTTCTTATAAGCTCCAAGTCTGTTCAGGAAGGAAAATGGAGATTCTCTTTGGAGATTCTCAAGTTTATTTGTGTTAATATATACTTCTAAACGATTTTCAGTAACATTATAATCATTGTACGATCTACTTTCGTTAAACCTAATTCCGAATTTATCTGTAACGTTGAATAAGATCCAATTTTCCTTGGGAATAAAAGGTTATGAAAGTGAGTGTGTTCGAATTTAAACTACACCAGCATGTTTTGTTATGTTTTTTTTTTTTAAATTGGAGATATATACAAACTTTCATTGATCGATACTTACTATCATTCACCAAGGTTTGTTGATCTATGTTACTCGAAACAAAAGTTCTAAGTACCTGTGGCATAAGACTTCTTAAGTATAATTTGATTTATATAAGATAAAAAAACGTTTATAGAACAATTTGCACCCCTAGAAACACTAGCTACTGATACAAACTATAAACTAAGTGCAAATATTCATAATAAGCTATTCACACAAAGGGACTACAATTGTTCCTGTTGAAATTTTTATCAACAGTGCTTGAAAATGTCTTGGCAAATAACAAACAAACAGAGTGTTATTAAAACGCTTATT
The DNA here is from genome assembly GCF_004210375.1 of Tachypleus tridentatus. Classification (NCBI taxonomy): domain Eukaryota; kingdom Metazoa; phylum Arthropoda; class Merostomata; order Xiphosura; family Limulidae; genus Tachypleus; species Tachypleus tridentatus. The sequence continues at coordinate 8,689,482 of NC_134837.1, forward strand.
CAGAGAAGAGAAAATTTTGAAATTATCTTGGAAAATACACTAAAAACAAAACTGGAAATGCTCAGATAAACACTGACTTGAAAATAATCTGTTAATTCGTATGTGTAGATTTACCTGGAATCTGGTAGTCACGTTGTTACAGATTATGTTCAGAAATTCTGCATTTGATTAACTCGGAGCGGTCTGGTTCTGGCATAATTCTATAACGTTTCTCTAACGTATAAACAAAAATAAACAGTGTCATAAACAAGAAAGGATGGCATATTTATTATACTTATTGCGCTGTAAGAGATTTGCAATAAATGTGTAAAAATATGTATAATATTTGATATTTTGCAAGATAAAATGTCATATAATCTGAGAAATAGACATGGATGTCTTTGATAAAACAATTCTGGAAATATTCTATTTTTCACACTTACATATTCAAATATATGTATATAAATTATGATACAAAATGAATTGTTTTATATTAAGTATAATTACCTGTATATAATCGTGCTAAATAATGAATTCAGAAAAAAATTTAACAAATTTTATACGATAATACAATACGTGTATTCATCATGTATAATGCCGTATTAATAGTCTTTCTTGATACGTAACAAAAATATATAAGAAACAAAAGATAATACATTTACATAACAACAGTATTCAACTATTCGTCACTTGGATTACAGTACACTTGTATAACCACAACAGAAGCACTGAAGTACTGCTATAGTAACTACAAATATAATATAGTACAAATATCATCACTACATGCATGTTACAGTATAAATATAATCAGTACAGTCGTGTTGCAGTGTTTACTAGCTGCCTTACCTATAATCTACAACTGCTATATTAAGTACGCACAGCGAAGATAGCCTTCGTGTAGCTTTGCTTAAAATTCGTAATAAACCAAACCAAAAAAACAGTAATATTATACTCACTTCAGTCAAATGGCATTCGTAACGCGTCACTCTTGTTTCTTCAGCAACATTCTGATTTGAAACATATTAAATTTTTAATTGTACTTTTTTTACAGAATATTAGTTTTTGAGTTATTATTTTTAAACATTGCATTCATTATTTAGTCCTTTAGAAATGTTTGTGTAATAGAAGAATAAATGATCGTACTTTCCAAACACACTTTCACCATATCCATTGCCGTTCACACCATAACATTTAATGTTGTAAAATATGGTTTATGTAGGTAGAGTTCCATGTTTGAAATATTCACTGCATATTAATCATAGACGAGAATAATGGTGTTGGTTTGATGAATGTAGATTCTAAGAAAGCATTTGACAAAGTGTCATATTAAAGGTTTGGAAATAAACGTGACTCTATTATTGTGGGGGATAAGCTATGTAATCGTATAGAAAAGTGGCTAAATGAAAGAAAGCAGGGGGTTCTTTTCAATGGAGTTCAGGTAATATGAGGGTCGGAGGTTCTAAACCCTGTCTCACTGACCATGCTCGCCCTTTTAGCAGTTGGGCGTTTTAATGTTCCAACAAACACTGCCATATTCGGTAAACGATTAGTTCAAAAGTTGGCGGTGAGTAGTGATGAACAGCTGCCTTGTTTCTAGTTAGATAAATTATACAGCTCTTATGCAGGTTTACACGAAATTCAAAATAAATAAATAAACTGATATGAGTATTTCTGTTATATAAGTATTTTATCTTGATCTCGCATACATTTTTGTTGTTGTTTTCTGTTATATGAATTAATAACACATTACCCGAGAACAGTGAAAAAGACAGTTTTGATCATAAATTGACAGGACAAAATATTTACGTTTAAAACGTTCGTGACAACAGTCTTACGTCAAGCACTCCAGTTCAAGAATCTAATTCGATGAAGTGGGTAAAACAAGCATTCTGGAAAACGTCCTGAGATTTATTGCATTCATGATCATGTGTGTGTATAGGAAGAGCATAAGTTGGGTAAAAATAAAATATTATTCTAGTTACAGATCGCTCTGTCTGTTCTTGTTGTGTAATTAAGAAATATACTTTGTAATAATAACTGAACTGTTTAAGTAAATAGAAATCATGTAGCTTTTTTACAAGTAAATAGTTGTAATTTTAATACGTTTTGATTGGTGTTCTTGGCTGAAGGATAGAAACTTCAAATAACCCTTGACAAGCAACTGTTGACTAGAAGATGTTTATGGCAGAGGTTAACTCCAAATTAACTTATTAGTAATGTTTTATTAAACTAACCAATTACTTCTAAGGAACTGAGAAAACAGTGTGGATATTAACAACAGAACTGTAGACTGCGAAAGTAAGGTGGTTGTAATCAGGTGGGTATTTATTCCAGGTCTGTGAACCCTTTCTTACAAGGAAGACTGGCTGTGTTTAGCTCCATCCTAACCAGCAGCTTGTATCAGATGGCTTATCAAGTTTGACAAATTCTTTCCTCTCACATCATAACGCTCTTTTTACTTGGGAGTGTTTTTCATCACATTTCTCAATAGAGTCGAGCATTCTTCCTTTCTCTTTTATGTTGATCCTTTTCCAATCTGTGTACAATGGAAGTAATTTCTTTTTTTGGGATCATGGACATGATGGTAGTCCTTATATTCTTCAGTCACACCCACTTTTACACCTTTAATTGAGTATAACACAATCAGTGGAACCTTGCTGAGGTCTCGCTGAAATCCTCTATCCAATTCTTTTCTCACATGAAGTTGATTTCATATTCAAAAGATAACACAGGAATAGGCGTGATTCTTTAACCTGCACGACCTGAGAAGTATCTTGTTTCAGATGTTTCTCTTATAGATTATGAAAACAGAATGAATTTCCAATATATCTCACGTCAAACCTCTGCACTGCACATAAAATATTTACTCTTCAAGAAAAAAGGGACATATAGGCAAATATATAAAGTTAGATACACATACAGACAGAAAATTAGAAACCAGCATATGCATGTATATACAGACATAAATATGCAGGTAAACAAATGTACAGCAGGAAGATATCTATTTAGACGGATGTATACGAAACAGATATATTGGAAGACAGATGCAAAGGTAGGAAGATATATTCCGAGAAAAAATTGGGGAGAAAGATATATAATTAGATAAGCATAAAAACAGGCGTACAGATAGTAAGACAGATAGATAGGCAGGTAGATATGTAAGCACAAAGATATGTAGGTGGAAAGGTGCACAGATCACATGGAGGTAGATAAATATACAAATGAGCAAATACACAGGCAGATACATAAGTGTAAACATATATATGTGTGTATCTATATATGGTAAGACACATAAACAGGCACAAATACACATTTAGACAGATGGTATGCAAGTTAGCAGACGCACAGGCGTATAGTTATGTAGAGAAACATATATAGGTAGAGAAGGATTATATATACATGACAGACATACAACCAGGAAGACATATAGGTAGACTGATATAAGAGAAGAATGCATTGCAGTTAAACGCTCAAACATGCTAATTGGTTTCACATGTTTTAGAATTTATGTGTAACGCTATACAAAAGCAATTCAGCTATTCATAGTTTCGAAAGGATAGACTAGTTCTTAGTCAACTAATGTGTAACCGAATAGTGGGATTTGACTGCCATTCTTATGCCGCACTCACGATCCCCAAGTGTCTTGTAGCAACCACAAAAGATTTTAGCCAAATCCGAGCTATGGTTACTGTAACTCGAATAAATTTACGACCCAAGTGAACCACAATGTTAGTAGTTTGAATTTGGACCTCCAGTGGCAAAGAGGATACGCAACAGACAGATAAAAAACGAATATACACATATTTTGGTTTGCATATAAGTCTGCGGACTTACACTGATAGAAAGCTGGTTTCGATACCCATGGTGGTCAGAACACATTCAGCTATCTGTGCTTAATAACAACATAGTCCGACTTATTATTCCAATAACATGGAAAGTCGTACAGATGTATTTGGTTTCGAAAATTTAGACTATATTACACAATAATCAGTAAAAACTTCAAACTAGTTATGTAACAGAATCATAATCGAGTTTACATAATCTGTTTTCACGGAAACTTGACATGTACCATGGATGTCTCTGATGAAAACAAAAGGACTTGAATAACAAAGGTACGAAAACAACTGTTCAAACTGGATCCTGCTTTCAACATTAAATAAACAATTAATTTAGGTATTACTTTCCGGCTGATTTTGTACATGGTCCTTTTTTAAAAGAATGAATAACCCAATAATAGTTTGGTGTTGCTGACGTACAAACTTCATATCGAAGAGCGCTCTCTTTCGGTTCCTTTTAAGTATTGATATTGTTTTAAGTTTCCTTGAAGTTTTATTATTATTTATAGTCTAAAATACAACTAATAAATACTAATTTAATTTTAAGTATTTTAGAAAATGCATCGTAAAATATAAACATCAAAGAATTGTGCTTACAACTCTTATATGCAATATAAAACAATGCATAAAATTCCATAAATATCAATAGTTTTTATGCTTCCATCTTATCAATTGAATAAGGCACACAGAAACTGAAGATTCTGAAATAATGTATTGGATAATTAAACAGATAAATAACTGTGAGAAAAAAAACATCTCATTAAATACGTTAAAATGAGGAAATCAAATGATTTTTCTTTCTTGTTTTATTTTTTACCAATTCGAAGAAAACGAATTTCATATTGAGAGGAAACTTGGAGTTGTTTTTTGTTTGTAATATTTTTTTCCTGGAAGAAAAACTGTGTTATTCATTCATTCCGATGTCCTGGAAATGCATAGGCTGAAAACATAAAGAGCCTTAATTTGTCGCTGGCCAACAGTTGTTTTTAATTTAAATTAAAGAAGTATTTGCACATTGTTTATGAAGAACATTTTAGGATTTATTACAGTAAGCTACAGAACGTTTGTTTACCGAAGAATACAGAACAATACAATTATTAGATCTGAATTAAACAATTTTTTCTTAGCATCAATCTCGAAAACAGAGTGAGTTGTTCATGGTTTCTGCTTTACACAGTTCTGTATTAAAAAAATAGAAAACATAATATTAAGTTAAATTATTTGTAGAAACAAAAACAACGATAATGAACATTGCATACACATTGTTAGGTTCGATGTAGGGATTATCATAAAAAAGAACAACAACTGTATAGATTTGTATAAGTGAGATGTTAAATTATTGGAGAGAAAAACTACAAAACAAAACAAAAATTATAAAGTTTAAATTTATACAAAAATTTTTCCAATAAATTTTAGAGATTAGATTATCATTACGAGAACAAATATTTTGACATATTTATTATGATTCAGAGCTAATAGTTAATAATAGAAGAGTTATTTATTTTTGTTTCGGCTCGTTTTTGGTTAAAATAAACTAACATTTTGTTTAATTTTGCGTAACTCATAGTTATATATAATGAAATAAACTTACCAAGAATACAATTTGAAGAAACCTCTGTCTCTGTACTGGATAAAATATGGAATTACTCGTTGTCAAAATTATTCATTTAATGTTTAGAAATCATATCGATTTATATTACTTACTTGATACGAAAATATGTTTGACATATTACTCGAACCGTTACACGTTTAAACTGAGCATACAAATAAAATCAAATCATTAGATTTGATTAGATTATGAAATATTATTATGAACTTTGTGTTCACACGTCTTTACGCCTTTAAGAAACATAAAAATAAATTACAACACTTGCCACATTTGTGTCTAAACAAAACGGTAAGACTTGTTCTCTTTTATTTAAAGGGTTACATTAAACATCTTTATCATAAGCCCATTTATGTTGTTATATATCTCTAAACAATAATCTTTTATGTTAACCTCCAATTTCCCTTGGGAATAAAAGGTTATAAAGGTTAGTATGTTCAAATTTAAACAACGCCAGCACGTTTTTAAACTTAAAGTTATATATACAAACTTTCAGTGAGTAATACTTGCTATCATTCACCAAGCTTTGTTAATCTAAATAACTCGAAACTAGAGTTCTGAGTTACCTGCGGCATAAGACTTCTTAAGTATAATTTGATTTATATACTATCATTTCATAAGATAAACAACGTTTTTCGTCTTGCACCACTCGAATCACTTTGATATACATTTGATAAAGTTGAAATGGTCTGGTTCAGGCATCGTTCTATAGCGTCTCTGACGTATAAACAGAAATAAACAGTATGGTAAACAACACAAGATAACTTGTTTATTATAGTTATCACGCTGTAACAGATATTGCAGAAAACGTGTGAAAAGAATGTGTACAATTTTTTATATTTTGCAAGAAAAATGTCGTATAATCTGAGAAATAGGCAGGAATTTCTTTGAAAAAAATAGTTCAGAAAATATACTTTTTTCACAGTTATCTATTTAAGTACATGTGTATAAAATAACGAAACACAAATTATTTTATATTAAATGTAAATGCCTCCTTAGAATCGTGCTGAATAATGTATTCAGAAGAGATTGAAACGCATTTTGCACTTTGATAACATAAGTGTACTCATTATCTGTCTCCGGATTTACAACGCTAAAATCAGGGGTTCGATTCCCCTCGGTGGGCTGAGCAGATAGCCCTTTGTGGCTTTGCTATAAGAAAAACACCCACCCGCACTCATTATCCATAATACATGACAAAAATATATAAGAAATAAAAGAAAATACATTTATACAACAACAATATTCAATTATTCGTTACTTGGATTACAATACACTAGCATAACCACAACAGAAGCACTGAAGTACTGCTATAGTAACTGCAAATATAATATAGTACAAATATGATCACTACATGCATGTTATAATATATATATCATCAGCACATGCATGTTATATTATAAATATCATAAGCACATGCATATTACAGTGTAAATATAATCAGTACAGTCCTATTGCAGTGGGTACTAATTGATTTCCTTCTAATCTATCACTGGTATATCAAGGAGATTCAGTGAAAGTAACCATCGCGTAGCTTTGTTCAAAATTCATAAGAAACCAAACCGAACAAATTCTACGTGTTTCCGACAAATCTCTGATATTATAATTCTCAGTCTACATAACATTATTTACCACTGTGCTAAAAAAATACAAATAGTAATGTTATACTCACTTCAGTTACAGATGAAGTGTTCACAACACATTCGTAACGCTTCACTCTTGTTTTATTATTGACATTCTCATCTAAAACATTGTAAATTTTTAGTTATACTATTTTTACAAAATATTACTGTTAGGCCTATTATTTTTCAAACATAGCATTCTTTATTTAGTCCTTTAGAAATGTTTAGGCGTTAGAAGAATGAATGATAAAAGTATTCCATGCATACTTTCGCTATATCCATTCACACCATAACATTTGTTATTGTAGAACATGGTTTATATAGATAGAGTTTGATGTTATGAAATTCACTCTAAGTGAATTCATCAGCAGTGTTTTATTAGATTAACAAATTACTTATAAGGAATTGAGAAAACACTGTTATATTAATAACGGAACTGTACACTGTGAACGTAAGGTGGTTGTTATCTGGACGAAATTAGAATTATATCATTCATCACGTTTTATTAGACTAATCAATAATTTATAAATGATTGTGAAAGTATTAATTATTAATAACAATAACTATAAACAGTGAAAAATTATGAATATTAACACCAGAACTGTAAGTGTGAAGGCATTGTCGATATTAATAACAAGAACTGTACATTGTGAAAGCATGGCAGCTATTAACAACAAGGAATGTATACTGCGAAAAAAACTATTATTTACTACAAGAACTGTAGTGTGAAGACATTTTGGATATTAACAATAAAACGTCTGTAAACTGTCAAAACAACGTAGATGTTAGTTGGAAGAACTGTAAACTGTGAAATTATCAATTTGTAATTATAAATATAGATTCAATAAGTACTCGATTGTTTTTTATGAATATTATGTCTACCACAAATGTCTTGGTACATTCTTACATATAATAAAAAGTTATCGTATTATGATTAGAAATCTATCTAATCAACATAGACCATCATCAAAAGAACACAAAGATAATTCATGATGACGAGATAACCCACTTGTAGAAAAAAGTATATATGTAGAAACGGCTGGTATGGATAGTGAACGCACTATGTAGAGGAGCGAATAACGTTTCGACCTTCTTCGGTCATCACTCCTCTACATAATGCTTTCTATACTCATATAAGCCATTTTTACGTATACAAAGATAATTCGTACTTATCACAAGTTAAAAAAGTAAGAGCTTATTATGTTGTGATCCGCCATAATAAATATTATTATTTATTATTTATGTCTAGTACAAATGTCTTGGTACATTCTTACATATAATAAAAAATTATCGTATTATCATTACATATTTCTCTAATTAGCACAGACCGTCATTAGAACAACACAAAGATGATTTGTACTTACTACAACATAAACGACTCAGTCATGTATTTCTCTGTGATCCACTGTAACAAATACAGCAGGCCAGAAAAATAAAAGCAACGAGAAGAGCTCTATTCTTCATTCTGTTAGTATTATGTTGATATTAACGACTGTCGCTTGTTATATAGTGTTAGTGGAAGAAAGAAAAGGAAATTTTATCATTCTATCGAATTTCTATTCAGATTATGTTTCAAGTACTGTGGACATTACGAAAGAACTATGTAATACGTGCAGAAATATCAATCATGGACGTCTCGTATTGTTGGGGATAAAGTTTTCTATATCAGTGTTGTTATTGTGTTCCACCTATCATTAGAGGAATGTGTTTATGTTCCTACATAAATAATTGCAATGAAAATGAAAATTAAAAAAAAAACATCTTGTTATAAAAGAAACGTCTATTATTTTCTGAAAGCGATCTTTTCACATACCATTATACTAAAATATTTTGTATGTGTTTTGCTGTTTAAAAGCTGAGAACAATATCAGTAGAACATTGTTAATATGTTAAATTGTGACATTATTAAAGTTGTTGTTATATCAAATATGATCCTGAGTATTTATTTACTCACTGCTCATAACATCCAGTTGATCATTAGTAGTTATTGTTTTCCATGGTAGTTATTAGTTTCAGTTATATCATTGTTATGTGTTATTTTACAGGTTGGCTATGCCATTCAGTTACAGTATTTAATTACTATATTTTGATTTATGTAACATTTATCAGCACTAACTTTAATGAAGTTTTTCGATTTTCACATTAAAGTGGATGTTTTAATAATACTATAACCAGATCAGTTCCACACCTATATTGATCTCGCAGAATTCATACCGACACCAAAAATCGTCTCGCATGAGCTCTGAGCAACCATAATTTCGTATACTTGTATTTTCGGAATAATCTAAAACAGTAAATAACGAAACCCAGTTTTTTTTTTGACTTGAGTGGGGTGTAACTAAAGGTTTGTGTGTTCAAACTAAGAAACAAAGGATTTCTGAGTCACGTGAAATTGTCGAAAATCAACAATAAAGAAGCTTCGCATTTTGAGGACTGTATTTGTAAAACTGTGGTGGTCAAATCGAAGTCTTTGGTCAGAAGGGCGTTGTTCAATAACTTGCGACGAGGTCTATTGACCAGCAGACCTTTCTTGGGTCACGAACCCCTTTGAAAATCTAATACGAAAGCTATAAACCGTGACCTCAGAAAAATGCACATAAACACATACGCATGTATATACACACAAAATGATAGAGAAAAAATTCCATTTTTTGCACCCCGTTCACCGACCCACATGAAGTCCCTAAGAAAACCACTCTTAGCTATCTGTTTAAAACTGTGGGAGAAATCTGTCCTGAGAGACATTACGTAAGGTTCAGCGACTGCTGAGAGATTAGCTGTGTGTATATATACATGTTTTAACCACTGATACAAGCTCAGCACATTTCTGTATATATGTGTAGTTTAACGACTGACAGAACTTTAACAGGTTACTATTTAGACGTATGGTTTATCAACCAGTACAGTTTAGGCAGGTTACTATTTGACAACTTGTACAAGTTCTGTACGTTTCTGTAGAAATTCAATATAAAATTGATAGTTTTTTTAGTCACAACTATGGGTTCATCTGTTCGAAGTCAGACAGGCCTACTCATCTTATTCCATGATAAATATTTCTATTATGTAAACCTGAATTATTTATTAAGTAACTTTCTTTAGCGTTATTTGAAAATGACTTTAGTTGCTTTCTACTCTAGCATGCCACGCTTGAGTGAGACATTCATTCCTTCATTCACCACTCGATTCCGTCAAGGAACGTAGGGCCGCAATCACTTGCGGTTTCATGAACATTTATATAAGTGAGTAGGTTGTTAGCCCACTGCACCGAACCGTCCCTAATTTAGTAGTGTAAGACTAGAGGGAAGGCAGCTAGTCATTACCACCCACCGCCAACTCTTGGGCTACTTTTGTACCAACGAATAGTGGGACTGATCGTAACATTATAACGCCCCCACGGCTGGGAGGGCCAGCATGTTTGGCGCGACCATCAGATTACGAAGCGTACGCCTTAACACGCTAGGCCATGCCGGGCCCTGAGTGAGACATTATCCACCGTTTATCGAGCGAAGTTAAGAAAACTGAGGACTGTTTTCAGTTTCTAAAGCTGAACAGCGATGTATGTGTAGGAACTGTACTTGATATTCCATGAAACAAATAAACATAGAAACAACCACAAGCCTTATATGTTCATACTTCTTTCAATGTATCTATATAAACTTCTATAGATATCCTGTTTAATACGGCATCGTTGCTAATACATTGGAATATGTAAGATCATTTCTTAAGATCCAAGGAAGTTTGATATATATCAAAACATTCGAAAGATTAACGGTCGTGAAAGACACACCGCATGATTAGGCCGTGGTTACATCACGCATCTCAGAACTAGGGTCTCGGTATGGCCAGGTGGTTAAGGTGCTTGACTTCCAAATTGAGGATCGTGGGTTCGAATATCCGTCCTACCAAACATGCTTAATCTTTAAGCCGTGGGAGCGTTATTATGTGACAGTCAATCACTCTTTTATTTGGTAAAAGAGTAGCCCAAGAGTTGGCGGTGGGTGATGATGACTAGGTGCCTCTAGTTTTTCATTGCTAAATTTAATGCGGCTAGCACAGATAACCCTGATGTAGTTTGAGCGAAATTCAAACTGAAACAAACCTATTAACACTATATCACTGGAATGTGTTATCTGTTGTGTGTTACCTGACTTTCATTTCGATAACGTTTCAATAATGTTTCGTTGAAGTTGTTGTTTACCATAAACTACTGTAATAATATCGTTTATACAAAACTGACACTAATAACAATCTTGCTTCAGTCACTCTGATAAGCATGTTGATCTCACAGAAGTCACACTGACACCTATAGAGGTGATGCGACAGAAAGCGGAATCAGTTACACTATCTGTTATTCAAGATGTAAACATGGTGACTCGTAATACCACATTGTGTATAGGAAAACTTTCTGTTTACAGCTTTGAGTGAAGATTTAGATAATCCGTCGGTACAAGGTAAAATGTTAGCAATTTGGAATGTCCAAATGGCTTGTAACTGGTTAGGTGCATAGTGTCAGACTTTTTTCGTAATCGAAGGTAAATGACTTGTACAAAAACTGTTAAACTGGAACAACGTAGATGAGTTCTGTGTAGTCACATTTATTTGCTTAGCAGTATTTCATGTATGCTTATGATTCATGTCTTTCTAAACTTAAAGAGAATCAGCTAGTTTGTTAGGTTGTTTGTTCACGTCTACCAAATCTATGAGTATTAGGCTTATAATTTATATCTAATTGTTTAACGACATAATGCATGAATTCCAACGTTACGCTGCATCTACATTTCTATTTTATAGACCGTATACTAGTAAAGTTATTAATGCAGTATTCTATTCAAACAGTCACATTTTCATGAAACAAGCCCCACCTACAGTGTCTGAGATAATATAATGTGTTGATGTGCATGTGGATATATGTATATATATATAACTAATGGCGGTCTAATGTGTTAAAATGACACTTTTTAGCAAAAGTCGTATATTTATTCTTGTAAAGTACTGATCCTGTTTGAAAACAAACAAAACAATACAGTTAAAACATTATAACTGACACAATTATTATATTATTACTGTTTCACACATTAACAAAAGTTTATTGATACTAGATTTCAGATACTAGATTATAAATATTATCATAACCGTGGACTGTGATGGAGTATTGTTTTAGGTGGACTTGGTGGTGTCTCTATAAAAAATGCTTCTTTTTAAACTCATAGTTTGAAGCTGCTGTGGTTCTCGTATTAATATCCAACATGAACTCCGGTGAAACAGCGATACGTCTTCAGATTGACATAGCTGAAATTAGACGATCGTTTCCCTGCAGTAGACACTCCAGATGTCCTGATATTTATGATGTTCTTCATTCTCCGAAAGAAAATACTTTTAATACATTATGAATATTTTTGTAACTAAGTCTATCTTAACGACTGTCTGACAGCCCTTTGTACGGGTTGTAATTCAACTAGAGAGCCAGGACTTGACTACACATTGCACGTGTATAGTAGAAATATGATGATATTTCTCAGGTACAGCGGTCACATTATTTTACATGGAGAGAGTAGCAAAGGTGACCAAGTGTCAGTCCTAAACTTTGTTCAACCAACAGCAACACAACTAGTTGGCTTTATTACACGACTTTGACACCCAGAAAAAGGACTCACCACAATTATACTACCATAATATAACACATTAGTCAGACTGACACTGATTATAGTATCGCAACAGTCACACTGACATAAACAGGTGTGTCACGTAAATAATTTGTTGAATATCTGTATCTAAAAACAGAAGTACTTCGACAGTCAAATATTTTTACGTTGATAATAATGTTTATTTGAAGTAAAAACTTTATGGTTATCAATGAAAATGTAACAATAAATTTATCTATTGGCAATATAATTGATGAAAACCTCTTAAAAACTTAAACATTAAACAGTTTTATTAATTTTGTAGTTGTTATGTTAAAATAATATGAAATAAATGCATATTGATTCCAAAACCATGTTTTACCAATGAATATTATTGATCATTTCTTGTTGTTGTATATTTACAATACAAAACAAATAATACCGACATACTTCCAAATTTTCTACCATGATTACACTATGGGTCAAATATTATAGCTCATTTACAGTTGAAATGGTAAACATGTTTAGCGATGGGTTTCGATCCCGCGATCTGCAGTTTGGAAGACAAACACCTTAATCACTAGTTCATAACAGGCATAACCAATAAAAACCACTTCCATTTAAAAATGTTTGAGATTCGATTACTCGAATTACGTTTCGCTGAATATTTTGTCTTAAAATTTGATTGATAAATAAAGGAAGGCAAACAGATAAATATATTAAATATTACAATATATTATAATCAAACCATACAATTAAACTGATAAATCCTAACAGAGAGAAGCAAAATATATGTTTTACTGCGTGTAGAATCTGTACGAAATAACTACAGTAAAATATATCTCTATAAAACATGTTAAATCACTTAAAGTGAGACACGTCTCATTGTTCAATGGTAAGTGTTATGGCTTATTACGATAAAATTTGGGTTTCAATATCTGTGGTGGAATGATCACATTTGGCCCATTCTGTAACTTTATACTTAACAACAAACAGTCACAGTTCAGATGGATACATAACAAAAATACTGACTTTGTTCTTCATTAAAATGAACACCGGGAGTTGGGCACAGCACACACAGTCCACTGTGTAGCTTTATGGTTAAATATAAACAAAGATTATGTTGACGTTAGAACTTTAGGAAATCAAATTGTCAGATACTAGCTTCCAACTGAAAGTATGTAGGAATAAATGGGTGTTAACCTCCTTCAGAACATCTTAATCAGTCTGAAAAAAATTGAGGCCCAGTAACAATAGATACCATACACTTCTTAAAGTTTTCAAATATCAAGTTATTAAGTCATGAGCTATCAACGTCTGATATGTGTTGTTTTTTTTAATAACGTAAAAATAAAATTTCTTTATATTTTATAATAAAACCCGAAGTATCCTAATTAAAATGATTGCTTGGTACGTGAGATGTTTGATATTTCTGTAAATTTACCTGTCGGTTTCATGACTTGATGACGTATATTAAGTTTGGTTCCTAACATTTTCACGCGCTATCTTCCCAGTGTTATTCTATGTGAATTAACATTGACGTCACAGTTTTCTATCTCTTTTATAGAACTGTATAAGTCCGATAGTGTTTAATTATTTAACTTTTATTTTAGTCATGGCATGTATCCGTATCCAATGTCATTGATTAGGTCAGTTACACATAGCTATTAAACTGTTTAAATATACTTTATTTCAATTACAATGCTTATAATTTCACAGAACCACAGAGACTACTTACTGTACTAAAGTAATATAATATTTTGTTTTAAACGTCAAGCTAGGAAGTATATCATTTCAATTTTTAATATAACTGCACTACAACATTTACTGTTGAACATTTTTCAACAATGCTTGAAAATTATCTTCACGATCAATAAGCTAATAGAGTATTATTAGAAATCTTATCAGAGAATAGAAAAATGTGAGTCTATTTTGAGAAATGTACTTAAAACGACACTTGTAATACTTCGTGAAACATTGACTTGAAAATCTTCTGTTAATTCGTATGTATAGATTTACCTGGATTATGACAGCGAAGTTGTTACAGAGTTTGTTCAGAAATTCTATATCAGTTAAACTCAGAGGGATCAAGTTCTGGAATAGTGCTATAGTGTTTCTCTGACGCATAAACAGAAATAAACAGTGTCATGAATAACCAAAGGATAACTTATTTATTATAGGTAATGCGCTGTAAGACATTTTATAACAAACCTGCACAATTTATATAAAAATGTTTAGTATTTGATATATTGCGAGAAAAATAAATAAATGTCATATAATGTGAAAAATGACATGTTTTTTCTGGATAAAACAGTTATCTGTTCAAACATATTTAGATAAAATAATGATATAAATACAGTTAGTTGATATTAAGTGTAACTAGCTTTTTAAAATCGTGTTAAACAGTGAATTTAGAAAAGATTTAAACAAATTTTTACATTAGTAAAATAAATATAATTATTGCTTATGATAGCGAAAAAATAAAAAACTTCAAACCTTTCTTAATACGTGGTACTATTTTAGTGTTGATAATTAATAAAAAACGACAAAATAAAACGGTTATAAAACAACATTATTCAATTATTTGTCATTTCATTAACAATACACCAGTGTAACCAAAATAGTAGCTTGGAATTATTGCTATACTGACTAAAATTATGATATCGTACAATAACTATATGCATGTTGCAATACGTATGTTACTATATATAACTTCTAGTAATGATATAATAGGAACACACTTGTTGTAGTACTACTAGAATTAGAGTAAAAGTGTTTCAGAATTAGTATAATTATCAGAAAAATGTTGCAATAACATTATAATTAGCACAGGCTTTTTGCAGTACTAAAACACGTATATTGTAGTATCAGTGTAATCACTTCAGAAACGACAGACAACCTGTACGATACCGCAAACAAGTGACAATGACATTACAAATATAATTAAAATATTTTACTTCCAGTTAACTCTAACGTGTTTTGAAGTTGAAAACCTTATGAAAACACTAAAGTATCTACTACACCCACGAAGCAATAATATGAGATTTTTAAATCACTACATGATTTGTAAGTAGTCTGTATAGTAGTTTTTATTGATGTATTGTAAAATTATAATAATCACCTTATATCTGTGACGTAATATTATAATAATAACAAATATAATACCAGTTACCGATATAATACATCATAATACTAACTTCACATTCACTCCTGTTTTATAATATTTAACCACAGAAATCTGTTCTGTTAACGTGAACGCGAGAGATATACCTGTCGCACAGTCATTCCTCACACGCTCCAATACAATAAAACTGGCTCATCAGTTACAACAATTCGACAATACTGACTACAACCAACTAACTTTTTATACTTACTCTAAAAGAGTATAATATAATAAATATCTCACAGATACTCAACGCTCGCAATATTTGTTTCCAGGCTCGAATCCCAGTCACACAAAACACATTCGACCTTCCAGAACGTTATGTTGTGAGATTAGTTAAACTACTCATTTGTGGTAGTTGGTGTTAACTAGCTACCTTCCCTATAGTCTATTACTGATAAATTACGGATAGCTAGGACAGATAATCCTCGTGTAACATTGCGCGAAATTCAAACAAACTCTACTCATATCTAACACATTTTCAATATTGAAATTCTCAGGTCTCATAACATCCTTTACCACTGTGTTAAACAGATACAAATATCAATATTATACTCAACAAAATCACAGGTAAATTACTTAGAATATATTCGTAAAGCGACAGTCTTATTTCATTGGCTTCTTTGTGGTCAGGCATAAAGTAAATTTTAAAATTATACTCGTCGTAAAATATTAATATTATGTCTATTACATATTAAAGCACTACAATCTTATTCTTACTCATTAGGGATGTTCATTAATCAGAATGACATATAATAATTGTTTTCCAACCACACTATGTTCGACATATCCACTGCTAACCATAACATAATAATTGTTATTATACCAAATGACTTGAAAGAAAAGCGTTTTCGTCACTACTATATTCATTGTATCCCAGTAAATCTGAAAAGCAGTGGATTGAGTGAAACATGTCATTGAGAAATTATATGGTGTGTATTGTTTTGTTTGAGTACTGGCCCGGCATGGGTAGGTGGGTTAAGGCGTTCCACTCGTAATGTGAGGTTCGCGGTCTCGAATCCCTGTCGCACCAAACATGCTCGCCCTTTCAACCGTGAAAGCGTTATAATGTGACGTTGGTAAAAGAGTAGCTTTCTTGGTGGTGGGTGGTGATGACTAGCTGCCTTCCCTCTAGTCTTACACTGCTAAATTAGGGATGGCTAGCGCAGACAGCCCTCGAGTAGCTTTGCGCGAAATTCCAAATAAGAAAAAAGTTGGAGTACTATTTATATATATTTTTTTTAATTCTAGAAAACACCTAAGGGACTATAAAGGAGAGAGAGTAGACTTAAAATACAACAGGCCTAAAAATAATATCTTATAAGTAGCATAGTTCTAATACTGCTTCGCCAACTTGTAAAAAGCGACTACACTATGACGTATTGAAACTTTCGTGATATCTGATCTTCAAGATGAAACGAATAAGTTTTTAACAAACGTCCCTAACTTATGACGTCACACCTTGGAGAAGACGTTTCTTCTTTATTGCAACAAAATCTAAGTGAGTAAAACGATTAATAGAAAATAATTACAAGTTTTTGATAATATATTTGTTCTATTTCTTTTAAAAACATCTGTTTAAAATTCCCTTGTAGAAATAAGTCCTTGGGTTTTAAAATAATTATATTAATGCTCATGTGTGCACATTAATGGAACAAGTCGGGTAGTTATAACATATTATTCTAATTTTAGATCGTTTTATCTCTTCTTATCATATATTTTATAAATATACTTATTTTGTAAAAGTAAACAAACCCTGCCTCCCACGTTATATCATGTCACAATAATTGAATAGAAAAACTGTAGCTTCTTTATTTAAAGCAGCTTTTGACTAAATAACATGAATAAAGTGGTTATGGTGAAGACTAACTTCAAGTGAATTCATCAGTAATGTTTCATTAGATTAACAAATTACTTATAATAAACTGATAAAACACTGTGGACATTAACCACAGAAGTATATACTGTGAGAACCCTGTGGATAATAACACCAGAACTGTACACTGTAAAACCACTGTGGATATTAATAACATCTCTGTACACTGCGAAAACACTGGACATCAGTAACGTTAAACTTAGAAAATATCAAACTGCATCCATCAATTTAGATTTAATGAGTAGTCAGATATTATAACGTGAATTATATCTACCATACGTGTTCTGTAAACTGTGAAATATGATGAATATTCATTACACGTATGTTTACAAATCTATCTAATCAGCATTTGTTCTAACTATTTGAGTGACAGACCAAACATTAACTATCAGTAGAACAAGAGACAGCTGATTTGTACTTACTACAATGTGACCTGTAGAATATGCATCAATTAAAAATAATCTTACTGATTCACTGTAACAAAACAATAGACCAAACACATGAAAGAAACGGGTAGAATTTTGTTATTTGTCCTGTTAGTTTTATGCTGATATTAACGTCTCTCGCTTGTTATGTAGTGACGGTGGAAGAAGGAACAGGAAATTACACAGCATTGACGGATTTCTATTCAGACTATATTTTTAGCACTGTAGACATTTTTAAATATTGATTTAACACACAAACAAATATTAACTAAAATATGTTACGTGTTGTTTGTTACAATTGTAGTTTTCTGTATCTGTCTTGTTACGTGATATATATATTTTCAGTGGAATATGTTCATGTGTGTGTAAAAGTAAGGATAATGAAAATAAAAACTAACAAAAACATCTTTTTATACGTTTTAAAAATGTTTTTTTATTACAGAAGAAAGGTTCGTTATTTATCGAAAGTTATCTTTCATTGCATTAAAATATATATTTTCGTTGTTAAAACTTGAATACAGAGTCAGTAGAGAAACATTCTTAATTTGTTCAAAATTATTGAAGAAATAAAATTATAACGTTATTAAATTTGTTTTGTCAAATACAACTTTTATTACTAATTTACTTAATACCAATGAATTCTAGTTTATCAGTATCAGTTACTGGTTTACATCATAACTATATAGAACAACATTTTATACATTGCTGTGGCATTCTGTACATTATTTTATTAATATGTTTTGTTTTGCATAATTTCAATGATATTTATCAGTGTTATACCACTGATATACATTATTTTATGACGGGGTCGTTTTCACTTTAATATGATTCAATTGAAGTGGATGTTTTATTAATACCGTTTCTGCCCAGCTGATACCAATAAGAGTCTGTTGGGCAACCGGCTTCAGCCATTGGCTAATGTAGACGGAAAGTGTTGGAGGGAGGGAAAGCAAAAGGAGAAGACAAGGGTATAGATTATGAACTTAAAGGTGTTATACTTTAAAGTGGTCGCTTGACACAGTGTATGGATAAAATAGTCTGTGGAGTAAATATGTAGAAAAGTATTAGTGGAAGATATAATTGGCAAAGCAAGAGATATTACGAAGGGAACTGACAACTACAGGGAAGAATAAGTTAGAGGAGCTAATTGATAAGTATAAGACGTTGAAAAAAGCATTTAAATATAAAGAACATAGAATTAATTGCGGAATTGAATTTTGGAATGGATGGCTTGTAGTTAAGTAAGAAATTGTTTGATTAGATCGTGGTGAGGGCAAAGGTAAATTAAACGAAAGAATATTGAGATGTAGAAAAATAGAAAGCTGTTTTAAACGGATTTCAGTAAAACTGAATTAATGTTGTAAGTTGTGTACCTCAGGACTCAATCTCAGGACCATTGCTCTTTTAGATTTACATTAATTACATAAATAAAGAAATAGTCGATAAATTACTTAAATTTGCTGATGATATTAAGATCTTGGGAGCTGATGCTTCCTTACAAAATGAGTAAGATCATTTAGTGAGTTTGATAAATAAATTTCAAAAGGGATTTAACTGTAATAAATGCGAGGTAATTCGAATAACCTTAACAGCGTCATGAAAGAAATGAATATTGGTATGATGGTTGATCAGTTTCTGAAACAAGCAAAGACATGTGGTTAGGCAAATAGGATTTTATGCTGTATCAACAGCAACACTGAATTGATGTCTAAAGTAGCTATAATTTCATTATATATATCAGAGGTTAGGCTACATATGGAGAGTTGTGTGTCTTACCTTAAGAAAGATATTGAATTGTTAGAAATGGTTCTGAGGAGAGTTACCAAAATGGTATCTTGGATGCATAGATTGTTATATGAAGAGATATGCAGGTCCTTAAAATGTTTTCTCTTGAAAACAAAAGAGTTAGAGGAGATCTGATTGAAGTGTTCAAGATTGTAAAAGGAATTGACAATGTTCATGTATCAATCTTTTTAACATTTAATAACGAGAAATACAGAAATAGGAGACACAAATACAGAATTAGGGAAGATTGAAGCTGACTTCAGCTAAGACAATTTTATTTTTCTTATACGGTGGTTATCCTATGGAATAACCTTATAGAAATGATATGATAATTAATAAATAATTTCTGATTAACGCTTTACTATTTAAAGGTTGATTAGTTATTTAATGATAACATATTCTTTAATAGTTTATTTATATAATATTGACCATTCACATTTTAATTATCATCGCGTCATCAATACTAATTAATACAAATCTTTTTTTATTCTTATATTTAGTAAATACTTGATATTTATTGTTTTTTGCTTTTATAATTAAACTTTAGTGTAGGTCGTGGTATAAAGTATTTATAGAAATATAACATTTTATATAAAAGCTTTAATTAGTTTACAAATTTTGTTTTAAAAATTACGGAGGTGATCATTAATTTGTTAACAACAAAATTGAGATGGTTTGTAAAATGTTAACTTGAATGTGAATGTGAAGTAATGTGTTCTGGTAAAATATATTCGTCAACAGCGAATCCAATGTATTAAACATACAGTGAAATTGAATTTTTTATGACTGTCATCAAAGTAAAATACAAATAAACAAACAGCAGTATGTTAATATTAAAGATCTAGTGGAAAGAAAACACAAATATTAACATAATAGTTTAGATGAAACTTAAATCCAATCAGCTATGAAATATAAACAAAACCATGATGTGTAAATAAAACCAAATCATTAACTACAGAAAATATTTTCATATTTGTTTCATCAAGTACTCTATATGTATTAACAACTTTCTCTTTTACCGAATAAACGATTCAACTGCTTTGAGATATTTCGTTATAATTTGTTTCACCTTAAAAAAAACAAAAGAGTAGCTATGCTGTAGTTTCTTAAAATATCTACACATGACATTTATTGTAAATTTGGTTTATGGTGTTATTAACCGCGAAGAGACCCAAGGGCTATTTGTTCATTGCCTACCACGGGTATCGATATTTGAGTTTTATGGGTAAAAACCTGCAAACATCTAACCCTGTAATATTCCTGTCATTTCTGTTCCGTCCCTCAAAAGGATAAGACCCGGAACAAGAGTATCAACCATTGATCTATGGCTTCAAATAATGTTAAGTACACATTGGTACGTGTGACGTAAACTGATATATTCATCCTTTGTAAATTCCAAAATTGAATTATTTGCTTTATTTAGAAAAAAAAAACATTTACTACCATAACTTATCTGTATGTTTTATCTGTAATGGAGGGTCATAGATATAATTACACCTTTAAATGATGTCACAGTAAGATATAATTTCAAATATCCCATTGAGGTGTAATAAAACGAAGGTCAGTCCCATTATACGTTACTAAAAGAGTGACCTACGAATTAATGGTGGGTGGTGATGATTAGCTTCCTTTTCCTACTAATAAATTACAAACAGCTAACGCAGATAACCCTCAGGTAGCTTTGAGAGAAATTCAAAGTAAAACAATTACCACTATATCACCAGTATGTCTGATCCTGCAAAAGGTTTACTCTACTTTCTTTTCGATAAATTTTCATTGAAACGGGAGTTTAGTTTTAACGACTGTGATAATACCGTTTTTTGGAAACCAACACCAATAACAGTCATGCTTCAGTCACACTGAAATCCATCTTTCAGAAGTCATATTGATACCTAAAGAGATGACGTGACTGAAAGCGGAACAATTTTTACTATCTATTTTCTGTGTAATTATAACGACTTTCTGTGACGTTCATTTTGTACAGGAAAACTTTATATTTACAGCTTTAACTGAAAATGTAGATGAACCGTCGATATATGTCAGCATTTTGGAATAGCTATGACAGACCCGTATTCTATCCTTCCATCAATGACCATAGACTTAGCTGTCACTTGATTAGACTTGTTGACAGAGACACGGTTATGAATATTCCAGACACGGAATACCTGGATATTTTCAGGTGCCTAGTTTTCAGTGTCTCATACTGAAGGCATAAAATGTAATAACTTGTAATAGGCTGGGTTCACAGTGTCAGAATCGTTAGTTTTTGTAATGGAGTTGAAGGTAAACAATTGATACAAAAACTGTTAAACTGGACCAAGATGAGTTCCATATAATCACATTTATTGCTTAACAGTATTTCATGTGTCCTGACAGTTTATATCATTTTAAATTTAAAGAGAATCAACTTGCTTTTTAAGTTGTTTGTTAACATCTACCAGATCTAATTTTATTTGTTTAACGTTAGACTGCAACTGCAATTATATTTTATAGACCATATTCTAGTAACGTTTTTAATGCAAGATTCTACCCAACTATTCAGAATTTTCATGAAACAAGCACTACTTACAGGCTGATAAATGTACTTATTTTTTGTAATATAGTGTAATGTGTTGATGTGTATGTAGATATATATTTTATTAAGTGTGCTCTAAGGTGTTAAAGTTAGAATATACAGCAAAAATTATATTTTCATATTAGTGAACCACTAATACTGTCAACAACATTAGGACTAACACGGTTGTTAAATTACCAGTAGTTCACACATTAATAAATGTTTAAGTATTGATGCTATATTTTGGATATTAGCCTATATGCATAATCATAACTGTAAGCTAGATTAGAGTATTGTTTTATGTGTACTTGATTGTGTAACGCTAGACAGACCGAAATTCTTCCTGGTTCTGTTTAGTTTAATTAATGCAGTGTCCATAGCTTGGATAACCTGTTTACTGACCCTTGCAGCGTCAGCTCGTTACAGTCTAAACATTCAGTAAAAACGTTCATAACATGTTTCTATTGAGACACGTCGTTATATAATCACCAATTTTTATATACTTCACTGTATGGTACTTCTCTTACACGTTTAAAATATCCAGCGATGTCTCAGTTGGGGCTTTATCAAAAAAATATTCAAGAATATAATCTGAAGTTTTTGTGTTTCTGGTGTTAATATTTATAATAATATAATATATTTAAAATATATATAATACCCTCCGGTAGCACAGCGACACATCTTAAGATTTACATCTCTAAAACCACAGGTTCGATTCCCCTCGTAGACACAGCAGATAGCTCGATATTCATTATATTTTCAATCCCTGAAATAAAGTACTTTTAATACATTACGAACGTGTTTGTAACTACTGTACGACAGACCTGTCTGTGGGTTGTACTTCAACTAGAGGGTCATGACTTGCTTACAGATTGCATGTGTATACAGGAATATGATAATGTTACTCATGTGCAACAGCTACATCATACTACATGGAGACAGCAGCATGGGGAATTGATTCACATTAATTTGGTTGTGAAACGTTAAGGAGAACAAGATTCTTCCTGCTTCCATTTTGTTATTGCAGCGTAGATAGCTTTCGTAACCTTTCACTGACCTTATAGTGGCTGATTCAGCTTAATCGTTAGACCTTCGAATAATACACCTGTTACACAATTTATTTATTTTTAGTGAGGATTTAGTAAGCGTATGGAACACACAGGCACCAACTCAAAGCTTTACCGTTAAAGGGAAATAGTCAAAGAATAAGATTTCAAGAATATTTCTGCATTAACTTTTTTCATATAATTAATGATTACATCCAACATACATCTCTTCAGATACATTAACTTTTTAATTCAATTAACACTTTTACTGAACATTCATCTAACTTTATACTACTTAATACGATAACCGATGCTTATGAATAATGGCATTAAAATACTTACAAACAGTTCAGGTGATAAACATTTGGTTGTCTCATATCGCCAGTGGACATCTTGAAGCACTACAGAGAACTTACTCGAGTGTGAAAGCAACTATTTTTGTTATGAAGTTTGAAGTTTCTACTGTTCTGGTATCAACATCTACGCTGTTCCGCAGTGAGTCATCAGTACCTCTTCAAATGCTTATCACTTAAACCAAAGGTTCGATTCGCCTCGGTACACACAACAAATACCCCGATATTTATTTGTTTGCGAAATTTCACGCAAAGCTACTCTAGCTATCTGCTTAAGACATCCATAATTTCAATGTGATAGACAAGATGGAAACAACTAGTCAACGTTCATCCACCGGCAGTTTCTGGACTTATTCTATCCCTCGAGAAATGGTATTGGTTGTCACATTTGAAATGGTAAACATGTATGGCGAGGAAGACATTGCGTGTTGAGCCGTATTATTAATAAAAAAAAACAAATAAAAAACCAACAAATGTTAAAATTCGATTACATAAATATTTTCGCTGTGCATTTTGTGTCATAAAATGTGATTGATGAATAATGGTAGACAAACCGAGAATTGTATAAATATATTAAAATTACAATCCCTTATAAAAACAACACAATTAAACTGATTAGTAAGAAGTTTGGATAAATATATTACTTATTACATATAATATTATATGTAACGCAAATGTTGTTCCTGAATAGTATGTGTTATTTCTTAATTACTTATGTTGTAAAGGTACGGAAAATGGCCATTATTGCTTTCAAATTTTGTTTTTGTGACCTGGATAATGAAATTTAGAAATTACTCTATTTTCTATGTAAATTTGCACATTTTCATTTACATAAGGACTGAATAAAACAAAATATATATCTAAATTTACATTTATTTATACTAAAATTACACAAAAATGTTTAGAAGTGAATAGTGTTTCGAGATTTGCGACTGAAATGTAAATCACTTTCATGTATCAGCCCCCAAATATAGTCTCAACATTTGACTTTGTTAGACCAAGATCTCTGATCAAGTCATTGGGGTCTCTTTGGTTGGGGTAGTATGGGTTTCTCGCACCAGCTGCACCTCTGAAATTGTTATATGGATCTTCAACATAACTCCTATTCGGATTTGCTGCTGCATCTTGAGAATGGATGCTTTGTCTTTGGCGGAGTGGGTAGATGAGCTTAGGGCAATGTGGTACAGGGGCGATGGATGATGGAAGGTCCGGATACATGATAGCAGATGCATTCTTGCCAGCCCAACGGTTAAAAGGGACCACAAAGCAGAAGTAGCAATTGCTTGAGTGGTCATTGGGTTCACGCCAAATTCTTGGAATAGCGAACTTCATGGTTCTCTTTTCCCCTCTGTACTTTCCTGCAGAAGAGCAAAATAAATTTGTTATTATGAAGAATAAACTTATTTCATCCACAACTAATGTGTAACAAGTTCATGCAAAATATTTTATATATCATATTTTTTATACTATTGAAAATAAAAAATAAAGATATTTCAATTTTATAAGGTCTAAAATTTGTATAATATAAAATCTTACTATTAAAGCAAGTAAAATTTTTCCGTCTTATCTTCTACAGTTTTTTTTTGCAATGAGTTTCTCTTGACCTACTAAAGGCATGCCGAAATATGCCTTGTAGGCTTAACACATTTTAGCAGATGCTATCACGGAGTACTTTTTCGCTCTTCTCTTGATAGACTGGCCACATACACATCAGAATGTGTCTGGAGAATGCTTGCAGCTTATTGATGCCATCTCTGATAAAATCAGATAGGTATATTTGTTCAGCTGGAACTAAACTGAACTGGTGAGTGGTGAGCCTCTGTATATATATTAGTATGAAAAGTCCGAGAAAATTCTAAAAAGTTCTTGAAAATTCTTGTAAGTTCGAGAAAATTCTCTATCAGCTGCTCAGCACTGAATCTACCTGGAATGTTCTGGAAAATGGGTAAAGTAAAGTTGTAAAAATTCTGTTGCATAGTGTTATAATCAAATCTTACAGTTAAACTGATTAGTCCAAACAAACAAAACCCAAAATTTGTTATTAATTTTATTCTTTTCAAAATAAAACTGTATCCATTTTTTTCTGTTTCCTTCGTCCTATAATATGTAAGAAATAACTACAGTAACATATTTCACTAAAAACACGTTAAATCACTCGTGGTGAAACAGTTCCGATTTTTCATCGGTAAATGTAAGGGCTTATAACGCTAAAAATGGTATCGATACTATAATTAGGCAGAGCACAGATAGCCCATTGTGTTATTTTATGCCTAAATTGAAACACATAGAATGAAGCATTGTGAAGGATCAGTAGTAGTTTATGTTTGTATTATATTAACAGTGTCAGTGATACACACAGAATTGGTGACATCTAATTGCTGTCAAGTTAATCGTGTAATTCGCCTATATTTTTCTTTACATCATGCTCTTTATGAACCTACTTTTAGTTTAAAATATCCATAAATGTTTCATATAATAATGTTAATCACATAACATTAGCTGTGTTATTCGTCCATTGGGAAAAAGAAATAAAAATTCGTTAGTAACAAAGGATAGAATATTATGTTTATATATTGTTTCTTATGGAATAAACATTAAAAGTGTCATAAGAATACATAAAGATACCAATGGTAAAAAGAAAGACATAACGTTTTGAAGAATTTTATGAATACTAAATAAGTTAGGGGGGGAGACAACACCTTATGACCCTTCTCACGTTATACTGTATCACTGTGTTAACTTTTGCGGATTGGGTAGTTTTCCGAAATTAGGTATCAAATTAGATCAAACTACCCACAAGTAGGTCAAAAATAAAATAAATCTGGTAAGAGTATATCTAACTGAATATACAAATCTTGCATTTTTACTTTTTCGATGAAACATTTTTTTCATAACTACAACTCTCTCCATAAATGTTAAATACTAGTCATAGACAAGGCTGCAAATATACATCCACTAGTCACGCAAACAGTGTCTCTCTTATAAACACCTATAACTGAAAGAGTGTGGGATATTTTTGGTATGACACGGATTCAACCCTGACTCGCCATTTTAAAATATCCGAAGTCTTACAACAAGGGTGACCTGGAAACAGGTGTGCGTAGTTAATAAAAAACTTCAGTAATGTTGCAGCTCATTAAATATTACATAACGTCCAACCGTTGGACGTATAAATCACTGTTTATCATTATTTGTTTAATCAGGTAAAGATTAACACATCTCCCTAATAGTGGTGTAACACAATAATTTAATTTAGAAGTCTGCAAATTTGTGTGTGTAAGTAAATCACAATAAGAAACAATTCTCAAGGTGATATGAGTAACATAGCTAACAGAGCTGCAATAATGTACACCAGCCAGATGGGGACTAACAGAAACCCTTGTATCTCCATTTCTTAAGAATCCTCAACGTGTAGTACGACCTAACTCAACTGTTTCAATAGTTATATACATACACGTATATAACATCAGCATCATGTTATATATCAAAATTTAACCGATGACATACGTGAAAGAACACCGTAATTTTACACACGGCGCTGTAAGAAAATGGGTCGGGGTTTATAATGCATTGCAAGGACGTTTATGTATATGAAAGGAAAGAAAACAAATCTTTGTTTTGTATATTCGTACAGGAAATGGTAAAACAAAGAGATAAAAGTTCAGACAGAAACAGAAAGGATTTATTTGTTTTGAATTTCTCGCAAAACTACACGGGGGCTATATGCGCTAACGGTCTCTAATTTAGTAATGTAAAACCAGAGGGAAGGCAAGTAATCATCACCTTTTTCCACCCACTCTTAGACTACTCGTTACCAAAGAACAGTGGGATTTACCTAACTTTATAATGTACCCTAATTTGGAGATTCGAGCATATTTCGTAGGACGGAGACTCGAAACCTCGACCAGTACATTACGAGACAAACGCCCTAACCGTCTAATCCTTTTCAGCGATAAAATATCGCCAAGTTATTACAATATTTTCCCAGTTTCTTAGGGACGGCTAGCACAGATGGCCCTCGAGTAGCTTTGTGCGAAATTCAAAAACAAACAAACAATTCATACCTTACATAAGTCTAACAAGTCAAAGGAGAATTTATCTCATATATTAAAATATTTGTTGAATTTAAAACTAATTGATAACCTATATTCAACGAACATCACTGTCCCAGTGTCATAAACATTTACAAGATATGTTAAGAAATTTGAATATTTATTAAGAAAAATTAATAAATTACCTTCAAAATGATAATAGTATATAAATAGTTAGTAGACTTTAGATGGCGCTAAAGTCAAAGTTCACTTGTGGTTTTTGCAAATGATCTGTAGTATTTTGTTTTAATAGGATTTGGGCTATATCACATGGCAAGTCTTAATATGTAACATCATTCCTGAATGAGCTGAAACCTTATTTTTTGCGTTTTTAGGTGCTACTACAATTTTCTACAGAGTTTTACGAAAACATTCGCAGAGTTAGTGACCCTATCACAAGTTTGATTTACTTAGTATAGAGAAGTAAACTTATTCTTAAAAGACGTACTTACAACGTTAAAATCAGGGGTTCGAAATAAAATACTTTTAACACATTACGAATATGTTTGTAAATCATCAATCACAACGACTCTCCGACAGCTCTTTGTGTGGGTTGTTTGTAGTTCAACTGGAAGGTCAAGACTTGACAGTGTTACTCACGTGCAGCGGCCACATTATTTTACATGGAAACAGCAGCAAAGATGACCAAAGGTCAGCCCTGTACTTTTTTTAAGCAACAGCAACACAACCAAATGGCATTATTACACGATTCTGTCTATTTAAAGTAAAAACTCTATGATTATGATTAAAAATGTAACATAAAGTTTACGTTTTGGGAATATAATTAACCAAAATCTTTTAATAATTTAAATTCGATTATAGTTTTTATTAATTTCATCAAAAGTGTTCGTTATTTGGAGGAGAATTGCCCATTTCCAAACGTTTATTAATTTCAAGTGTTTTCAATTCTTGAACTCGTTAGGGAAACAATCTCTTATTTTTAGTTGAAAGTTTCAATATCCTGTTCAATCACACTTAGTAGAAATGAAATTGTTATCGTGTGATTCAGAAATTTTCGGTAAGACCAATTCACTAGGTCAGAAACACATGATTTAGATTTTATCACTTTAAGCAAAAAAGCAGATGACTACACTGGGAATCTTAACGTCATGTTAATCATTGTTGTTGTTTCGTTTACGTGAAGTGGAAGGCGTGTGCAACGCCTTGATCTTAGCAAAATAATACAGGCTTAGGCCATGCAGTAACTTTACTTTTATGCGTTAACCTTGTTATAATTATTACTATCTTGTAATAAAGTTGACAGTTTAAATACCACATTTGTCAACACATTTCAGGTTTAGATACTTTTGTTTGATAATTCACATGATTAAAGCAGTTTATTCTAAATTTTTGTTTTAATTCGTCAAATCTTATCTAATAACAATAATCTTGTGCTTCGAAAAACATTAAGTATAAACGGTATCTGAAAGTCAGGGTAATTTTGTTATTATAATGTATTTTACATTAATACATTATAATACATTAATGTATTCCTGTTAACATTAACAGGAAAGATTACAAATTAAGAAAAAGAATGACACACCATACACTTACGCAAGTAGGTCAGATTTCTAAATGTCAATTATTCATCAGAAAATGGCCAAACATCTTGTTACGGGGAGTTTGTAAACTACAAACCGAGGAAAACGTTGTATATATAAAAATACATTCGAAAAAAAATGTTTAATTCATTCTTTAGAGTTTTAAGGAAATATAAATTAAAACCTTGGGTGTTTTTTTTCACAATCTCCAAAGTCATGCATTCAATATTGTAATAGCTATAATTTTTTTTCATATTCCTTGCTAATTAGTGACATATTAAGTAACTTTGATACAAAGAAATGTGTTATTGATTTGTTTGATAAAATTGTATTTGTATCAACTAAAAAGTAAGTTTTGATGTTGTTTACTTAGATGTATCCCCTGAATCCACGTAACCAATCAATAAGTTGGCAAACAACTTATTATGTTGTGTATAGTAAACTGGATATTTTACAGGCATTAGACTTTTGGTTTAACTCACTGAGTTTACTTTCTTTTTTTACTTAAAACATTAACTTTATTTTCAAATTCACATACACAATATGAAAATAAACGCTACAATGAAATTACCTCTCTCAAAATTTGTCAGCGTCAAATTCTTAAACTGATATATAATTTTGCTGATATACGGCAATAGATGGCGTCAAACACAATAGATGTATCGAGTGAACGACCAAACAATTTTTAATCAATTTATACATATTTTATATCAGATCCAAAAATTGTATTATTCTGTTTATTGTGTGACTGCTAGTTTGTTGTCAAAAAATTGTTGTGTTTTCGAACATATTTTTATTTGAATAGTTTCAAATAAAATACAGCTCTTTGGCTCTAATTAGTAACAGAATGTTTGTGCCATGTTCAGCACAAGGATATTTAAATCTCTTCTAAAAGAACAGCAGCATTTTTCCCCACAAATAACAGACCTAATATTTTTTGTTATAACCTAAGTATAGGTTATACAAAGTTTTTATAGAAGAATCAGTTTGAGGATTATCATCTTCATCCAGCAGTGTTCTTATCGAAATGCTTAACTATAAAGCTAGTTTTACAGTTTAAATTTAAGTATATCTTATATTGACGCATATAAGCCGCGTGCTGTGCTTCAAATTACAATGATAATGTAACAAGCCCATTTGCAGATCTGAAATTAGGGATTTCTTTCATGGTACGTCTCTCATTGGGTCAGCGGTAAGTCTGGGACAAAAAACGTTGAATTTAGGGGTTTGATTGCACTCGGTGGACGAAGCAGAGAGCCTAATTTGGCTTTGCTCTAAGAAAACACACACATGCACTCAGGTGTTGATAATTCACAATAACTTTTCAGACCATATTTAAGATTTAAACTCAGGTGGAAACGTGGTAGGATTGGACACTGATTAACTTGATATTTCTAAGTGAAACGGATACACGTAATTATGTTATAATTTTTGTTAAAGCACAAGAAATCACATTGAAACTTAAAAAATCGAATATTTCTTTACATTATACATTGTAACTATCATATTTTGGTGGAACGACCGACGAATCCCTTCTTATAACGACGAAATAGTGGGGGTGCTCAAAGTTCGTTGCTTCCCACACATATTCGTGTGTTGCATGAAATGATCTGTTGAAATTTATAAAAGATAATGTGCCAAGTGTATAAATAAATATACCGGACTACAAACAGTCAAGTGTCACTTCAAATAATAAGGTTGAGTTTAGTGATGATTTTTTATCTATGCATCACAAGGATAATCAATATAATATGACTTTCGTCTGGTTTACCACCCATAATGTGATTCTTGCATATGGTAACAGTATAATTTGTGTCTCAGAGATTAACAGTTTTAACAACAACATGAAACAATAAAATAAAGGTATTTATTAAAGTTCTGATTTCTACGTTTAATTCAGTCTCTGATTTACCAAGAATTTGTAGGTGAAAGCAGGGGTGTATATTATAAATGTTTCACCACATATATCTGTCACAACAACGGTCGTTATGTAATTAATTAGATTGAGTAAGTTAAATATAATTATTATCAAATTGATTTAAACCATTTAATGGTGAATATTTTAGATTAAAAACTAAGAACCAGCTAATATTTCTTTATCTCACATTAAGTACCAATTATTTACTTATTATTGTTCCGGTAAACATTTGTGTTGTACTATTTAGATAACATTTTACTGTCCCCTTGATCACGCCTCACATAAAAGTTATGAAGTTGTTAACTAAAGAAAGAAATGTTACAAGGAAAAAACATAAAATAATTTAAGATATTTAATCAAACGATTAACCAGAGATATTAACTTAAAAAAAATGGAAATATTGATGACAAAGTCCTCTAATAAGTTCTTTTACCTAACAAACTTTTGTACATCGAAACATTGATCCTTGACTTTCTTATCGTAGAAGTGCTTCTGACTGCCATTAGCTCCACACATAATTTTTCGAACGAGTTGACAGATCCCTTCAGTTTATTTAAGTGAAGTGCGATTTTTTCGTTTGGCGGATTTCAGAAGGAATGACCTGAAGGAGCAACGACTTGCTGTGAAATTTTGTGTTAAACTTGGAAAATCTGCGACTAAAACTTTTGCTATGCTTAACACGGCTTACGGTGATGTTCCTATGAATCGTACGGCATGTTTCAAGTGGCATGAACGTTTAAGGATGGTCGACAGTCCATTGAAGATGATGAGCGTCCTGGACGTCCTTCCACGTCAACTGACGACCCACACGTCGACAAAATCAACGCCCTGGTGCGGGCAAATCGACGTCTGATTGTCAGAAAGCTTGCTGAAGAGTGTGGGATATCAGTTGGATCTTGTTACGAGATTTTGACCGAACAATTGAAGATGCACCGCGTTGCTGCGAAATGTGTGCCTCAGAACTCGTGAGTTTTTGGCCAAACACTGGATCACTGTTCTTCCCCACCTCCCCTACTAACCTAACCTTGCTCCTTGCGATTTTTTCTTGTTCCCCAAACTCAAAAGACCCTTGAAAGGAAGAAGATTTCAGACGATTCCCGAGATTAAGGCAAATGCGACGAAGGAGCTGGAGGACATTACAAAAGAAGCGTACCAGGACTGTTTCAACAAGTGGAAACACCGTTGGGATAAGTGTGTGCGTTGGGGAGGAGAGTACTTTGAAGGGGTCCCAGACATGTAACTTCTAAATAAAGTACATTTTGTTTTATGACGTCAGTCCGCGTATTTTTTGAACAGCCCTCGTATCACTCTCTTCTGTTCACCCACCACTGGTTTTTTACTGGTTATTATTGTACTTGTCGATTATATTCCCTCCATGGGCTTCCATGTAATGTTCTGTCAGCTTGATAACTTCGTTCATGTCTTTCACTGTTTTCTTTTTTAGAAACAATGACATATCAGAA
Organism: Tachypleus tridentatus; assembly: GCF_004210375.1. NCBI lineage: Eukaryota > Metazoa > Arthropoda > Merostomata > Xiphosura > Limulidae > Tachypleus > Tachypleus tridentatus. Next base: position 8,722,361 of record NC_134837.1, read on the forward strand.
CAGCACTTGGCCACATATTAAGTACATCTGGCAGTCTTTGAAAACTGTCTTCACACAAGATAGAGACAGTGTTATAAAGTTTCGTAGTAGTTATGTCACAAATTGAAATACAGTGTCTTCATTGTCAGGAATGAATTTTTTTTTAATTTCTGGAAAAAATTTCTCAGTAAGATCGTAGCATTTAGGCAAGGCCACATTTAATTTTTCATTGTCCATGATACCTTTTGACGTCATGCCTGCATATATCTACTTGCCGACCTTTCTCTGTGAAGAGTGTATTCAGAGAGATCACCTGGTCATTTATCTCTCAGTTCTAACTTTATGCAAATCATTCTTACCTAATCTGAAAAGCATCCATGTTATCTTTAAGTTCATCATATTTGGGCAACTTGAGTTGCTTGCCGTGATCGTATTGCTATTCTTGGGTCCTCTATATTTCTGTTATGTTGAGCTGGGTGATCGCATTTTGTGTTCTAATTCTCTCTATTTTCAATGTCCGCTCTCTCTCACTTTATTCATTCTAAATTTGTGCTCTTATTCTATTTGTTTCCAACCTTTCCTTTTTCCTCTTTTCTTCTTTCTCTTGTTGTTTAATAAATTCTCGTAGATTACCACCTTTCAGCCCTAGTCGCTTGTCCCTCTTGTTCCCTCTCTTATCAAATTCAGTTGACATTGTTAGATAATGTGTTTATAATGTCTATAATATTTCCTGTATATCTAGAGTTATACATATATAGATCTTTTTGTTAGATAATGTGATTGTGACCTCTAATAACGGTTATTACAAACAGTTATTACAAATTTCAGCTAATTAAATCTGATACAAATTCATAGATTAGAAACTTATATTTCTAAATATATATTAAACTGAAACAAAAATAGATATTAAAATAAATATAAAATAATAAATCTGTTGCACAATACACAGCTCACTTACATTAATATAATATATTGAAATAAGTCAGACTTATGTACATATATTCATTACACTGGTGATTATCGCAATTGAATTCAAAAGCGGTTCAGTTATTTTATTCTGCCTTCTCTGCTATTACAATACAAATTGTGATAATTTCATTTAAAACATTCGTATACACTCTTTATGACTAAATTCACAGCAACTCAGTCTCTATTTATATCCCATTATAGGTCTAGAGCTTCTTCACACCATCAAATATCATGATGCAAATATAAGAACTTCTTAACGAAGGTCTAGGTTTTTTAACTGATCCAAAGTTTCATCTATCACTAGTCGTAATTTCTTATAAATTACGCTTTACTTCCTGAAATGATGGATTTAGAATTTGATCTAAAGTGATTTTTGTCTCCTTTTCTTTATCATTCTGTAGAAATAGAGAGAAGACAAAAAACTTGTTATTGTGTATCATATGAAATTAGGAAAAAATAATGATTAATTTTTTAGCATAAATAAGAAAGAATAACAGTTTGTTTTAACTATTTTGCTGTGTATAATTATATCCACTGACAGGAAAATTGAGATTTTACCCCACGGTTACCAAAGAAATGTTTTCCTGAACTCCAACATGCAAGAATATCCCCTTTACTCAAAACAATCGTCAATGTTTCGTGCGTGCTATGGCCTATACCGTGAAACATGGATGTGTGTACGCATCAGCTGACTGACAACGTAGTAGCACGTGCTTTAACTTTCCGTGTTTTTTTTAGCTGATTTTTTTCTTTATGGGTGAGTTACTTACTTACGTGTTACATTTGTAATACTTATCAGTCACTTTCAGAAGTTACAATATATATCTTCCTACAGGCTAATATATGACAGAGGCTTTGTAATTCGCCGATATGAGGCATTTGTATGTGGATAATTGACACTTGAAATTAATTACGTAATAACTCGAATGAACACGAGACGTATATAACAACTTCAAATGAATTCAGATTATCTATATAAAAATATGTTTGTATTTCACCGACGGTCCGTTTGAAACTTATCTTCAAATTTCTTAATCAAACGTTATAAATCTCATTTCGAAATAAAGGCCTTTCTTTGAGAAGTTTCGTTATCATCACGCGACGACTGACTTCCATTTGATCGTTAGTTTTTTTTTTTTATTTTAAAAGTTCTTCACAGATACAACACTTGACCCAAAGGTAACTTCCTGAAAAACAACAACAATAACAAGAACAAACGTTACACCAAATAAAATACTACACTTTCTTGGCCTATTTTAGTTAAAAATATATGTTTTTAGTTCGTTTAAATTAATAAACTTATTACTTTGTAAATATCCACTCACGCGTTTCTGCATTCTCAGTTATATTTGCCTTCATTTCCTTTAATACTTTACTTTACAAAAGTTTAGTTCAATTTCGTTTCATATACTTCTATAAAAATACTTTTAGCTATTTTTTGTCAGTTTTTTTTTTGTTTCATTTTGTATAAGTGTATCGTACACTGAATACTCGTAACTGTTTCGTACTCTGTACGCTCTTATAAATACCATAACTGTACTTTATTCCGTACGTATAGTTGTATTAAATAAAGTTACATGTACCTGAGTGTATTTGTTACTCTACGTAAATATTGTTTAAAACAGACCACGAGTTATTGATTTAACACATAATACTTACAAGAAATGCTGTGTGCGTAACTGATAGTGTGAGAAAGATTGAAACAAAAGACATGAAAACTACCGTACATATTTTGTGAGTCACAGCTAGCTGTAGAATAATATTTTAGTTGTAGGTAAATAGTTTGTTGTGTGGTTTATCTATACATAAAACTGGATTAAACGTAAACTTTAGCGGCAAAGTATGGCTTATGTTTATCAAATTTTCTCTCATCTCTGATGGTCACTTTGAAAACGATCGACAATGATCTACACTATCAGATTATTATCAGTGTTCTGGTCAATTTTTGCTTGACCTGTGAAGGTCAGTGGCTATTCTACACCTTTCCATTCCTTCTTGAGGGTTTATTTATCTGTAGTTAAATACTAGGAGAATCATCGCACAAGATCAGGGTTCAAACATTTCACTGGTTATTACACTTATCCTACCTCTTTCCCTCTATATAAGGACACTTTTCACCACTCGTCATAATTTGATTTGATATCCTGCACTTCACAAACAGTTCATTGACATGTCATCATATTTCACCAGATTAAGTTATTAAAACGTATTTGACACAACTACACTTTGGGTAACAACATTTGACATAAACAACCGTTAAATACACTTCTGCAAACAAAACTCAAATGATAGAATAGGATCTAGCTATAGATGGCCTGTTCAGTAACCTTTAGTAATGTTGTATTGTATCATGTATTTTTAAACGTGAAAACTCACGAGACTATGTTTATGTCAGAGATTATACCTGTGAACTGTTTATAGACTATTGTGGAAAGTGAAGTACTGCTCTCTTGTTGTCTTACCAGTTCTGACGTTTACTGATAAAATCAATCATCACCTATCACAGCTGGTGTTATCTTATCTACCGTGTTAAAATAAATTTACACATGTTTTTGATATGTCTGAAGGCGATATGTTGCTGTGTTTGCTTGTTTTAGTGAGATGTATATTTATTGTGTGGTTGTGCACTTCTGTTCCATATTATTACATAATTCTGAGTTTTGTTATTGGTGTCGAAAGAAGTGGCGTCTCTGTAGCTAATTGACGTGTGTGGTTTGTTTCCATACGTTGTGTATTAGTTTGTTTACTTTGATTATTATTCTTATTTTGGACGATCTTTGTAATCTCCAACGTGATGTTCCTTACAATTATAACAATATGGGTTTCGTGTTCTTTCAGGCATATTAAGTAATATTGATGTGTGCCCCAGCCCACACATATCGGATTTATAAATCGCTTCAACATGTCCTCATCATAGGCTGCCCCAATATGACCATATTGTTAACAAATGAACCATTATGTCACAGCAACGTCTGGTATTTTAATTTCTTCTACTTGAATTATTTCATATCAACGAAAAATACCGTTAGTTTACTTTGCTTTAGAATTAAGCATACAGCTATCTAATGGGCTATCTGTGCTCTGTCCACCATGGGTATCGAAACCCCGTGTCTAGAGGTAAGAGTCAGAAGACATGCCACTGTGTCACTGGGGAACAAAATACCGTTAGATATTAGACCCTGGTTATCCAGTGTTTCGTGTTCGTGTACTTTAACCGTGTTGGCTGTGTGTGTGAATCTTACTTGAGGTGATTTGTTTTACTTTTCTGTAGTGAATATTGTTTTGTGATAGTTCATCTGAGATCTGTTCTGTGTCTGTAAGGTAGTGTGTTCCATATATTTCTAATATTTTAATATTAGGTTTAGTTATTGGTAAAGATATTGTTATATGTTCTGGATAAGCGTCATCTTGAGTCCATTCTTTTAAAAAAGCTGTTAAGGTCAGCCGAATCTATCCCTTTGACTAATATTCTGGCCTCTGGTTAATCTGGTTATTCACTACCAACACTTAAGACGTTCACACTTCATTTTTTATATAATCACCATTTTAATTTATTCACTGTAAAGTAATACTATTCAAATACTCGTTACGTAACCTAACAATAGTGGTATAGCCACAAAATAACACATCAATTCCACAGTAATTATAGACAGGTTTGATTGATTGGACTTAACCACGAAGCTAGATAATGGGCATCCCGTCCTCTGCCAATAAAGACGAGCTGAACCCGATTTCTACGACTTGAGTCCGCAAACATACCGTTGTGCCACAGAAGAGTTATAGGCCTGTTATATTACGAGTGTCGAAACATGATAAATCACCAGTATCATCACCACATACATAAAATACCAATACTTTTCTCATAGGTGTGTTACATGATCACTTTAATCATTGCTAGTACATGTGGTACGTATTTACCAAAAACAAGAATTTTAAACTGTTAAAAGTCCATCTCTAGTAACAACAAAAACTTCAAATAGTAAAACAAAGTAATTTTTTCACCAATAACAATAACTACAAAGTGTGAAAAGATTTTATACCAACTTCAATAACAATAATTAGTTTTATCACCGCTAATTTCATCTCACTCTATAGTTGATGCAAGTTGTTTAAAAGTTCCTTGTATAACACGCTGTATTAAAAGAATTATGATGATGCAAATCAAAAAGCCATGTGACAAACATGATATAAATTCGCGGTGGACAGTATTTATCTATGGTTATAAATCTGAGAACTTACCATTTCGTAGTTCCGTTAGAAACGAAACACGGCTCGACATGGCCAGATGATTAAGGCGCTCGACTCCTAATCTGAGGGGCATGGGTTCGAATCCCCGTCACAGCGAACATGCTTGCTCTTTCAGCTGTGGTGTCGCAATAATGTGACGTTCAATCCCACTATTCGTTCGTAAAAGAGTTGCCCAAGAGTTGGCGGTATGTGGTGATGACTAGCTGCCTACCTCTAATCTCATATTTCTAAATAAGGGAGGGCTAGCGCAGATAATCATCGTGTAGTTTTGCATGAAATTTGAAAACCAACAAAAGCATCATCGTTATGACATAAGGTTTCATGATATCACTGAGGTATACAGTTTTAAGTAATGGCTTTAAACGCAATAACAGGGTGTCTTAATAATATTAGAAATATGGTTCAAATAACATATCATTAATTAATATTTTACACAAGGTATATAACGTTAGTTCACTACGTGTAAGTAATACATATTGTTTTTGTGATCAGTTTACTCTGTTTTAATTTCATTTTTATTTCTCTTAAGTCGTTTTAAAATGACGATTAATCCCATTATTCTTTCGTAAAACAGTAGCTTAAGAGTTGGCGGTAGGTGGTGATAATTAGCTGCCTTCCCTGAAATCTTACAGCTGAATTAGGAACCACTACTGTAGACAGCATTCTTGTAGCTTTGCGCGAAATTAAAACAAACAAACAAACAAACAAAATGGTGTTTAGGGAAGACATTTTCTATATATAGAAACGTGTGTATTCACTTCGATATTAATGGTTGCACGTGAGCACTGCGCATAAATTCTTTCCACAGAAACCCTGTAACAAATGTGTACAGCTATACACATTGTTACAAGATCCTTCTACCAGATACACCACATATCCGATGATGGAAAGAAGGAGACATGGAAGGGCAACTCCAATTTTTTATATCTTTGTATCATGGCAGGGATTCAGTTTCAAAGCGAAACTAGGGCTTTCATCATACTCACTGGTAAGTATAATAATATTATCATGGAAGTTTAAGTTTTGTACCAGGCTACTTACATTGGTAATGGAAATTAATTTTAGAATTGTGGAGAAAAGTGATCGACGGAATAAAAGACATAATTTGACAGTCGATAATAATCGACCATAACGTGACGGCCCCTTTTCAGGGTCAATGTTGCAACTATGTATAAATTCGGGAAGGCGCCGAATAATCTACCTGATCTGATTTCAAATGCTTATCCTCTTAGGCTACTCCCCAGAGGATGTAAACCAGATCTGGTTATTATTGTCACAGGGGTTCGTCAGTTATATAAACGAATAGTCACACACACTCATCATTTTCTTCAAGTAATGGTTTACCTAACTAGTTCTATTAGAAGATAACAAATATATATGTAGGCATGTATACGGACAAGCAAATGTATATAAATAGGCAACTGTATAAAGTAAGGTACACATACAGATAAACAAATTAAAACAAAATATACAAATATACAGACTATCAAATATGCAGGTAAACAAATGTACAGGCAGGGAGAGAGATGTTTAGACAGATGTACATGAAGCAGATATATCGGAAGACAGATACAAAAATAGGAAAATATATATCTAGAGAAATATTTAAGCAAGATGATATATAATTACATAAGCATACAAACAGATAGACATATAGTTAGGCAGATAAACATGCAGGTAGATATGTTAATATACAAGCATCTAGGTAGAAAGGTACACAGATCAGTAGACATGTAGGTTGGTAGAGAAATATAAAAATGGGGATATAAACTGGGAGACCGATATAAGTGTAAAGATATATATATATGTGTGTGGTAATACAGATAAACAGGGAAACATATACATATTTAGACAGATAATATACAAGTTTGCAGACACATAGGCAAATAGTTATATAGACAAACTGTAGAACTCTTAAATACGTTTATTGATTTTACATGTTTTAGAATTTATGAGTAACGCTACACAAAGGGTATTCAGCTGTTCACAGTTTTGAAAGGATAGACAAGAATTAGTTAGCCGCGAGTAGACCGCCATCAGATGTTGAGTTTCTAATCTGTGACCGAATAGTGGAATTTGACTGTTATTCTTATAGCGCCCCCACTGTCCCCAAATGTTTTTAAAACAACCACAACAGCTCTTGGCCGCACTGGAGCTCTGATTACTGTAAAAGGGGTCAATTTACGACCAAAGTGAACCACAATTTTAATCGCTTGATATAAGCCCTTCAGTGGCACAGCGGATATGCAGACAGACAAATAAAAACGAACTTTGGTTTGTATTTTAGCCTGCGGACTTATACTGCTAGAAAACTGGTTTCGATACCTGTGGTGGGAAGATCGCATATAGCCATCTGTGCTTAATAACAGCATAGTCCGACGTATTATTCCAGTAACGTGGAAAGTCGTGGAGACTATTTATTAGTCTATTTCACAATTAATCAGTGAATACGTTACATCAGTTATGCAGCAGAAACGTTTGTGAGTTTCTGAGTAACTAAATACAGATGTAACGGATATTTTTAAAGCGATGTTGTCCTATATTGTTTATTCTTTTCAGCTTGTGTTCCATCGTTAAGTATGAACAGCCATAGTGCAAAGAAAAAAATATGATTGTTACAATTTACATAATCCGTTTTTAGTAACATTTGACTTGCACTATGAATGCTTTTGATGTATATTATGGGACTTGAATAATAAACGTACCCTAACAACTGTTTAAAGTGAATCCTGTTTTTAATATCAAATAAACAATTAAGTTAAGTATATTACATTCCAGCTGTTAGTAAACACAGTTTTCTTTTTAAATAAAGAACATCCCAATAATTACTTGATGTTGCTGACGTACAAACTTCACATTGAAGAACGTCTTCTACGGGTTACTCAATATTTAAATACTAGTACTGTTACAAGTTTTCTTGAAGTTTCTTATTATTACTATTTGTACTATGAAATTTGATTAACAAATACTAATTCAATTTTACGTATTTTAGAAAATGCAACATGTGAACATAATGGAATTTTATCTCCATCTCTTATATCCAACATAAAGAATGTATTAAATTCCATGAATATCAAACAGTTTTATGTTTCCATTCTATCAGTTAAACAAGGCACACAGAAACTGAAGATGCTGAAATAATTTATTGGATAACTAAAGAGATAAACAAAATGTGAGAAAAAACTACGTCTGATTAATAATATGGAAAGATAATATCAAAAAGATTGCTCTTTCTTGTTTTATTTATTACCAATTAGAAAAAACGGAATTTAATGTTGACAAAAAAGTTAGATTTTTTTTTCTTCTAAAAGAAAAACTGTATTATTCATACATTCTGCTAACCTGGAAATACATAGAGTGAAAAAAAAAGAACCCCAATTAGTCGCGAAAGGTAATTTAAATTAAACATTTTAGGTTTTACTGCAGTAAGCTACGGAACATTTCTTTACCTCAGAATAAACAACAATACAATTATTAGATCTCAATTAAACAGTCGTTTCTTACCAAAAATCGAGAAGCCGGAGTAATCGGTTCATGGGTTCTGCTTTAAACAGTTCTGTATTGAAAAAATAAAAAAAAATATAATATTGGCACGTTTGTTAAAACAAAGGTAAATTATTTATAGAAACAAAAACAACAATCAAGAACACATTAAGTGTATACATTTTTTAAGTCATATGATAAACTATTACGCAGATTAAACTACAAGACAGAACGAAATATTATGTATTATGTTTCATTTTGTTAAAAAATCGTTCCAATAAATTTTAGAGATTAGATAATTTGTCAAGTGGTAAGAACCTGAGGATTTAATAAACGTTTCTTTCTGTTGGTGTTCTCCTTCGACCTGCTCGCCAGTCAGTATAATAATATTATCATGGAAATTTAAGTTTTGCATCAGGTTACTTACTTTAGGAATACAAATTAAATTTAGAATTTTGTCTATGGAGTCAGAGAAAAATGGTCGACGGCAGAGAATTGAAAGTTTGTCAGACGATAATATTCGACAATAACGTGACGGCCCCTTTTCATGGTCTAGTGTTGTCGGGCATGTATAAATTAATTGCCTTGAAATTAGCTGGAGGGAAGAAGAAACGAGAAAATCCGCTTTTACAGAGCAAGTACTGAATAATGTACCTGATGTGATCTCAAACACTGACACCCTTAGGCTACTCCCCAGAGGATGTAAACCAGATATGGTGAATATCATTAGAGGGGATCGAAAGTTATATAACGAATACTCACACACTTTCTTTCTTAAAAAGAAACAAATATATAGGCAGGCATGTACACGGGCAAGCAATTGTATACAGGTAGACAAATATATAACGTGAGACACATGTACAGAGAGAAATAAAAACGAACATATACAAATATACAGATTGGCGGATATGCAGGTAGACAAATGTGCAGTCAGGGAGATGTATATTTAGACAGATAAAGAAGAAGCAGATATATACGTTAAAAAACTCATTAAGCAGGAAGATAAATAATTAGATAAGCATACAAACCGGCAAACGCATAATTAGACAGACAATTATGTAGGTAGACAAATATACAAATGGGAATTTATATATACAGGCAGAAAAGTATAGGTGCAGACATATATCTATGGTAAGATAGATAAACAGGCAGACATATATACATAATTAGACAGATGATATACAAGTCAGCAAACGCACAGGCATATATTTATATAGAGAAATATATATACGTACAGGAAGACATATTCGTAGACAGATATAAAGCCAGATATAGGTAGACCTATATTCAGGCAGAAAGATTAACATATTGAGTGCTAGAATGCATTACTATTAAACGTTTAAACAAGTTAATTAGTTTTACATGTGTTATAATTTATGTGTAACACTATAGAAATGGACAAGAGTGAAAGCAGCTAGACAATGTGTAGCTAAATGGAGGTATTTGACTGTCATTCTTATAGCGCACCCACATTCCCCAATTGTTTTAAAAGAAACCACAAGAGCTCTAGGCTACATCCGAGCTCTGGTTACTGTAAATCGAGTTACTTTACGACCAAAGTGAACCAGAATTTTAGTAGTTCCACTTAGGCCCTCCAGAGGAACATTGGATATGCAGACACACAAATAAAAACGAACATATACATACTCTTGTCTTTATATTAGTCTGCGGACTTATACTTCTAAAATGCTGTTTTCGATATCCGTGGGAGGCAGAGCGCACATAGTCATCTGTGCTCAATAACAGCCTAGTCCGACTTATCATTTCAATAATGTGGGAAGTCGTTGCGACTTATTTCTCAGTTGGAAAGTTAAACTATTTTACATGTTAATCGGTAACAACCGCAATCTAGTTATGTAGCAATGAAAAAAAACAACAGCAATGTTACTTTTTTGTCACTTTTCACATCATCTCTTGATTTAAACAATTTTTTTTTCTGTAACTATCTCACCAATCATAATACAGATAGTAATAACAACAGATAACAAGAACCACTGGGATCATTCATTACTTCAGTTGTTTCTGTTATTAAAGTTCATCCCGTCAAAAATAATCTAAATATCCTATGTAAATTATTTCGAGTGTGTTCTCGAAGTTCACATGATATGCATATTTTTTATAATACGAGCAAGTCTTTCAATAAATTATTTTCTATCAATATATCAGCCACACGTGTTTAATTCTAAATAAAAAATGAAAAGTCTACAATAACAGAAATATTCTAATAATAATATGTTACTTTTATAGCCACAATATCCACCCCATTATGTTTTCTTTGATGGATGTGCATTTCATTGTTAATGTTTACCTTATCTGAAGTCTTTCGTTTTCAGGAACACTTGGGTTGTACTAAGGAGGATGCTGATATATATTATAAGACTTGAATAACAAACTTACTAAAACTACTAGTCAAGCTGTATTCTGTTTTTAACATTGACTAATTAACTTCCGTGTTTACATTCAAGTTGATTGTAAATACAGTTTGTTTGTTTTTTCAATAAAGAACAAACCAATAATGGTTTGATGTAACTGACGTACAAACTTCATACTGAAGAACGCCCTTTACGAGTCTCTCAAAATTTCAATACTAATATTGTTACAAGCTAAATAAATACTGATTTAAATGTAAATAAATACTAATTTAATTTTAAGTATTTTATAAAATAGAAAATGCAACGTGAAAACACAACATCAAGGGACTGTATCTCTGTATCTCCTTTTCTTAGATACAACATAAAACAATACACCAAATTACACGAATATCAAAGGGTTTTATATTTCCACTCTGTCAGTTAAACAAGGCACACAGAAAATGAGAACATTTAAGATGCTAACATAATTTATTGGATAATTAAAGAGATAAACAAAATGTAAGAAAAACAACATCTGATTAATAATATAGAAAGAAAAAAAAGATTGATATTTCTTGGTTCATTTTTTACTAATTAGAACAGAAGACATTAAAAGTTGACAAAGACTTCGAAGTTTTTTTCTTTGTTTTCTTCGTGAAAGAAGAACTGTGTCATTGATATCTCCAACCCTGGAAATACATAGATGGAATAAAAGATCTCCAATTAGTCGCCGACCCACTGTACTTCAATTTAAATGAAATAAGTAATTATTTGCACTTTGTTTATGAAGAGCATTTTCAGTTTTACTATAGTAAACTTCAGAACTTTTATTAACCATAAAATAAACAACAATACAATTATTAAATCTGAATTATACAATTGTTTCTTTCCATCAATCTCGAAACCAAAATAAAGTGATTCTGCTTTAAACAGTTCTGTATTCAACAAATAATAAATATTTGTTAAAACAAATTTAAATCACTTGTAGAAACAAAAATAACAATCATAAACACTTACATATACATTGTGATGTGAAGTGTAGGCATTATTAAAAACGATTATATATATTAATATGTTAAATTTTACAGAGGCAAAGCTGTAAGACAGAACGAAATAAAATTGATAAAGTTTAATTTTGTATAAAAAATTGTTCCAATAAATTTTATAGATTAATTAGTTATATTTAGTACAAAAAATAATAACAAAATATAATAACTATCCTGATTATGTGATTTATTTTGATATGCTTATTATAGTTCAGAGTTAATAGTTAATAATAGCACCATATTTTTTTTGTTTCGGCTTGTTTTCGGTTGCAATTAAGTAACATTTTGTTTTACTTAACGTAATTCATAGTAATAATATATATAATAAAATAAACTTACGAAGTATAGAGTTGGAACAAAACTTCTATCAGTGTGCTGGATAAAAAATGAAATTACATTTTCTAGAAACTATTCATTTTGCGTTTAAAATTCAATTGATTTATATAATTTACGTGATACAAAAATACGTTTGACATATTACTGAAACAATTGCACTTTTACACTGAGCACGAAGTTTAAACCTGATATATAAAACTGAATTAGAAACAATATTCATATGTAAACAGAGTTAAATCATTAATCCATTTTTACAACCATAGATTATGAAATATTATTATGAATTTTTCTGTTTACACGTCTTTACTGCTTTAAGTAACATAAAAATAAATTACAACACTTACCGAATCTTTCTCTAAACAAATATGAAACTGAAATAAAATTCAAGAAGAAGGGTAAAATTTGTTGTATTTTATTTAAACGGTTACATTAAACATCTTTATCATAAGTTTATTTGTGTTAATATTCACTTCTACACTATAATCAGTAACAAAAAATCATTGTACGATCTACTTTTGCAAAACAAAATTCTGAATTACTTTTAACGTTGAATAGCCTTCAATATTCCTTGGGAATAAAATGTTATAAAAGTGAGTGAATTCGAGTTTAAACTATACCAGTACGTTTTTAAAGTTAGAATTCTAAAAAAAAAAATTTATCGAACAACTCGCGAAACAAGAAACACTTTGTACTTAAACAAACCACAAACGGAACAAACGGTACTATCGTATTATCTTTGTTGTTGTTTTATTAGCGCAAACATTCATAATGGGCTATTCATCCAAAGGTACTATCATATTTCCTTTTAAAAAATTTTTGAACAATGCTTGAAAACTACTGTGGGAAATAAACAAACAGTGTATTACTAGAACGCTTATTCAGAAAAGTAAGAGTTTGAAATTATTTTGAAAAATATTCTTAAAACAAACTGGTAATGTTTGGGTAAACATGGTCTTAAAAATATTCTGTAAATTCTTATGAGTAGATTTACCTGGAATCTGGTAGCTTGGTTGTTACAGAATTTGTTCAGAAATTCTACATTTGATAAACTCAGGGCAGTCTGGTTCTGGCATAGTTCTGTAATTTTTCTCTGATGTATAAACAGAAATAAACAGTGTCACTAACGACAAAAGATGACTTATTGTTACAGTTATTGAGTTGTAAGAGATTTGCAACAAACGTGAAAAAAATGTAATATAATTGATATTTTCCAAGAACAAAATGTCGTATAATATGAAAAATAAACATATATTTCTTTGATAAAATAGTTCTGAAAATAATCTATTTTCACATTTTTTTACTCAACCATGTCTGAATAAGATACTAATACAGAACTAATTGTTTTATGTTAAGGATAATTACCACTTTAGGATCGTGCGAAATTATGAATTCAGAAAATATTTAAAGCAGTTTTATACATTAAGAAATTACGTATAATAATTGTCATTATCACCGTATTAATACAATCTTTCTTAATACGTGCAAAAATGTATGAGAAATAAAGAATACATTAGAATTATCACAACAGAAGCTACTGTATAAAGTACTGCGATAGTAACTAAATGTACAATATTGTACAAATATCATCACCACGTGTATGATATAATACAAATATTATCAGAACATGCATGATACAGTATAAATATAATCTGTCACTGCTGTATAAAGAACGCGCAGCGAGGGTAGCCATTGTGTAGCTTCGCTCAAAAGTCATAAGAAACTTACCTAAACGACGAATTTTACGCGTGTCTAACACATCTCTAAAATTATAATTCTCAGTCGAAATAACATTCATTACCATCGTGTTAAACAAATACAAATAGTAATGTAATACTCACTTCAGTAACAGACGAATTGTTCAGGAAAAATTCTTAACGCTTCATTATAGTTTCTTTAGTAGCATACTGATCTGAAACATTATAAAAAAATTTAATTACACTTTTTTTACAAAGTATTAGTGCTAAGCCTATTATTTTTAAACATTGCGTTCTTTATTTAGTGCTTCCCAATAGTACAGCAGTATGTCTTCGGATTTTTAACGAAAAATCAGGGCTTCTATTTCCCTCGGTGGGCTCAGCAGATAGCCTGACGTGGCTTTGTTAAAAGAAAACACATACACACTCTTTATTTAGCCCTTTAAAATTTTTCGTATATTAGATGAATGAGTGATAATAATATTCCAAGCACGCTATCGTCATAACCATTGCCGTTCACACCCTTACAGTTGATGTTGTAAGACATGATTTAAATAGGTAGACTACCATGTTTGAATTTTACACAGCATACTTATATTAGGGTAAATGTGTTGATTTGGCTTCTCTGGATGTACAGAAAGCATTTGACAAAGTGCCACGTTGAAGGCTTGTGAAGAAACTTTTCTCAAAAAAAGCGGCATATAAATTATGGAATTGTATTGAAGAGTGGAAAGATGGAAGAAAGCAAAGGGTTGTTTTCATCCAAGTGATATACTTCGGGACTCAGTCTTAGGATCATTGCCCTTTTTCATTAACATTAAAGACACAGACAAAGGATGTAAATTTACACATGATATAAATGTGTTGAATGTTATTGGGTGTGAAGAGGGTGTTACTGATTTATAAAAGGATTTAGATTATTTAGTGAATTGGTCAAATAAATCATAGATGGGTTTTAATTGTGATAAATGCAAGATAATATATTTGAATTATTATAGTTTTAATTATAAGTATTATTTGGATGGAAACAATGTTAAAAGTGTCATGAAAGGAAAGGATTTTGGTCTAATGATTGGTAAGTATCATAAGCCATCCAAACAGTGTGATGTTCTCAGTGGGAAAGAAAATAGGATTTTAGGTTTTTTCAACAGAAATACTGAATGAATAAAAGTCTAAAGAGATTATAATTTCATTGTATAGGTCACTAGTTAGGTCACATACAGAGTGTTATGCTCCTCACCTAATGAAAGACATTGAATTGTTGGACACGGTTTCGTTTAGGGTTACTAAAATGGTACCTGAGATGGAGAGGTCTTTATATTATTACGTCAAAACTATGTTTTTTATCAAAAAAGGTAATTTAGTATAACAAATAATATAAGAGATTCAGATGTTTCTTGTAACATTTCTGTTCTCTTTGTTCTGAAAAACTGGTTGAATTATTAATATTATTTCTCACAAAAATATTATTATATGAGAGTTTTTTTTTAATGGCAGGTTCGAATCCCCGTCATACCGATCATGTTCGCCCTTCTAGCAGTTGGGCGTTATAATACGACGATAAATAACACTGTTCTTCATTAAAATAGTAGCACCAGAGTTGTCAGCTGGTAGTGATGAATACCTTTTCTCTAGGGCAGTGGTTCTTAACCTTTTTCAGTGTTTGCACCCCTTTCAAATCAGTATTCATTTTTCGCACCCCCTGGAAACTTAAATATAAAAAAGCTAAAAATACAAAGTTGATGTAATCAAAAAAATTTTTTTAATCTTCATACATACAGCATACCTTTTTTCAAGACAAAAATTCAGGGTACATAATGAAAAATTAATTTCAATTTTGTTAATGATTTTTTTATTTAGCCTGTAATGCACAGTAAACTTAGTAACTTCGTTGCTGCTGTTTTTTCTCTATGATGGCATCAAATTTTGGCGTCTTTGTACTGAGTGCCACTCGCATGTCATGTTCAGAATTCAGCCTATTTCTGCATTTTGTTTGGATGTGAAGTAGACAAGAAAATCCTTGTTCACACAAGTAAGTTGTTGCAAATGGTACCAGCACTTCAAGAGCTTTCTTCGCTAATGCAGGGTATGCTTCCAGCTGAGAAGCCCAGAAGTGTTCCAGCTGACTATTGGTGAACTCCATTTGGATTTCACGATTGTGTCTAAGGTCGATGAGATCTTCCTTGATGCCGCTGACATCTTCCAAATTCTGCATGAAAGGATTCAGGATCCAGTTGTCATAGGTTTGCAGCTCTCCACACGAGAAGTAACCCTCAAATGAAGTACGCAGCATCTGCATATGTTCAACAACTTTTGCAACAAAGTCTGGATGCAGGGTAGAATTTTCTGTGACTGTCTCTTCCAGGCAGGGGAAATTTGCCAAATTCCCCATCTTCACACGCTTTATCCACAAGACAAGTTTTTCTTTGAATGCAGCCAATTTCGCGCTTGCAGTCACAATGTTGAGTCCCCTTCCTTGCAGAGAGAGATTGAGTTCATTGAGAGCTAATCATGAGGGAATCATCTTCGCACCCCCTAGGGGTGCGGGGACCCATGGTTAAGAACCCCTGCTCTAGGGTAAAGCTCGTGTATCTTTGAGGAAAGTCCAAAAGAAACAAACAAACTGATATGAGTATTATACATGCGTTTCCATTTTTCTATATTTTCAATGTTTCATTTTGTTCTTTTTTCAAATTCACCTTCTGATACCCGAAATCTCACATTGGTAAACATTTTTGCTGTTATTTTCTATTATATTAATTAATAACGCATTACCCGAGAACACTTGTCAAGAGATTTTTATCATAAATTGTGTAGGATTAAATCATTAAGTTTCAAACGTTCGTGACAATAGTCTTCGTTAGCATTGCAGTTAACAATCTATTTCATCGAACTGGGTAAAATAAGAGTTGTAGAAATAAGTCCTGAGGTCAAGTTTATTGTATTAATGCTTCTGTGTGTGTACAGTAACAGCAGAAATTGGGTAAAGATAAAATATTATTCTACTTTTAGATTGCTCTATCTATTATTCTCATAGTATTGACAAATATACTTATTTTGTATTAGTAAACGAACTGTGCTTCTTGCTTATATAGAAATCATACAGCTTTTTTTACAAGTAAATAGTAGTAATTTAATTCGTTTTGAATGGTGTTTGTAACTTCATCATAGCAGCAAAAATAACCTTTTACAAACAGATTCAGGTTGGATGACTCCATAAAGATGGTTGTAGTGAAGGCTAACTCCAAGTGAATTGATTAAAAGTGTTTTATGACACCAATCAATTACTTAGAAAAAGAACTAAGAAAACACTATGGATATTAACAACAGAACTCTACACTGTGAAGGAAAGGTGGTTGTTATCTGGTCTAAATCCTAATATAATCGTTCACCACTTTTCATTAGACTAATCCATAATTTATAAGTGACTGTGGAGTATAGGTTATTATTAACAAGAACTATAAATCGTAAACCACCATAGATATTAACAACAGAACTATGCACTGTAAAAACAACATTGATATTAGCAACAGAGCTATTACTCTATAAACGTAGCAGCTATTAACAAGGATTGTGAACTGTCAAAACATCGTGGATATTAATAACAGAACTGCACAGTGTGTAAACAGTAAGGAATTTACACCTTTAAAGTTCCGTGTATATTAACAACCAGAACTGAAAACACTAAAAGTATCATTCTGTAATCATAAACTCAGCTTGAGAATTTTTACGAGAACTGTCTTTTCGAAACATTTCTGAATACATTCTTACATATGATAAAATTTATTTTAAGTATGGTTAGAAATCTATCTAATCAACATAGACCATCATTAGAACAACACAAAGTTGCTTTATACTAACCACAAGAAAGTAAATGAATGAGCTGTGAGCTTCTCTGTGACCTACTGTAACAAATTAGGCAGACGAGAAAAATAAAAGCAGCGAGAAGAGCTTTATTCTTCATTCTGTTAGTATTATGTTGATATTAACGACTGTCGCTTGTTATGTAGTGTTAGTGGAAGAAAGAAAAGGAAATTTCATCATAGTGTCAGATTTCTACTCAGACTGTGTTTCAAACACTGTGGACATTACGAAAGAACTGTGTAATACGTGGAGATGCATTAATCACGGACGTCGCGTATTACTAGACATATAGATTTCTGTATCCGTGGTGTTACTGTGTTGTACCTATCGTTAGCAGTGTGTATTAGTGTTTGTATATAAATGACACCAAAGAAAATCAAAACAACCCAAAATCCTGTTGTAAAAGGAACGTCAATTATTTTGTGAAAGCGATCTTTTTATGTTCCATTACATTAAAATATTTTGTCCTGTTTAAAAGCTGAATACAGTATTAGTAAAAGAACATTGTTAATATGTTAAATTATAACATTATTGACGTTGTTGTTATATCAAAAATTAATTTACTTACTGCTCATGACATCCAGTTGATCATTAGCAGTTATTGTTTTCCATGGTAGTTATATAGTTTCAGTTATATCATTGTTAGGTGCTTTTTTACAGGTTGGATATGCCATTCAGTTACAGTTTTCAATTACTATGTTTTGATTTACATAATTGCAGTGACATTTATAAGCACTAACTTTTAACGAATTTGTCCGATTTTCACCTCAATATGATTTCGTTAAAGTGGGTGTTTTAATAATACCATAACCAGATCAGTGACACACCTGTATTGATCTTTAAGAATCCTTAACGACACCCATAATTTCGTATAGTTGGATTTTCGAAACAATCTAAAACAGTAAATAACGAAACCCTTTTTTTTTACTTTTTGACTTGGGTAGGATGTAACTAAAGGCTAGTGGGTTAAGATTAAGAATTTCTGGGTCACGTGAAATTGACGAAAAAAACAACAAAATAGGAAATACGTATTTGTTATACCTTTATTTTTATTTTCCCTTTTCTTTTTTTCATCTTTCGAAGCTCTTCTCAAATAAGTGGATGAGTCTAACAACACAAAATGCATATTTTTCCTTTATGTTTATTGGCCTTAAAATTTTGGCCAGAAGTCTACATATATAAATATATATCAGTTACACTTACACTTACGTTTACACCACAGGGTTGACAACGTATATTAAGGGAAACGTAAAATGGCCTTACCTGAGTTTTACTGTTGATTCGTGGAATACTGTTCTTAGACACCGAATATTTCATCAATGGTTAGAGGGTTAAAACAGGAAATTTTCTTAAACCTCTACCTATTTCGGCTTGTTACAACAGTTAATAGGTTTACGACAGAATATTTAAGATGAAAAACTTTTCATCGTTGTAATTACTCTTCCAATTATATTGATTATTTCTGAATAAATTTTACAAGAAAACTACATGTTTGTAAAGACAGACTAAAAATTATTCTTATAATATATTAAGCAATATTATATATCAGCCCTCTCATATTCTAGAATCCGAATATTACACAAAATATATTCAATATTTACATTAGACTTTACTGAAACTAAACACCAATTTGATCAGGAAAACAAAACTGCAAAATTTTACATTTCTTAAATAGTATTAATAAAAAACACAAATCTAAAAAAGATTCTAAACGACCAAACCAACTTAAGCTCCGCTCCACTCGTATCAAGGTACATGTCAAAGTTACTTTCAGTATGTTGTAACAAATTATAACAAACAGCAATATTATCAGAAGGCAACTTGTGTTTAAATATATATAGTAAAAGACTGTCATCCGCAAAAAAAGAAAATCATCATAATTCCACTTATGATAATATCCACTTTCAAATTATCATCAACAACAATATATTTATTGTACGACCTATTCTCATAAGTCTCAGTCAAGAATTTACATGAACTATAGTTATCGATCTATTGTGACACGAGATGTATTAACAACATTTTCATTTGTATACTTTCATTTCACCAGATGACAAACCTTTGTGTTTCAAGTTGCATCACAAGTAGCACATAGTAATGATACACACTATTCGTCAGGTACGAAAACAAACAGTATTATGTTATATTTTTTATTGTTGTATCAGGACGAATATTCATGATGGGCTATGTGTACTAATTTCACCGTGTGAAATTATACCCCACAGTTTAACCAAAGAGGTCTACAAATTTCCTGCAGACCCAACGAGATCACTGATTGTACTAATGTAATATATTATTTTGTTTTAAACGTCAAGCTAGGAAGCATATCATTTCAATTTTCATTAATTTAACTGCTACAACATTTACTGCTGAACATTTTTCAACAATGCTTGAAAATTATCATTACAAACAATAAGCCAATTGAGTATTATTAGAACTCTTATTCAAAGAAGAGAAAAATTTGAACCTATTTTGAGAAATATATCTAAAACAACCCTGGTAATACTTAGTCAAACACTGACTTGAAAATATTCTGTAATTTCGTATGTATAGATTTACCTGGATTATAACAGCGACGTTGTTACAGATTTTGTTCAGAAATGGCCCGGTATGGCCAAGCGTGTTAAAGCGTTCGATTCGTAATCCAAGGGTCGCGGGTTCGAATCCCGGTCGCACCAAACATGCTCGCCCTTCCCGCCGTGTGGACGTTATAATGTGACGGTCAATCCCACTATTCGTTGGTAAAAGAGTAACCCAAGAGTTGACGGTTGGGTGGTGATGACTAGCTAGCTGCCTTCTCTCTAGTCTTACACTGCTAGATTAGGGACGATTAGCGCAGATAGCCCTCGTGTAGCTTTGAGCGAAATTCAAAAACAAACAAAACTTGTTCAGAAATCCTATATTAGATAAACTCAGAGCTATCTAGTTCTGGTATAGTTGTGTAGTGTTTCTCTGACGCATAAACAAAAATAAACAGTGTCATAAATAACCAAAGGATGACTTGTTCATTATAACTATAGAGATGTAAGACGTTCTAGAACAAACGTGTAAATTTTATATAAAAATGTCTAGTTCCTGTTATGTTGTGAAAACATAAATAAATGTATTATAATATGAAAAATGATATTTTCCTGATTAAACAGTTATCTGTTCAAACATATTTAGATAAAATAATAATATAAGTACAATTAGTTAATATTAAGTTTAACTAGCTTTTTAGAATTGTGTTAAACAGTGAATCTAGAAGAGATTTAAACAATTTTTCTACATTACTAAAATACATATAATTAATACTTGTGATTACGTAATAATAGAAGTTTCAAACATTTCTTAATACGTGATACTATTATAGTGCTGATAATTAATAAAAATGATAAAATAAAACGGTTATAAAAAAACATTATTCAATTATTTGCAATAATTAACCACTGAAGTCTGTTTGTTTGTTTGTTTTTTGGAATTTCGCACAAAGCTACTCGAAGGCTATCTGTGCTAGCCGTCCCTAATTTTGCAGTGTAAGACTAGAGGGTAGGCAGCTAGTCATCACCACCCACCGCCAACTCTTGGGCTACTCTTATACCAACGAATAGTGGCATTGTCCGTCACATTATAACGTCCCCACGGCTGAAAGGGCGGGCATGTTTGGCGCGACCGGGATGCGAACCCGCGACCCTCAGATTACGAGTCGCACGCCTTAACACGCTTGGCCATGCCGGGCCCGGAAGTCTGTTCTGTTAATGTGTACATGAGAGATATACCTATCGCATTGTCATTTCTCACACATTCCAATACTATATATCTGGCTCATCGGTTACAACGATACGTCAATGCTGACTACAACCAACTAACTTTAATACTTACCAGATACTCAATGCAGTATTTAAACACTACACGTATCAGCATACTTTAGGTTTAGATGCTTTTGTTTGATAATTCACATGATTATAGTAGTTTATTATAAATTCTTCTTTTAATTCGTCAAATCTTATCCAATAACAATAATTTTGTGCTTCGAAAAACAGTAAGTATAAACGGTATCTCAAAGTGTGGGAAATTTTATTATAATGTATTTTTGTGTGTTGTGAATGTTAACATGATAGATTAGAAATAAAAGAAAATGGATGACATACCATACACTTACGCAAGTAGGTCAGATTTCTAAATGTCGATTAGTCATCAGAAACTGACCAAACATCTTCTTACAGATAGATAGTTTGGATACCAGAGACCGACCGAGTAAGATGTTGTAAATATAAAAATGCATTACAAAAATTGTTTTATTCATTCTTTATAGTTTTAAGGAAATATAAATGAAAACATTTGGTGTTTTTTTTTTCACAATCTCCAAAGTTATGCATTCAATATTCTAATAGCTATAATTTTTCATATTCCATGTTAATTAGTGATATATTAAGTAACTTTGATACAAAGGAATGTGTTATTGGTTTCTTTCATAAAATTGTATTTGTGTCAACTAACAATCAAGTGTTGATGTTGTTTATTTACATATTTACCCTGAATAAACGTAACCAATCAAATAATGGCATTAAAATACAAACAGTTTAGGTGAGAAACAGTTGGTTGTTTCGTATCGGCAGTGGACATGTTGAAACAGGACAGATAACTTACTCAAGTTTAAAGACTGGTGGTACTAAGGTGTCATTAAATTAATGTTAGAGATGGTTTGAAATGTGTTTAAATATATGTCACACGATAAAACAAACACACTGAATATTTAGATATGATGCATTATCATCGTTCAATTCCATTTGTGGTTGTCATGTGACTTGCTCAGTTGTTCATTTTAAATCATTTTAACATAACGTATTTCACCATTTCTAAAATAATGTTAATCTTAACTTCACGTGGATCCATATCCAAGATTTGGATGGTAAACAGGAAATAAATCCAACAATTCCTATATTCCTTACAAATGGACACATTTGTGTCCAATGTATCCAATGGAAACATTCCTTGTATGTATTCCGAACTTAACTAAGGTAATAAAATTTGTGGCGCAAATAGCGGATTAACTGGATTAGAAAACTTTCCTTGAAGTTTATTATTAGTTCTTTGAAAACTGTCTCATAAATAATAACTTTATTTTAAGTATTTTAGACAATGCAACGTGAAAACAGACATGAATTTCTTTCATGAAATAGTTGTGGGAATATTTTATTTTTCACACTTATTTATTCAAGTATATGTATATAAAATAATAATACAAAATGAATGGTTTTATATTAAGTATAATTACATTGTTTAGAATCGTGCTAAATAATGAATTCAGAAGACATTCAAACGAATTTTATACATTAATAAAATGCATGTAATCTTTATCTACAATACCGTATTAATACAATCATTTTCAATACGTGACAAAAATTACAACAAAAAATAATACATTCATATAACAACAATATTCAATTATCTGCTACTTGGATTACAATACACTGTATCATCACAATAGAAGCATGTCTACTGATGTAATCAGTACCGTCGTGTTGCAGTGTTGACTATCTGTCTTCCTTCAATCACTGCTGTATCATGTACGGCCAGTGAAGGTAGCCCTATCTTACATTATAATTCTCAATCGACATAACATTATTTACCATTGTGCTATAGAGATACAAATACTCACTTCAGTCACACATGAATTGTTCAGAACACTTCGTAACGAGTCATTGTTGTTTCTTTACCTATATTTATGATCTCAAACATAGTATATTTTTAATTATAATTGCATGATTTATTTAGTCATTTAGAAATGTTCAGGTATTAGAACAATGAATTATAATAGTATTCCAAGGACACTTTTGCCACATCCACAAGGCCTGGCATGGTTGAGCGCGTAAGGCGTGCGACTCGTAATCCGAGGGTCGCGGGTTCGCGCCTGCGTCGCGCTAAACATGCTCGCCCTCCCAGCCGTGGGGGCGTTATAATGTACGGTCTAAACATGCTCGCCCTCCCAGCCGTGAGGGTGTTATAATGTTACGGTCCATCCCACTATTCGTTGGTACAAGAATATGTACCATATTCTTGGGGTACAAGAGTAGCCCAAGAGTTGGCGGTGGGTGGTGATGACTAGCTGCCTTCCCTCTAGTCTTACACTGCTAAATTAGGGACGGCTATCACAGATAGCCCTCGAGTAGCTTTTTGCGAAATTCCAAAAACAAACAAGCCATATCCATTCAGACAATAACAGCTAATGTTGTAAAGCCATCCGCTAGTACAGCGGTATGTCTTCGGATTTACAACGCTAAAATCAGGGGTTCGATTCCCCTCGGTGGGCTGAGCAGATAGCCTGATGTGGCTTTGTTATTAGACAAAACAAACAAACTGATGTTGTAAAAAATGGTTTATATAGATAGAGTTCTACGTTTTTTATTCTTTCACTGTGCTTGAAGTAAACTTAGAAGTAAATATCAAAATAATTGTCAACAGGCCTCGGAGGTAGTTATGAAAATTCGTTTATGAAACGTTATCGCAGATGGATTAGAAGTTACTTCTCTTATATGTAATTGAATAAAAATGCAAAACAAACACAAAACTGCAAAACACAATGCCGAAAATTTGCACGTATCTTCTCACTTTCAAAATAACATTCATGAAAAATTTGGAGAAGACCCACGAACGCCTGTTTATTCTAGTAACATGATTAGAGTGTTAACGTAGGCCTAAATCGATTTACGACAGTTTGAAAGTACTTTAGAATTGTGGAAACGTTGAAAGGAGGAAATAAGCTGATTTTTTAAAAACTAAACGGACCGAACACCGAATTATTTTTTACATAATAATTTAAAAGAACCAAGAGAAAAGAATTGTGATAATTTTTCGAACAATTAGCGTTTCACGTACTCGACAAAATTACTGCACAAATTACAGAAAAGTAATAATCGAATTATATTTTCAAGATAGAATAATCTCTGACATTACACACGGAACATATGTGAAGAACTGTAAGAGAGAAGAAAAAGTTCGACACACAAACAAGTAGAGATTGGTTTCTTCAGGAACAACAGTAAATGTATTTTTTTCTTATGATAAATATACACAATGACATGTGAATCTTCCATCGTTTATTGTGCATATTAAATCCGCTGAAAATAATTCGAGAAAGAAAACCGAAAGAGCGTACTATAAAAAAATAAAGCACGATAACTTTCCAATCTCAGCACTTCAGTTTCCAAGCACAGATTTACTTGTGAATATTTAAGATATAATAAAAGTTATAATTTCTCCTCTTCCCGAGTTGAAGACCTAGTTGTCACAAATTCGGCAATCTTCTGTCAAACAAGATCGCAAGTAAATCGTCAAACAAAA